>NW_028270185.1:16188835-16488835 GCF_037043375.1 Chiloscyllium plagiosum | reverse complement strand
AGCAGGTGTTGATGATGTAGCAGGTGTTGTTGTTGTAGCAGGTGTTGATGATGTAGCAGGTGTTGATGATGTAGCAGGTGTTGTTGTTGTAGCAGGTGTTGATGATGTAGCAGGTGTTGTTGCTGTAGCAGGTGTTGTTGTTGTAGCAGGTGTTGTTGTTGTAGCAGGTGTTGATGATGTAGCAGGTGTTGATGATTGAGCAGGTGTTGATGATGTAGCAGGTGTTGATGATGTAGCAGGTGTTGTTGTTGTAGCAGGTGTTGATGATGTAGCAGGTGTTGTTGTTGTAGCAGGTGCAGTTGTTGTCGCAGGTGTTGTTGTTGTAGCAGGTGTTGTTGATGTAGCAGGTGTTGTTGCTGTAGCAGGTGTTGATGATGTAGCAGGTGTTGTTGATGTAGCAGGTGTTGTTGCTGTAGCAGGTGTTGTTGCTGTAGCGGGTGTTGTTGTTGTAGCAGGTGATGTTGTAGCAGGTGTTGTTGCTGTAGCAGGTGTTGTTGATGTAGCGGGTGTTGTTGTTGTAGCAAGTGTTGTTGTTGTAGCAGGTGTTGTTGATGTAGCAGGTGTTGTTGTTGTAACAGGTGTTGTTGTTGTAGCAGGTGTTGTTGCTGTAGCAGGTGTTGGTGATGTAGTGGGTGTTGTTGTTGTAGCAAGTGTTGTTGTTGTAGCAGGTGTCGTTGATGTAGCAGGTGTTGTTGTTGTAGCAGGTGTTGTTGCTGTAGCAGGTGTTGTTGCTGTAGCAGGTGTTGTTGTTGTAGCAGGTGATGTTGTAGCAGGTGTTGTTGTTGTAGCAGGTGTTGTTGCTGTAGCAGGTGTTGATGATGTAGCAGGTGTAGTTGTTGTAGCAGGTGATGTTGTTGTAGCAGGTGTTGATGATGTAGCAGGTGTTGTTGTTGTAGCAGGTGTTGTTGTAGCAGGTTTTGATGATGTAGCAGGTGTTGATGATTGAGCAGGTGTTGATGATGTAGCAGGTGTTGTTGTTGTAGCAGGTTTTGATGATGTAGCAGGTGTTGATGATTGAGCAGGTGTTGATGATGTAGCAGGTGTTGATGATGTAGCAGGTGTTGTTGTTGTAGCAGGTTTTGATGATGTAGCAGGTGTTGATGATTGAGCAGGTGTTGAAGATGTAGCAGGTGTTGTTGCTGTAGCAGGTGTTGTTGTTGTAGCAGGTGTTGTTGTTGTAGCAGGTGTTGTTGCTGTAGCAGGTGTTGATGATGTAGCAGGTGTTGTTGCTGTAGCAGGTGTTGTTGTTGTAGCGGGTGTTGTTGGTGTAGCAGGTGTTGATGTTGTAGCAGGTTTTGTTGTTGTAGCAGGTGTTGTTGTTGCCGCAGGTGTTGATGATGTAGCAGGTGTTGATGATGTAGCAGGTGTTGTTATTGTAGCAGGTGTTGTTGCTGGAGCAGGTGTTGTTGTTGTAGCAGGTGTTGTTGTTGTAGCAGGTGTTGATGATGTAGCAGGTGTTGTTGCTGTAGCAGGTGTTGATGATGTAGCAGACGTTGATGATGTAGCAGGTGTTGTTGTTGTAGCAGGTGTTGTTGTTGTAGCAGGTGTTGTTGTTGCCGCAGGTGTTGATGATGTAGCAGGTGTTGATGATGTAGCAGGTGTTGTTAATGTAGCAGGTGTTGTTGCTGTAGCAGGTGTTGTTGCTGTAGCAGGTGTTGTTGTTGTAGCAGGTGATGTTGTAGCAGGTGTTGTTGTAGCAGGTGTTGTTGATGTAGCGGGTGTTGTTGTTGTAGCAGGTGTTGTTGCTGTAGCAGGTGTTGTTGATGTAGCGGGTGTTGTTGTTGTAGCAAGTGTTGTTGTTGTAGCAGGTGTTGTTGATGTAGCAGGTGTTGTTGTTGTAGCAGGTGTTTTTGTTGTAGCAGGTGATGTTGTAGCCGGTGTTGTTGTTGTAGCAGGTGTTGTTGCTGTAGCAGGTGTTGATGATGTAGCAGGTGTTGTTGTTGTAGCAGGTGTTGATGATGTAGCAGGTGTTGATGATGTAGCAGGTGTTGTTGCTGTAGCAGGTGTTGATGATGTAGCAGGTGTTGTTGCTGTAGCAGGTGTTGTTGATGTAGCAGGTGTTGATGATGTAGCAGGTGTTGTTGCTGTAGCAGGTGTTGTTGTTGTAGCAGGTGTTGTTGTTGTAGCAGGTGTTGATGATGTAGCAGGTGTTGATGATGTAGCAGGTGTTGTTCTTGTAGCAGGTGTTGAAGATGTAGCAGGTGTTGTTGTTGTAGCAGGTGTTGTTGTTGTAGCAGGTGTTGATGATGTCGCCGGTGTTGTTGCTGTAGCAGGTGTTGTTGTTGTAGCAGGTGTTGTTGATGTAGCAGGTGTTGATGTTGTAGCAGGTGTTGTTGATGTAGCAGGTGTTGATGATGTAGCAGGTGTTGATGATTGAGCAGGTGTTGTTGTTGTAGCAGGTGTTGATGATGTAGCAGGTGTTGATGATGTAGCAGGTGTTGTTGTTGTAGCAGGTGTTGATGATGTAGCAGGTGTTGATGATTGAGCAGGTGTTGTTGCTGTAGCAGGTGTTGTTGTTGTAGCAGGTGTTGTCGTTGTAGCAGGTATTGATGATGTAGCAGGTGTTGATGATGTAGCAGGTGTTGTTGTTGTAGCAGGTGTTGATGATGTAGCAGGTGTTGATGATTGAGCAGGTGTTGTTGCTGTAGCAGGTGTTGTTGTTGTAGCAGGTGTTGATGATGTAGCAGGTGTTGATGATTGAGCAGGTGTTGATGATGTAGCAGGTGTTGATGATGTAGCAGGTGTTGTTGTTGTAGCAGGTGTTGATGATGTAGCAGGTGTTGTTGCTGTAGCAGGTGTTGTTGTTTTCGCAGGTGTTGTTGTTGTAGCAGGTGTTGTTGTTGTAGCAGGTGTTGTTGTTGTAGCAGGTGTTGCTGTTGTAGCAGGTGTTGATGATGTAGCAGGTGTTGTTGCTGTAGCAGGTGTTGTTGTTGTAGCAGGTATTGATGATGGAGCAGGTGTTGTTGTTGTAGCAGGTGTTGTTGATGTAGCAGGTGTTGTTGTTGTAGCAGGTGTTGATGATGTAGCAGGTGTTGATGATGTAGCAGGTGTTGTTGTTGTAGCAGGTGTTGATGATGTAGCAGGTGTTGATGTTGTAGCAGGTGTTGTTGTTGTAGCAGGTGTTGATGATGTAGCAGGTGTTGTTGCTGTAGCAGGTGTTGTTGTTGTAGCAGGTGTTGTTGTTGTAGCAGGTGTTGATGATGTAGCAGGTGTTGATGATTGAGCAGGTGTTGATGATGTAGCAGGTGTTGATGATGTAGCAGGTGTTGTTGTTGTAGCAGGTGTTGATGATGTAGCAGGTGTTGTTGTTGTAGCAGGTGCAGTTGTTGTCGCAGGTGTTGTTGTTGTAGCAGGTGTTGTTGATGTAGCAGGTGTTGTTGCTGTAGCAGGTGTTGATGATGTAGCAGGTGTTGTTGATGTAGCAGGTGTTGTTGCTGTAGCAGGTGTTGTTGCTGTAGCGGGTGTTGTTGTTGTAGCAGGTGATGTTGTAGCAGGTGTTGTTGCTGTAGCAGGTGTTGTTGATGTAGCGGGTGTTGTTGTTGTAGCAAGTGTTGTTGTTGTAGCAGGTGTTGTTGATGTAGCAGGTGTTGTTGTTGTAACAGGTGTTGTTGTTGTAGCAGGTGTTGTTGCTGTAGCAGGTGTTGGTGATGTAGTGGGTGTTGTTGTTGTAGCAAGTGTTGTTGTTGTAGCAGGTGTCGTTGATGTAGCAGGTGTTGTTGTTGTAGCAGGTGTTGTTGCTGTAGCAGGTGTTGTTGCTGTAGCAGGTGTTGTTGTTGTAGCAGGTGATGTTGTAGCAGGTGTTGTTGTTGTAGCAGGTGTTGTTGCTGTAGCAGGTGTTGATGATGTAGCAGGTGTAGTTGTTGTAGCAGGTGATGTTGTTGTAGCAGGTGTTGATGATGTAGCAGGTGTTGTTGTTGTAGCAGGTGTTGTTGTAGCAGGTTTTGATGATGTAGCAGGTGTTGATGATTGAGCAGGTGTTGATGATGTAGCAGGTGTTGATGATGTAGCAGGTGTTGTTGTTGTAGCAGGTTTTGATGATGTAGCAGGTGTTGATGATTGAGCAGGTGTTGAAGATGTAGCAGGTGTTGTTGCTGTAGCAGGTGTTGTTGTTGTAGCAGGTGTTGTTGTTGTAGCAGGTGTTGATGATGTAGCAGGTGTTGTTGCTGTAGCAGGTGTTGATGATGTAGCAGGTGTAGTTGTTGTAGCAGGTGATGTTGTTGTAGCAGGTGTTGATGATGTAGCAGGTGTTGTTGTTGTAGCAGGTGTTGTTGTAGCAGGTTTTGATGATGTAGCAGGTGTTGATGATTGAGCAGGTGTTGATGATGTAGCAGGTGTTGATGATGTAGCAGGTGTTGTTGTTGTAGCAGGTTTTGATGATGTAGCAGGTGTTGATGATTGAGCAGGTGTTGATGATGTAGCAGGTGTTGATGATGTAGCAGGTGTTGTTGTTGTAGCAGGTTTTGATGATGTAGCAGGTGTTGATGATTGAGCAGGTGTTGAAGATGTAGCAGGTGTTGTTGCTGTAGCAGGTGTTGTTGTTGTAGCAGGTGTTGTTGTTGTAGCAGGTGTTGTTGCTGTAGCAGGTGTTGATGATGTAGCAGGTGTTGTTGCTGTAGCAGGTGTTGTTGTTGTAGCGGGTGTTGTTGGTGTAGCAGGTGTTGATGTTGTAGCAGGTTTTGTTGTTGTAGCAGGTGTTGTTGTTGCCGCAGGTGTTGATGATGTAGCAGGTGTTGATGATGTAGCAGGTGTTGTTATTGTAGCAGGTGTTGTTGCTGGAGCAGGTGTTGTTGTTGTAGCAGGTGTTGTTGTTGTAGCAGGTGTTGATGATGTAGCAGGTGTTGTTGCTGTAGCAGGTGTTGATGATGTAGCAGACGTTGATGATGTAGCAGGTGTTGTTGTTGTAGCAGGTGTTGTTGTTGTAGCAGGTGTTGTTGTTGCCGCAGGTGTTGATGATGTAGCAGGTGTTGATGATGTAGCAGGTGTTGTTAATGTAGCAGGTGTTGTTGCTGTAGCAGGTGTTGTTGCTGTAGCAGGTGTTGTTGTTGTAGCAGGTGATGTTGTAGCAGGTGTTGTTGTAGCAGGTGTTGTTGATGTAGCGGGTGTTGTTGTTGTAGCAGGTGTTGTTGCTGTAGCAGGTGTTGTTGATGTAGCGGGTGTTGTTGTTGTAGCAAGTGTTGTTGTTGTAGCAGGTGTTGTTGATGTAGCAGGTGTTTTTGTTGTAGCAGGTGATGTTGTAGCCGGTGTTGTTGTTGTAGCAGGTGTTGTTGCTGTAGCAGGTGTTGATGATGTAGCAGGTGTTGTTGTTGTAGCAGGTGTTGTTGCTGTAGCAGGTGTTGATGATGTAACAGGTGTTGTTGCTGTAGCAGGTGTAGTTGTTGCAGCGGGTGTTGTTGCTGGAGCAGGTGATGTTGTTGTAGCAGGGGTTGTTGTTGTAGCGGGTGTTGTTGTTGTAGCAGGTGTTGATGATGTAGCAGGTGTTGTTGCTGTAGCAGGTGTTGTTGTTGTAGCAGGTGTTGATGATGTAGCAGGTGTTGTTGCTGTAGCAGGTGTTGATGTTGTAGCAGGTGTTGATGATGTAGCAGGTGTTGTTGTTGTAGCAGGTGTTGTTGTTGTAGCAGGTGTTGATGTTGTAGCAGGTGTTGATGATGTAGCAGGTGTTGTTGTTGTAGCAGGTGTTGTTGTTGTAGCGGGTGTTGTTGCTGTAGCAGGTGTTGTTGCTGTAGCAGGTGTTGATGATGTAACAGGTGTTGTTGCTGTAGCAGGTGTAGTTGTTGCAGCGGGTGTTGTTGCTGGAGCAGGTGATGTTGTTGTAGCAGGGGTTGTTGTTGTAGCGGGTGTTGTTGTTGTAGCAGGTGTTGTTGTTGTAGCAGGTGTTGTGGCTGTAGCAGGTGATGTTGCTGTAGCAGGTGTTGTTGATGTAGCGGGTGTTGATGTATCAGGTGTTGATGATGTAGCAGGTGTTGTTGTTGTAGCAGGTGTTGTTGTAGCGGGTGTTGTTGTTGTTGCAGGTGTTGTTGCTGTAGCAGGTGTTGATGATGTTGCAGGTTTTGTTGTTGTAGCAGGTGATGTTGTTGTAGCAGGTGTTGTTGTTGTAGCAGGTGTTGTGGCTGTAGCAGGTGATGTTGCTGTAGCAGGTGTTGTTGATGTAGCGGGTGTTGTTGTTGTAGCAGGTGTTGTTGCTGTCGCAGGTGATGTTGTTGTAGCAGGTGTTGTTGCTGGAGCAGATGTTGTTGTAGCAGGTGTTGTTGTTGTAGCAGGTTTTGTTGCTGTAGCAGGTGTTGTTGCTGTAGCAGGTGTTGTTGCTGTAGCAGGGGTTGTTGTTGTAGCAGGTGTTGTTGCTGTAGCAGGGGTTGTTGTTGTAGCAGGTGTTGATGATGTAGCAGGTGTTGTTGTTGTAGCAGGTGTTGTTGCTGTAGCAGGTTTTGTTGCTGTAGCAGGTGTTGTTGCTGTAGCAGGTGTTGTTGCTGTAGCAGGGGTTGTTGTTGTAGCAGGTGTTGATGATGTAGCAGGTGTTGTTGTTGTAGCAGGTGTTGTTGCTGTAGCAGGTGTTGATGATGTAGCAGGTGTTGTTGTTGTAGCAGGTGATGTTATTGTCGCAGGTGTTGATGATGTAGCAGGTGTTGATGATGTAGCAGGTGTTGTTGTTGTAGCAGGTGTTGATGATGTAGCAGGTGTTATTGCTGTAGCAAGTGTTGATGATGTAGCAGGTGTTGTTGTTGTAGCAGGTGATGTTGTTGTAGCAGGTGTTGTTGTAGCAGGTGATGTTGTTGTAGCAGGTGTTGTTGCTGTAGCAGGTGTTGTTGATGTAGCGGGTGTTGTTGTTGCAGCAGGTGTTGTTGTTGTAGCAGGTGTTGTTGATGTAGCAGGTGTTGATGATGTAGCAGGTGTTGTTGCTGTAGCAGGTGTTGATGATGTAGCAGGTGTTGTTGTTGTAGCAGGTGATGTTGTTGTAGCAGGTGTTGTTGTTGTAGCAGGTGTTGTTGCTGAAGCAGGTGTTGTTGCTGTAGCAGGTGTTGTTGATGTAGCAGGTGTTGTTGATGTAGTAGGTGTTGTTGTTGTAGCAGGTGTTGTTGCTGAAGCAGGTGTTGTTGCTGTAGCAGGTGTTGTTGATGTAGCAGGTGTTGATGATGTAGCAGGTGTTGTTGATGTAGCAGGTGTTGATGATGTAGCAGGTGTTGTTGCTGTAGCAGGTGTTGATGATGTAGCAGGTGTTGTTGCTGTAGCAGGTGTTGATGATGTAGCAGGTGTTGATGATGTAGCAGGTGTTGTTGTTGTAGCAGGTGTTGATGATGTAGCAGGTGTTGATGATGTAGCAGGTGTTGTTGATGTAGCAGGTGTTGATGATGTAGCAGGTGTTGTTGTTGTAGCAGGTGTTGATGATGTAGCAGGTGTTGTTGCTGTAGCAGGTGTTGATGATGTAGCAGGTGTTGATGATGTAGCAGGTGTTGTTGTTGTAGCAGGTGTTGTTGTTGCCGCAGGTGTTGATGATGTAGCAGGTGTTGTTGTTGTAGCAGGTGTTGTTGTAGCAGGTGATGTTGTTGTAGCAGGTGTTGTTGCTGTAGCAGGTGTTGTTGATGTAGCGGGTGTTGTTGTTGCAGCAGGTGTTGTTGTTGTAGCAGGTGTTGTTGATGTAGCAGGTGTTGATGATGTAGCAGGTGTTGTTGTTGTAGCAGGTGAAGTTGTTGTAGCAGGTGGTGTTGTTGTAGCAGGTGTTGTTGCTGAAGCAGGTGTTGTTGCTGTAGCAGGTGTTGTTGATGTAGCAGGTGTTGTTGATGTAGTAGGTGTTGTTGTTGTAGCAGGTGTTGTTGCTGAAGCAGGTGTTGTTGCTGTAGCAGGTGTTGTTGATGTAGCAGGTGTTGATGATGTAGCAGGTGTTGTTGATGTAGCAGGTGTTGTTGATGTAGTAGGTGTTGTTGTTGTAGCAGGTGTTGATGATGTAGCAGGTGTTGTTGCTGTAGCAGGTGTTGATGATGTAGCAGGTGTTGATGATGTAGCAGGTGTTGTTGTTGTAGCAGGTGTTGTTGTTGCCGCAGGTGTTGATGATGTAGCAGGTGTTGTTGATGTAGCAGGTGTTGTTGCTGTAGCAGGTGTTGTTGTTGTAGCAGGTGATGTTGTAGCAGGTGTTGTTGTAGCAGGTGTTGTTGATGTAGCGGGTGTTGTTGTTGTAGCAGGTGTTGTTGCTGTAGCAGGTGTTGTTGATGTAGCGGGTGTTGTTGTTGTAGCAAGTGTTGTTCTGGTAGCAGGTGTTGTTGATGTAGCAGGTGTTGTTGTTGTAGCAGGTGTTTTTGTTGTAGCAGGTGATGTTGTAGCCGGTGTTGTTGTTGTAGCAGGTGTTGTTGCTGTAGCAGGTGTTGATGATGTAGCAGGTGTTGTTGTTGTAGCAGGTGTTGTTGCTGTAGCAGGTGTTGATGATGTAACAGGTGTTGTTGCTGTAGCAGGTGTAGTTGTTGCAGCGGGTGTTGTTGCTGTAGCAGGTGATGTTGTTGTAGCAGGGGTTGTTGTTGTAGCGGGTGTTGTTGTTGTAGCAGGTGTTGTTGTTGTAGCAGGTGTTGTGGCTGTAGCAGGTGATGTTGCTGTAGCAGGTGTTGTTGATGTAGCGGGTGTTGATGTATCAGGTGTTGATGATGTAGCAGGTGTTGTTGTTGTAGCAGGTGTTGTTGTAGCGGGTGTTGTTGTTGTAGCAGGTGTTGTTGCTGTAGCAGGTGTTGATGATGTTGCAGGTTTTGTTGTTGTAGCAGGTGAATGTTGTTGTAGCAGGTGTTGTTGTTGTAGCAGGTGTTGTGGCTGTAGCAGGTGATGTTGCTGTAGCAGGTGTTGTTGATGTAGCGGGTGTTGTTGTTGTAGCAGGTGTTGTTGCTGTCGCAGGTGATGTTGTTGTAGCAGGTGTTGTTGCTGGAGCAGATGTTGTTGTAGCAGGTGTTGTTGTTGTAGCAGGTTTTGTTGCTGTAGCAGGTGTTGTTGCTGTAGCAGGTGTTGTTGCTGTAGCAGGGGTTGTTGTTGTAGCAGGTGTTGTTGCTGTAGCAGGGGTTGTTGTTGTAGCAGGTGTTGATGATGTAGCAGGTGTTGTTGTTGTAGCAGGTGTTGTTGCTGTAGCAGGTTTTGTTGCTGTAGCAGGTGTTGTTGCTGTAGCAGGTGTTGTTGCTGTAGCAGGGGTTGTTGTTGTAGCAGGTGTTGATGATGTAGCAGGTGTTGTTGTTGTACCAGGTGTTGTTGCTGTAGCAGGTGTTGATGATGTAGCAGGTGTTGTTGTTGTAGCAGGTGATGTTATTGTCGCAGGTGTTGATGATGTAGCAGGTGTTGATGATGTAGCAGGTGTTGTTGCTGTAGCAGTTGTTGATGATGTAGCAGGTGTTGTTGTTGTAGCAGGTGTTGTTGATGTAGCAGGTGTTGATGATGTAGCAGGTGTTGTTGCTGTAGCAGGTGTTGATGATGTAGCAGGTGTTGTTGTTGTAGCAGGTGATGTTGTTGTAGCAGGTGTTGTTGTTGTAGCAGGTGATGTTGTTGTAGCAGGTGTTGTTGCTGTAGCAGGTGTTGTTGATGTAGCGGGTGTTGTTGTTGCAGCAGGTGTTGTTGTTGTAGCAGGTGTTGTTGATGTAGCAGGTGTTGATGATGTAGCAGGTGTTGTTGCTGTAGCAGGTGTTGATGATGTAGCAGGTGTTGTTGTTGTAGCAGGTGATGTTGTTGTAGCAGGTGTTGTTGTTGTAGCAGGTGTTGTTGCTGAAGCAGGTGTTGTTGCTGTAGCAGGTGTTGTTGTTGTAGCAGGTGTTGTTGCTGTAGCAGGTGTTGATGATGTAGCAGGTGTTGATGATGTAGCAGGTGTTGTTGTTGTAGCAGGTGTTGATGATGCAGCAGGTGTTGTTGCTGTAGCAGGTGTTGTTGTTGTAGCAGGTGTTGATGATGTAGCAGGTGTTGATGATTGAGCAGGTGTTGTTGCTGTAGCAGGTGTTGTTGTTGTAGCAGGTGTTGATGATGTAGCAGGTGTTGATGATTGAGCAGGGTTGTTGCTGTAGCATGTGTTGATGATGTAGCAGGTGTTGACGATGTAGCAGGTGTTGTTGTTGTAGCAGGTGTTGATGATGTAGCAGGTGTTGTTGCTGTAGCAGGTGTTGTTGTTGTAGGAGGTGTTGATGATGATGCAGGTGTTGATGATTGAGCAGGTGTTGTTGTTGTAGCAGGTGTTGTTGATGTAGCAGGAGTTGATGATGTAGCAGGTGTTGTTGTTGTAACAGGTGTTGATGATGTAGCAGGTGTTGATGATTGAGCAGGTGTTGATGATGTAGCAGGTGTTGTTGTAGAAGCAGGTGTTGTTGCTGTAGCAGGTGTTGTTGTTTTCGCAGGTGTTGTTGTTGTAGCAGGTGTTGTTGTTGTAGCAGGTGTTGCTGTTGTAGCAGGTGTTGATGATGTAGCAGGTGTTGTTGCTGCAGCAGGTGTTGTTGATGTAGCAGGTGTTGATGATGTAGCAGGTGTTGTTGTTGTAGCAGGTGTTGATGATGTAGCAGGTGGTGTTGTTGTAGCAGGTGTTGATGATGTAGCAGGTGGTGTTGCTGTAGCAGGTGTTGATGATGTAGCAGGTGTTGTTGCTGTAGCAGGTGTTGATGATGTAGCAGGTGTTGTTGTTGTAGCAGGTGTTGATGATGTAGCAGGTGTTGATGATGTAGCAGGTGTTGTTGTTGTACCAGGTGTTGATGATGTAGCAGGTGTTGTTGATGTAGCAGGTGTTGTTGTTGTAGCAGGTGTTGATGATGTAGCAGGTGTTGATGATTGAGCAGGTGTTGATGATGTAGCAGGTGTTGTTGTAGAAGCAGGTGTTGCTGTAGCAGGTGTTGTTGTTTTAGCAGGTGTTGTTGTTGTAGCAGGTGTTGTTGATGTAGCAGGTGTTGTTGTTGTAGCAGGTGTTGATGATGTAGCAGGTGTTGTTGTTGTAGCAGGTGTTGTTGTTGTAGCAGGTGTTGTTGATGTAGCAGGTGTTGTTGTTGTAGCAGGTGTTGATGATGTAGCAGGTGTTGTTGTAGAAGCAGGTGTTGCTGTAGCAGGTGTTGTTGTTTTAGCAGGTGTTGTTGTTGTAGCAGGAGTTGTTGATTTAGCAGGTGTTGTTGTTGTAGCAGGTGTTGATGATGTAGCAGGTGTTGTTGTTGTAGCAGGTGTTGTTGTTGTAGCAGGTGTTGTTGATGTAGCAGGTGTTGTTGTTGTAGCAGGTGTTGATGATGTAGCAGGTGTTGTTGTTGTAGCAGGTGTTGTTATTGTAGCAGGTGTTGTTGATGTAGCAGGTGTTGTTGTTGTAGCAGGTGTTGATGATGAAGCAGGTGTTGTTGTAGCAGGTGTTGTTGATGTAGCAGGTGTTGTTGTTGTAGCAGGTGTTGATGATGTAGCAGGTGTTGTTGTTGTAGCAGGTGTTGTTGTTGTAGCAGGTGTTGCTGTTGTAGCAGGTGTTGATGATGTAGCAGGTGTTGTTGTTGTAGCAGGTATTGTTGCTGTAGCAGGTGTTGATGATGTAGCAGGTGTTGTTGTTGTAGCAGGTGATGTTGTTTTAGCAGGTATTGTTGCTGTAGCAGGTGTTGATGATGTAGCAGGTGTTGTTGTTGTAGCAGGTGATGTTGATGTAGCAGGTGTTGTTGTTGTAGCAGGTGTTGTTGATGTAGCAGGTGTTGTTGTTGTAGCAGGTGTTGTTGTTGTAGCAGGTGTTGATGATGTAGCAGGTGTTGTTGATGTAGCAGGTGTTGATGTTGTAGCAGGTGTTGTTGTTGTAGCAGGTGTTGATGATGTAGCAGGTGTTGATGATGTAGCAGGTGTTGATGTTGTAGCAGGTGTTGTTGCTGTAGCAGGTGTTGTTGATGTAGCAGGTGTTGTTGATGTAGCAGGTGTTGTTGTTGTAGCAGGTGTTGATGATGTAGCAGGTGTTGTTGATGTAGCAGGTGTTGTTGATGTAGCAGGTGTTGATGTTGTAGCAGGTGTTGTTGATGTAGCAGGTGTTGTTGTTGTAGCAGGTGTTGATGATGTAGCAGGTGTTGTTGATGTAGCAGGTGTTGTTGATGTGGCAGGTGTTGTTGTTGTAGCAGGTGTTGATGATGTAGCAGGTGTTGTTGATGTAGCAGGTGTTGATGTTGTAGCAGGTGTTGATGATGTAGCAGGTGTTGTTGATGTAGCAGGTGTTGTTGATGTAGCAGGTGTTGATGATGTAGCAGGCGTTGTTGATGTAGCAGGTGTTGATGTTGTAGCAGGTGTTGTTGCTGTAGCAGGTGTTGTTGATGTAGCAGGTGTTGTTGATGTAGCAGGTGTTGATGATGTAGCAGGTGTTGATGATGTAGCAGGTGTTGATGATGTAGCAGGTGTTGTTGTTGTAGCAGGTGTTGATGATGTAGCAGGTGTTGTTGATGTAGCAGGTGTTGATGTAGCAGGTGTTGTTGCTGTAGCAGGTGTTGTTGATGTAGCAGGTGTTGTTGTTGTAGCAGGTGTTGTTGTTGTAGCAGGTGTTGATGATGTAGCAGGTGTTGATGATGTAGCAGGTGTTGATGTTGTAGCAGGTGTTGTTGCTGTAGCAGGTGTTGTTGATGTAGCAGGTGTTGTTGATGTAGCAGGTGTTGTTGTTGTAGCAGGTGTTGATGATGTAGCAGGTGTTGTTGATGTAGCAGGTGTTGATGTTGTAGCAGGTGTTGTTGATGTAGCAGGTGTTGTTGTTGTAGCAGGTGTTGATGATGTAGCAGGTGTTGTTGATGTAGCAGGTGTTGTTGATGTGGCAGGTGTTGTTGTTGTAGCAGGTGTTGATGATGTAGCAGGTGTTGTTGATGTAGCAGGTGTTGATGTTGTAGCAGGTGTTGATGATGTAGCAGGTGTTGTTGATGTAGCAGGTGTTGTTGATGTAGCAGGTGTTGTTGTTGTAGCAGGTGTTGATGATGTAGCAGGTGTTGTTGATGTAGCAGGTGTTGATGTTGTAGCAGGTGTTGTTGCTGTAGCAGGTGTTGTTGATGTAGCAGGTGTTGTTGATGTAGCAGGTGTTGATGATGTAGCAGGTGTTGTTGATGTAGCAGGTGTTGATGTTGTAGCAGGTGTTGTTGCTGTACCAGGTGTTGTTGATGTAGCAGGTGTTGTTGATGTAGCAGGTGTTGATGATGTAGCAGGTGTTGTTGATGTAGCAGGTGTTGTTGATGTAGCAGGTGTTGATGATGTAGCAGGTGTTGATGATGTAGCAGGTGTTGTTGATGTAGCAGGTGTTGATGTTGTAGCAGGTGTTGTTGCTGTAGCAGGTGTTGTTGATGTAGCAGGTGTTGATGATGTAGCAGGTGTTGTTGATGTAGCAGGTGTTGATGTTGTAGCAGGTGTTGTTGATGTAGCAGGTGTTGTTGATGTAGCAGGTGTTGATGATGGAGCAGGTGTTGATGTTGTAGCAGGTGTTGTTGATGTAGCAGGTGTTGTTGATGTAGCAGGTGTTGATGATGTAGCAGGTGTTGTTGTTGTAGCAGGTGTTGTTGTAGCAGGTGTTGATGTTGTAGCAGGTGATGTTGATGTAGCAGGTGTTGTTGATGTAGCAGGTGTTGATGATGTAGCAGGTGTTGATGATGTAGCAGGTGTTGTTGTAGCAGGTGTTGATGTTGTAGCAGGTGATGTTGATGTAGCAGGTGTTGTTGATGTAGCAGGTGTTGATGATGTAGCAGGTGTTGATGATGTAGCAGGTGTTGTTGTAGCAGGTGTTGATGCTGTAGCAGGTGTTGTTGATGTAGCAGGTGTTGTTGATGTAGCAGGTGTTGATGATGTAGCAGGTGTTGTTGTTGTAGCAGGTGTTGTTGTTGTAGCAGGTGATGTTGTAGCAGGTGTTGTTGAAGCAGGTGTTGTTGTTGTAGCAGGTGATGTTGTAGCAGGTGTTGTTGTAGCAGGTGTTGTTGATGTAGCGGGTGTTGTTGTTGTAGCAGGTGTTGTTGCTGTAGCAGGTGTTGTTGATGTAGCAGGTGTTGATGATGTAGCAGGTGTTGATGATGTAGCAGGTGTTGTTGCTGGCGCAGGTGTTGATGATGTAGCAGGTGTTGTTGTTGTAGCAGGTTTTGTTGTTGTAGCAGGTGTTGTTGTTGTAGCAGGTGTTGTTGATGTAGCAGGTGTTGATGATGTAGCAGGTGTTGATGATGTAGCAGGTGTTGTTGTTGTAGCAGGTGTTGTTGTTGTAGCAGGTGTTGTTGATGTGGCAGGTGTTGTTGATGTGGCAGGTGTTGATGATGTAGCAGATGTTGATGATATAGCAGGTGTTGATGATGTAGCAGGTGTTGTTGATGTAGCAGGTGTTGTTGTTGTAGCAGGTGTTGTTGATGTAGCAGGTGTTGTTGATGTGGCAGGTGTTGTTGATGTAGCAGGTGTTGATGATGTAGCAGGTGTTGATGATGTAGCAGGTGTTGTTGTTGTAGCAGGTGTTGTTGTAGCAGGTGTTGTTGATGTAGCACGTGTTGTTGTAGCAGGTGTTTTTGTTGTAGCAGGTGTTGTTGTTGTAGCAGGTGTTGATGATGTTGCAGGTGTTGTTGATGTAGCAGGTGCTGTTGTAGCAGGTGTTGTTGTTGTAGCAGGTGTTGTTGCTGTCGCAGGTGCTGTTGATATAGCAGGGGTTGTTGCTGTAGAAGGTGTTGATGATGTAGCAGGTGTTGTTGATGTAGCAGGTGTTGTTGATGTAGCAGGTGTTGTTGTAGCAGGTGTTGTTGTTGTAGCAGGTGTTGATGATGTAGCAGGTGTTGTTGATGTAGCAGGTGTTGTTGTAGCAGGTGTTGTTGTTGTAGCAGGTGTTGATGATGTAGCAGGTGTTGTTGATGTAGCAGGTGTTGTTGATGTAGGTGTTGTTGTTGTAGCTGGTGTTGTTGCTGTGGCAGGTGTTGTTGTTGTCGCAGGTGTTGTTGATGTAGCAGGTGTTGTTGCTGTAGAAGGTGTTGTTGCTGTAGCAGGTGTTATTGATGTAGCAGGTGTTGTTGTTGTAGCAGGTGTTGTTGCCGTAACAGGTGTTGATGATGTAGCAGGTGTTGATGATGTAGCAGGTGTTGATGATTGAGCAGGTGTTGATGTAGCAGGTGTTGATGATTGAGCAGGTGTTGTTGTTGTAGCAGGTGTTGTTGATGTAGCAGGTGTTGTTGCTGTAGCAGGTGTTGATGATGTAGCAGGTGTTGTTGTTGTAGCAGGTGTTGTTGATGTAGCAGGTGTTGATGATGTAGCAGGTGTTGTTGTTGTATCAGGTGTTGTTGATGTAGCAGGTGTTGATGATGTAGCAGGTGTTGTTGTTGTAACAGGTGTTGATGATGTAGCAGGTGTTGATGATGTAGCAGGTGTTGATGTAGCAGGTGTTGATGATGTAGCAAGTGTTGATGATGTAGCAGGTGTTGTTGATGAAGCAGGTGTTGATGATGTAGCAGGTGTTGATGATGTATCAGGTGTTGATGATGTAGCAGGTGTTGATGATGTAGCAGGTGTTGTTGTTGTAACAGGTGTTGTTGTTGTTGCAGGTGTTGATGATGTAGCAGGTGTTGTTGATGTAGCAGGTGTTGTTGATGTAGCAGGTGTTGATGATGTAGCAAGTATTGATGATGTAGCAGGTGTTGTTGATGTAGCAGGTGTTGATGATGTAGCAGGTGTTGATGATGTATCAGGTGTTGATGATGTAGCAGGTGTTGTTGATGTAGCAGGTGTTGATGATGTAGCAAGTGTTGATGATGTAGCAGGAGTTGTTGATGTAGCAGGTGTTGATGATGTAGCAGGTGTTGATGATGTATCAGGTGTTGATGATGTAGCAGGTGTTGTTGATGTAGCAGGTGTTGATGATGTAGCAAGTGTTGATGATGTAGCAGGTGTTGTTGATGTAGCAGGTGTTGATGATGTAGCAGGTGTTGATGATGTATCAGGTGTTGATGATGTAGCAGGTGTTGATGATGTAGCAGGTGTTGTTGTTGTAGCAGGTGTTGTTGTTGTAGCAGGTGTTGATGATGTAGCAGGTGTTGTTGATGTAGCAGGTGTTGTTGATGTAGCAGGTGTTGATGATGTAGCAAGTGTTGATGATGTAGCAGGTGTTGTTGATGTAGCAGGTGTTGTTGTTGTAGCAGGTGTTGATGATGTAGCAGGTGTTGTTGTTGTAGCAGGTGTTGTTGTTGTAGCAGGTGTTGATGATGTAGCAGGTGTTGTTGATGTAGCAGGTGTTGTTGATGTAGCAGGTGTTGATGATGTAGCAAGTGTTGATGATGTAGCAGGTGTTGTTGCTGTAGCAGGTGTTATTGATATAGCAGGTGTTGTTGTTGTAGCAGGTGTTGTTGCCGTAACAGGTGTTGATGATGTAGCAGGTGTTGATGATGTAGCAGGTGTTGATGATTGAGCAGGTGTTGATGTAGCAGGTGTTGATGATTGAGCAGGTGTTGTTGTTGTAGCAGGTGTTGTTGATGTAGCAGGTGTTGTTGCTGTAGCAGGTGTTGATGATGTAGCAGGTGTTGTTGTTGTAGCAGGTGTTGTTGATGTAGCAGGTGTTGATGATGTAGCAGGTGTTGTTGTTGTATCAGGTGTTGTTGATGTAGCAGGTGTTGATGATGTAGCAGGTGTTGTTGTTGTAACAGGTGTTGATGATGTAGCAGGTGTTGATGATGTAGCAGGTGTTGATGTAGCAGGTGTTGATGATGTAGCAAGTGTTGATGATGTAGCAGGTGTTGTTGATGAAGCAGGTGTTGATGATGTAGCAGGTGTTGATGATGTATCAGGTGTTGATGATGTAGCAGGTGTTGATGATGTAGCAGGTGTTGTTGTTGTAACAGGTGTTGTTGTTGTTGCAGGTGTTGATGATGTAGCAGGTGTTGTTGATGTAGCAGGTGTTGTTGATGTAGCAGGTGTTGATGATGTAGCAGGTGTTGTTGTTGTAGGAGGTGTTGATGATGATGCAGGTGTTGATGATGTAGCAGGTGTTGTTGTTGTAACAGGTGTTGTTGTTGTTGCAGGTGTTGATGATGTAGCAGGTGTTGTTGTTGTAGCAGGTGTTGATGATGTAGCAGGTGTTGTTGATGTAGCAGGTGTTGTTGATGTAGCAGGTGTTGATGATGTAGCAGGCGTTGTTGATGTAGCAGGTGTTGATGTTGTAGCAGGTGTTGATGATGTAGCAAGTGTTGATGATGTAGCAGGTGTTGTTGATGAAGCAGGTGTTGATGATGTAGCAGGTGTTGATGATGTATCAGGTGTTGATGATGTAGCAGGTGTTGATGATGTAGCAGGTGTTGTTGTTGTAACAGGTGTTGTTGTTGTTGCAGGTGTTGACGATGTAGCAGGTGTTGTTGTTGTAGCAGGTGTTGATGATGTAGCAGGTGTTGTTGCTGTAGCAGGTGTTGTTGTTGTAGGAGGTGTTGATGATGATGCAGGTGTTGATGATTGAGCAGGTGTTGTTGTTGTAGCAGGTGTTGTTGATGTAGCAGGAGTTGATGATGTAGCAGGTGTTGTTGTTGTAACAGGTGTTGATGATGTAGCAGGTGTTGATGATTGAGCAGGTGTTGATGATGTAGCAGGTGTTGTTGTAGAAGCAGGTGTTGTTGCTGTAGCAGGTGTTGTTGTTTTCGCAGGTGTTGTTGTTGTAGCAGGTGTTGTTGTTGTAGCAGGTGTTGCTGTTGTAGCAGGTGTTGATGATGTAGCAGGTGTTGTTGCTGCAGCAGGTGTTGTTGATGTAGCAGGTGTTGATGATGTAGCAGGTGTTGTTGTTGTAGCAGGTGTTGATGATGTAGCAGGTGGTGTTGTTGTAGCAGGTGTTGATGATGTAGCAGGTGGTGTTGCTGTAGCAGGTGTTGATGATGTAGCAGGTGTTGTTGCTGTAGCAGGTGTTGATGATGTAGCAGGTGTTGTTGTTGTAGCAGGTGTTGATGATGTAGCAGGTGTTGATGATGTAGCAGGTGTTGTTGTTGTACCAGGTGTTGATGATGTAGCAGGTGTTGTTGATGTAGCAGGTGTTGTTGTTGTAGCAGGTGTTGATGATGTAGCAGGTGTTGATGATTGAGCAGGTGTTGATGATGTAGCAGGTGTTGTTGTAGAAGCAGGTGTTGCTGTAGCAGGTGTTGTTGTTTTAGCAGGTGTTGTTGTTGTAGCAGGTGTTGTTGATGTAGCAGGTGTTGTTGTTGTAGCAGGTGTTGATGATGTAGCAGGTGTTGTTGTTGTAGCAGGTGTTGTTGTTGTAGCAGGTGTTGTTGATGTAGCAGGTGTTGTTGTTGTAGCAGGTGTTGATGATGTAGCAGGTGTTGTTGTAGAAGCAGGTGTTGCTGTAGCAGGTGTTGTTGTTTTAGCAGGTGTTGTTGTTGTAGCAGGAGTTGTTGATTTAGCAGGTGTTGTTGTTGTAGCAGGTGTTGATGATGTAGCAGGTGTTGTTGTTGTAGCAGGTGTTGTTGTTGTAGCAGGTGTTGTTGATGTAGCAGGTGTTGTTGTTGTAGCAGGTGTTGATGATGTAGCAGGTGTTGTTGTTGTAGCAGGTGTTGTTATTGTAGCAGGTGTTGTTGATGTAGCAGGTGTTGTTGTTGTAGCAGGTGTTGATGATGAAGCAGGTGTTGTTGTAGCAGGTGTTGTTGATGTAGCAGGTGTTGTTGTTGTAGCAGGTGTTGATGATGTAGCAGGTGTTGTTGTTGTAGCAGGTGTTGTTGTTGTAGCAGGTGTTGCTGTTGTAGCAGGTGTTGATGATGTAGCAGGTGTTGTTGTTGTAGCAGGTATTGTTGCTGTAGCAGGTGTTGATGATGTAGCAGGTGTTGTTGTTGTAGCAGGTGATGTTGTTTTAGCAGGTATTGTTGCTGTAGCAGGTGTTGATGATGTAGCAGGTGTTGTTGTTGTAGCAGGTGATGTTGATGTAGCAGGTGTTGTTGTTGTAGCAGGTGTTGTTGATGTAGCAGGTGTTGTTGTTGTAGCAGGTGTTGTTGTTGTAGCAGGTGTTGATGATGTAGCAGGTGTTGTTGATGTAGCAGGTGTTGATGTTGTAGCAGGTGTTGTTGTTGTAGCAGGTGTTGATGATGTAGCAGGTGTTGATGATGTAGCAGGTGTTGATGTTGTAGCAGGTGTTGTTGCTGTAGCAGGTGTTGTTGATGTAGCAGGTGTTGTTGATGTAGCAGGTGTTGTTGTTGTAGCAGGTGTTGATGATGTAGCAGGTGTTGTTGATGTAGCAGGTGTTGTTGATGTAGCAGGTGTTGATGTTGTAGCAGGTGTTGTTGATGTAGCAGGTGTTGTTGTTGTAGCAGGTGTTGATGATGTAGCAGGTGTTGTTGATGTAGCAGGTGTTGTTGATGTGGCAGGTGTTGTTGTTGTAGCAGGTGTTGATGATGTAGCAGGTGTTGTTGATGTAGCAGGTGTTGATGTTGTAGCAGGTGTTGATGATGTAGCAGGTGTTGTTGATGTAGCAGGTGTTGTTGATGTAGCAGGTGTTGATGATGTAGCAGGCGTTGTTGATGTAGCAGGTGTTGATGTTGTAGCAGGTGTTGTTGCTGTAGCAGGTGTTGTTGATGTAGCAGGTGTTGTTGATGTAGCAGGTGTTGATGATGTAGCAGGTGTTGATGATGTAGCAGGTGTTGTTGTTGTAGCAGGTGTTGATGATGTAGCAGGTGTTGTTGATGTAGCAGGTGTTGATGTTGTAGCAGGTGTTGTTGCTGTAGCAGGTGTTGTTGATGTAGCAGGTGTTGTTGTTGTAGCAGGTGTTGTTGTTGTAGCAGGTGTTGATGATGTAGCAGGTGTTGATGATGTAGCAGGTGTTGATGTTGTAGCAGGTGTTGTTGCTGTAGCAGGTGTTGTTGATGTAGCAGGTGTTGTTGATGTAGCAGGTGTTGTTGTTGTAGCAGGTGTTGATGATGTAGCAGGTGTTGTTGATGTAGCAGGTGTTGTTGATGTAGCAGGTGTTGATGTTGTAGCAGGTGTTGTTGATGTGGCAGGTGTTGTTGTTGTAGCAGGTGTTGATGATGTAGCAGGTGTTGTTGATGTAGCAGGTGTTGTTGATGTGGCAGGTGTTGTTGTTGTAGCAGGTGTTGATGATGTAGCAGGTGTTGTTGATGTAGCAGGTGTTGATGTTGTAGCAGGTGTTGATGATGTAGCAGGTGTTGTTGATGTAGCAGGTGTTGTTGATGTAGCAGGTGTTGTTGTTGTAGCAGGTGTTGATGATGTAGCAGGTGTTGTTGATGTAGCAGGTGTTGATGTTGTAGCAGGTGTTGTTGCTGTAGCAGGTGTTGTTGATGTAGCAGGTGTTGTTGATGTAGCAGGTGTTGATGATGTAGCAGGTGTTGTTGATGTAGCAGGTGTTGATGTTGTAGCAGGTGTTGTTGCTGTACCAGGTGTTGTTGATGTAGCAGGTGTTGTTGATGTAGCAGGTGTTGATGATGTAGCAGGTGTTGTTGATGTAGCAGGTGTTGTTGATGTAGCAGGTGTTGATGATGTAGCAGGTGTTGATGATGTAGCAGGTGTTGTTGATGTAGCAGGTGTTGATGTTGTAGCAGGTGTTGTTGCTGTAGCAGGTGTTGTTGATGTAGCAGGTGTTGATGATGTAGCAGGTGTTGTTGATGTAGCAGGTGTTGATGTTGTAGCAGGTGTTGTTGATGTAGCAGGTGTTGTTGATGTAGCAGGTGTTGATGATGGAGCAGGTGTTGATGTTGTAGCAGGTGTTGTTGATGTAGCAGGTGTTGTTGATGTAGCAGGTGTTGATGATGTAGCAGGTGTTGTTGTTGTAGCAGGTGTTGTTGTAGCAGGTGTTGATGTTGTAGCAGGTGATGTTGATGTAGCAGGTGTTGTTGATGTAGCAGGTGTTGATGATGTAGCAGGTGTTGATGATGTAGCAGGTGTTGTTGTAGCAGGTGTTGATGTTGTAGCAGGTGATGTTGATGTAGCAGGTGTTGTTGATGTAGCAGGTGTTGATGATGTAGCAGGTGTTGATGATGTAGCAGGTGTTGTTGTAGCAGGTGTTGATGCTGTAGCAGGTGTTGTTGATGTAGCAGGTGTTGTTGATGTAGCAGGTGTTGATGATGTAGCAGGTGTTGTTGTTGTAGCAGGTGTTGTTGTTGTAGCAGGTGATGTTGTAGCAGGTGTTGTTGAAGCAGGTGTTGTTGTTGTAGCAGGTGATGTTGTAGCAGGTGTTGTTGTAGCAGGTGTTGTTGATGTAGCGGGTGTTGTTGTTGTAGCAGGTGTTGTTGCTGTAGCAGGTGTTGTTGATGTAGCAGGTGTTGATGATGTAGCAGGTGTTGATGATGTAGCAGGTGTTGTTGCTGGCGCAGGTGTTGATGATGTAGCAGGTGTTGTTGTTGTAGCAGGTTTTGTTGTTGTAGCAGGTGTTGTTGTTGTAGCAGGTGTTGTTGATGTAGCAGGTGTTGATGATGTAGCAGGTGTTGATGATGTAGCAGGTGTTGTTGTTGTAGCAGGTGTTGTTGTTGTAGCAGGTGTTGTTGATGTGGCAGGTGTTGTTGATGTGGCAGGTGTTGATGATGTAGCAGATGTTGATGATATAGCAGGTGTTGATGATGTAGCAGGTGTTGTTGATGTAGCAGGTGTTGTTGTTGTAGCAGGTGTTGTTGATGTAGCAGGTGTTGTTGATGTGGCAGGTGTTGTTGATGTAGCAGGTGTTGATGATGTAGCAGGTGTTGATGATGTAGCAGGTGTTGTTGTTGTAGCAGGTGTTGTTGTAGCAGGTGTTGTTGATGTAGCACGTGTTGTTGTAGCAGGTGTTTTTGTTGTAGCAGGTGTTGTTGTTGTAGCAGGTGTTGATGATGTAGCAGGTGTTGTTGATGTAGCAGGTGCTGTTGTAGCAGGTGTTGTTGTTGTAGCAGGTGTTGTTGCTGTCGCAGGTGTTGTTGATATAGCAGGGGTTGTTGCTGTAGAAGGTGTTGATGATGTAGCAGGTGTTGTTGATGTAGCAGGTGTTGTTGATGTAGCAGGTGTTGTTGTAGCAGGTGTTGTTGTTGTAGCAGGTGTTGATGATGTAGCAGGTGTTGTTGATGTAGCAGGTGTTGTTGTAGCAGGTGTTGTTGTTGTAGCAGGTGTTGATGATGTAGCAGGTGTTGTTGATGTAGCAGGTGTTGTTGATGTAGGTGTTGTTGTTGTAGCTGGTGTTGTTGCTGTGGCAGGTGTTGTTGTTGTCGCAGGTGTTGTTGATGTAGCAGGTGTTGTTGCTGTAGAAGGTGTTGTTGCTGTAGCAGGTGTTATTGATGGAGCAGGTGTTGTTGTTGTAGCAGGTGTTGTTGCCGTAACAGGTGTTGATGATGTAGCAGGTGTTGATGATGTAGCAGGTGTTGATGATTGAGCAGGTGTTGATGTAGCAGGTGTTGATGATTGAGCAGGTGTTGTTGTTGTAGCAGGTGTTGTTGATGTAGCAGGTGTTGTTGCTGTAGCAGGTGTTGATGATGTAGCAGGTGTTGTTGTTGTAGCAGGTGTTGTTGATGTAGCAGGTGTTGATGATGTAGCAGGTGTTGTTGTTGTATCAGGTGTTGTTGATGTAGCAGGTGTTGATGATGTAGCAGGTGTTGTTGTTGTAACAGGTGTTGATGATGTAGCAGGTGTTGATGATGTAGCAGGTGTTGATGTAGCAGGTGTTGATGATGTAGCAAGTGTTGATGATGTAGCAGGTGTTGTTGATGAAGCAGGTGTTGATGATGTAGCAGGTGTTGATGATGTATCAGGTGTTGATGATGTAGCAGGTGTTGATGATGTAGCAGGTGTTGTTGTTGTAACAGGTGTTGTTGTTGTTGCAGGTGTTGATGATGT
Organism: Chiloscyllium plagiosum; assembly: GCF_037043375.1. NCBI lineage: Eukaryota > Metazoa > Chordata > Chondrichthyes > Orectolobiformes > Hemiscylliidae > Chiloscyllium > Chiloscyllium plagiosum. The sequence goes on along the minus strand of NW_028270185.1, from coordinate 16,466,146 downwards.
AGCAGGTGTTGTTGATGTAGCAGGTGTTGTTGATGTAGCAGGTGTTGATGATGTAGCAAGTATTGATGATGTAGCAGGTGTTGTTGATGTAGCAGGTGTTGATGATGTAGCAGGTGTTGATGATGTATCAGGTGTTGATGATGTAGCAGGTGTTGTTGATGTAGCAGGTGTTGATGATGTAGCAAGTGTTGATGATGTAGCAGGAGTTGTTGATGTAGCAGGTGTTGATGATGTAGCAGGTGTTGATGATGTATCAGGTGTTGATGATGTAGCAGGTGTTGTTGATGTAGCAGGTGTTGATGATGTAGCAAGTGTTGATGATGTAGCAGGTGTTGTTGATGTAGCAGGTGTTGATGATGTAGCAGGTGTTGATGATGTATCAGGTGTTGATGATGTAGCAGGTGTTGATGATGTAGCAGGTGTTGTTGTTGTAGCAGGTGTTGTTGTTGTAGCAGGTGTTGATGATGTAGCAGGTGTTGTTGATGTAGCAGGTGTTGTTGATGTAGCAGGTGTTGATGATGTAGCAAGTGTTGATGATGTAGCAGGTGTTGTTGATGTAGCAGGTGTTGTTGTTGTAGCAGGTGTTGATGATGTAGCAGGTGTTGTTGTTGTAGCAGGTGTTGTTGTTGTAGCAGGTGTTGATGATGTAGCAGGTGTTGTTGATGTAGCAGGTGTTGTTGATGTAGCAGGTGTTGATGATGTAGCAAGTGTTGATGATGTAGCAGGTGTTGTTGCTGTAGCAGGTGTTATTGATATAGCAGGTGTTGTTGTTGTAGCAGGTGTTGTTGCCGTAACAGGTGTTGATGATGTAGCAGGTGTTGATGATGTAGCAGGTGTTGATGATTGAGCAGGTGTTGATGTAGCAGGTGTTGATGATTGAGCAGGTGTTGTTGTTGTAGCAGGTGTTGTTGATGTAGCAGGTGTTGTTGCTGTAGCAGGTGTTGATGATGTAGCAGGTGTTGTTGTTGTAGCAGGTGTTGTTGATGTAGCAGGTGTTGATGATGTAGCAGGTGTTGTTGTTGTATCAGGTGTTGTTGATGTAGCAGGTGTTGATGATGTAGCAGGTGTTGTTGTTGTAACAGGTGTTGATGATGTAGCAGGTGTTGATGATGTAGCAGGTGTTGTTGTTGTAGCAGGTGTTGATGATGTAGCAGGTGTTGTTGTAGAAGCAGGTGTTGCTGTAGCAGGTGTTGTTGTTTTAGCAGGTGTTGTTGTTGTAGCAGGAGTTGTTGATGTAGCAGGTGTTGTTGATGTAGCAGGTGTTGTTGTTGTAGCAGGTGTTGATGATGTAGCAGGTGTTGTTGTAGAAGCAGGTGTTGCTGTAGCAGGTGTTGTTGTTTTAGCAGGTGTTGTTGTTGTAGCAGGAGTTGTTGATTTAGCAGGTGTTGTTGTTGTAGCAGGTGTTGATGATGTAGCAGGTGTTGTTGTTGTAGCAGGTGTTGTTGTTGTAGCAGGTGTTGTTGATGTAGCAGGTGTTGTTGTTGTAGCAGGTGTTGATGATGTAGCAGGTGTTGTTGTTGTAGCAGGTGTTGTTATTGTAGCAGGTGTTGTTGATGTAGCAGGTGTTGTTGTTGTAGCAGGTGTTGATGATGAAGCAGGTGTTGTTGTAGCAGGTGTTGTTGATGTAGCAGGTGTTGTTGTTGTAGCAGGTGTTGATGATGTAGCAGGTGTTGTTGTTGTAGCAGGTGTTGTTGTTGTAGCAGGTGTTGCTGTTGTAGCAGGTGTTGATGATGTAGCAGGTGTTGTTGTTGTAGCAGGTATTGTTGCTGTAGCAGGTGTTGATGATGTAGCAGGTGTTGTTGTTGTAGCAGGTGATGTTGTTTTAGCAGGTATTGTTGCTGTAGCAGGTGTTGATGATGTAGCAGGTGTTGTTGTTGTAGCAGGTGATGTTGATGTAGCAGGTGTTGTTGTTGTAGCAGGTGTTGTTGATGTAGCAGGTGTTGTTGTTGTAGCAGGTGTTGTTGTTGTAGCAGGTGTTGATGATGTAGCAGGTGTTGTTGATGTAGCAGGTGTTGATGTTGTAGCAGGTGTTGTTGTTGTAGCAGGTGTTGATGATGTAGCAGGTGTTGATGATGTAGCAGGTGTTGATGTTGTAGCAGGTGTTGTTGCTGTAGCAGGTGTTGTTGATGTAGCAGGTGTTGTTGATGTAGCAGGTGTTGTTGTTGTAGCAGGTGTTGATGATGTAGCAGGTGTTGTTGATGTAGCAGGTGTTGTTGATGTAGCAGGTGTTGATGTTGTAGCAGGTGTTGTTGATGTAGCAGGTGTTGTTGTTGTAGCAGGTGTTGATGATGTAGCAGGTGTTGTTGATGTAGCAGGTGTTGTTGATGTGGCAGGTGTTGTTGTTGTAGCAGGTGTTGATGATGTAGCAGGTGTTGTTGATGTAGCAGGTGTTGATGTTGTAGCAGGTGTTGATGATGTAGCAGGTGTTGTTGATGTAGCAGGTGTTGTTGATGTAGCAGGTGTTGATGATGTAGCAGGCGTTGTTGATGTAGCAGGTGTTGATGTTGTAGCAGGTGTTGTTGCTGTAGCAGGTGTTGTTGATGTAGCAGGTGTTGTTGATGTAGCAGGTGTTGATGATGTAGCAGGTGTTGATGATGTAGCAGGTGTTGTTGTTGTAGCAGGTGTTGATGATGTAGCAGGTGTTGTTGATGTAGCAGGTGTTGATGTTGTAGCAGGTGTTGTTGCTGTAGCAGGTGTTGTTGATGTAGCAGGTGTTGTTGTTGTAGCAGGTGTTGTTGTTGTAGCAGGTGTTGATGATGTAGCAGGTGTTGATGATGTAGCAGGTGTTGATGTTGTAGCAGGTGTTGTTGCTGTAGCAGGTGTTGTTGATGTAGCAGGTGTTGTTGATGTAGCAGGTGTTGTTGTTGTAGCAGGTGTTGATGATGTAGCAGGTGTTGTTGATGTAGCAGGTGTTGTTGATGTAGCAGGTGTTGATGATGTAGCAGGTGTTGTTGTTGTAGCAGGTGTTGTTGATGTAGCAGGTGTTGATGATGTAGCAGGTGTTGTTGTTGTATCAGGTGTTGTTGATGTAGCAGGTGTTGATGATGTAGCAGGTGTTGTTGTTGTAACAGGTGTTGATGATGTAGCAGGTGTTGATGATGTAGCAGGTGTTGTTGTTGTAGCAGGTGTTGATGATGTAGCAGGTGTTGTTGTAGAAGCAGGTGTTGCTGTAGCAGGTGTTGTTGTTTTAGCAGGTGTTGTTGTTGTAGCAGGAGTTGTTGATGTAGCAGGTGTTGTTGATGTAGCAGGTGTTGTTGTTGTAGCAGGTGTTGATGATGTAGCAGGTGTTGTTGTAGAAGCAGGTGTTGCTGTAGCAGGTGTTGTTGTTTTAGCAGGTGTTGTTGTTGTAGCAGGAGTTGTTGATTTAGCAGGTGTTGTTGTTGTAGCAGGTGTTGATGATGTAGCAGGTGTTGTTGTTGTAGCAGGTGTTGTTGTTGTAGCAGGTGTTGTTGATGTAGCAGGTGTTGTTGTTGTAGCAGGTGTTGATGATGTAGCAGGTGTTGTTGTTGTAGCAGGTGTTGTTATTGTAGCAGGTGTTGTTGATGTAGCAGGTGTTGTTGTTGTAGCAGGTGTTGATGATGAAGCAGGTGTTGTTGTAGCAGGTGTTGTTGATGTAGCAGGTGTTGTTGTTGTAGCAGGTGTTGATGATGTAGCAGGTGTTGTTGTTGTAGCAGGTGTTGTTGTTGTAGCAGGTGTTGCTGTTGTAGCAGGTGTTGATGATGTAGCAGGTGTTGTTGTTGTAGCAGGTATTGTTGCTGTAGCAGGTGTTGATGATGTAGCAGGTGTTGTTGTTGTAGCAGGTGATGTTGTTTTAGCAGGTATTGTTGCTGTAGCAGGTGTTGATGATGTAGCAGGTGTTGTTGTTGTAGCAGGTGATGTTGATGTAGCAGGTGTTGTTGTTGTAGCAGGTGTTGTTGATGTAGCAGGTGTTGTTGTTGTAGCAGGTGTTGTTGTTGTAGCAGGTGTTGATGATGTAGCAGGTGTTGTTGATGTAGCAGGTGTTGATGTTGTAGCAGGTGTTGTTGTTGTAGCAGGTGTTGATGATGTAGCAGGTGTTGATGATGTAGCAGGTGTTGATGTTGTAGCAGGTGTTGTTGCTGTAGCAGGTGTTGTTGATGTAGCAGGTGTTGTTGATGTAGCAGGTGTTGTTGTTGTAGCAGGTGTTGATGATGTAGCAGGTGTTGTTGATGTAGCAGGTGTTGTTGATGTAGCAGGTGTTGATGTTGTAGCAGGTGTTGTTGATGTAGCAGGTGTTGTTGTTGTAGCAGGTGTTGATGATGTAGCAGGTGTTGTTGATGTAGCAGGTGTTGTTGATGTGGCAGGTGTTGTTGTTGTAGCAGGTGTTGATGATGTAGCAGGTGTTGTTGATGTAGCAGGTGTTGATGTTGTAGCAGGTGTTGATGATGTAGCAGGTGTTGTTGATGTAGCAGGTGTTGTTGATGTAGCAGGTGTTGATGATGTAGCAGGCGTTGTTGATGTAGCAGGTGTTGATGTTGTAGCAGGTGTTGTTGCTGTAGCAGGTGTTGTTGATGTAGCAGGTGTTGTTGATGTAGCAGGTGTTGATGATGTAGCAGGTGTTGATGATGTAGCAGGTGTTGTTGTTGTAGCAGGTGTTGATGATGTAGCAGGTGTTGTTGATGTAGCAGGTGTTGATGTTGTAGCAGGTGTTGTTGCTGTAGCAGGTGTTGTTGATGTAGCAGGTGTTGTTGTTGTAGCAGGTGTTGTTGTTGTAGCAGGTGTTGATGATGTAGCAGGTGTTGATGATGTAGCAGGTGTTGATGTTGTAGCAGGTGTTGTTGCTGTAGCAGGTGTTGTTGATGTAGCAGGTGTTGTTGATGTAGCAGGTGTTGTTGTTGTAGCAGGTGTTGATGATGTAGCAGGTGTTGTTGATGTAGCAGGTGTTGTTGATGTAGCAGGTGTTGATGTTGTAGCAGGTGTTGTTGATGTGGCAGGTGTTGTTGTTGTAGCAGGTGTTGATGATGTAGCAGGTGTTGTTGATGTAGCAGGTGTTGTTGATGTGGCAGGTGTTGTTGTTGTAGCAGGTGTTGATGATGTAGCAGGTGTTGTTGATGTAGCAGGTGTTGATGTTGTAGCAGGTGTTGATGATGTAGCAGGTGTTGTTGATGTAGCAGGTGTTGTTGATGTAGCAGGTGTTGTTGTTGTAGCAGGTGTTGATGATGTAGCAGGTGTTGTTGATGTAGCAGGTGTTGATGTTGTAGCAGGTGTTGTTGCTGTAGCAGGTGTTGTTGATGTAGCAGGTGTTGTTGATGTAGCAGGTGTTGATGATGTAGCAGGTGTTGTTGATGTAGCAGGTGTTGATGTTGTAGCAGGTGTTGTTGCTGTACCAGGTGTTGTTGATGTAGCAGGTGTTGTTGATGTAGCAGGTGTTGATGATGTAGCAGGTGTTGTTGATGTAGCAGGTGTTGTTGATGTAGCAGGTGTTGATGATGTAGCAGGTGTTGATGATGTAGCAGGTGTTGTTGATGTAGCAGGTGTTGATGTTGTAGCAGGTGTTGTTGCTGTAGCAGGTGTTGTTGATGTAGCAGGTGTTGATGATGTAGCAGGTGTTGTTGATGTAGCAGGTGTTGATGTTGTAGCAGGTGTTGTTGATGTAGCAGGTGTTGTTGATGTAGCAGGTGTTGATGATGGAGCAGGTGTTGATGTTGTAGCAGGTGTTGTTGATGTAGCAGGTGTTGTTGATGTAGCAGGTGTTGATGATGTAGCAGGTGTTGTTGTTGTAGCAGGTGTTGTTGTAGCAGGTGTTGATGTTGTAGCAGGTGATGTTGATGTAGCAGGTGTTGTTGATGTAGCAGGTGTTGATGATGTAGCAGGTGTTGATGATGTAGCAGGTGTTGTTGTAGCAGGTGTTGATGTTGTAGCAGGTGATGTTGATGTAGCAGGTGTTGTTGATGTAGCAGGTGTTGATGATGTAGCAGGTGTTGATGATGTAGCAGGTGTTGTTGTAGCAGGTGTTGATGCTGTAGCAGGTGTTGTTGATGTAGCAGGTGTTGTTGATGTAGCAGGTGTTGATGATGTAGCAGGTGTTGTTGTTGTAGCAGGTGTTGTTGTTGTAGCAGGTGATGTTGTAGCAGGTGTTGTTGAAGCAGGTGTTGTTGTTGTAGCAGGTGATGTTGTAGCAGGTGTTGTTGTAGCAGGTGTTGTTGATGTAGCGGGTGTTGTTGTTGTAGCAGGTGTTGTTGCTGTAGCAGGTGTTGTTGATGTAGCAGGTGTTGATGATGTAGCAGGTGTTGATGATGTAGCAGGTGTTGTTGCTGGCGCAGGTGTTGATGATGTAGCAGGTGTTGTTGTTGTAGCAGGTTTTGTTGTTGTAGCAGGTGTTGTTGTTGTAGCAGGTGTTGTTGATGTAGCAGGTGTTGATGATGTAGCAGGTGTTGATGATGTAGCAGGTGTTGTTGTTGTAGCAGGTGTTGTTGTTGTAGCAGGTGTTGTTGATGTGGCAGGTGTTGTTGATGTGGCAGGTGTTGATGATGTAGCAGATGTTGATGATATAGCAGGTGTTGATGATGTAGCAGGTGTTGTTGATGTAGCAGGTGTTGTTGTTGTAGCAGGTGTTGTTGATGTAGCAGGTGTTGTTGATGTGGCAGGTGTTGTTGATGTAGCAGGTGTTGATGATGTAGCAGGTGTTGATGATGTAGCAGGTGTTGTTGTTGTAGCAGGTGTTGTTGTAGCAGGTGTTGTTGATGTAGCACGTGTTGTTGTAGCAGGTGTTTTTGTTGTAGCAGGTGTTGTTGTTGTAGCAGGTGTTGATGATGTTGCAGGTGTTGTTGATGTAGCAGGTGCTGTTGTAGCAGGTGTTGTTGTTGTAGCAGGTGTTGTTGCTGTCGCAGGTGTTGTTGATATAGCAGGGGTTGTTGCTGTAGAAGGTGTTGATGATGTAGCAGGTGTTGTTGATGTAGCAGGTGTTGTTGATGTAGCAGGTGTTGTTGTAGCAGGTGTTGTTGTTGTAGCAGGTGTTGATGATGTAGCAGGTGTTGTTGATGTAGCAGGTGTTGTTGTAGCAGGTGTTGTTGTTGTAGCAGGTGTTGATGATGTAGCAGGTGTTGTTGATGTAGCAGGTGTTGTTGATGTAGGTGTTGTTGTTGTAGCTGGTGTTGTTGCTGTGGCAGGTGTTGTTGTTGTCGCAGGTGTTGTTGATGTAGCAGGTGTTGTTGCTGTAGAAGGTGTTGTTGCTGTAGCAGGTGTTATTGATGGAGCAGGTGTTGTTGTTGTAGCAGGTGTTGTTGCCGTAACAGGTGTTGATGATGTAGCAGGTGTTGATGATGTAGCAGGTGTTGATGATTGAGCAGGTGTTGATGTAGCAGGTGTTGATGATTGAGCAGGTGTTGTTGTTGTAGCAGGTGTTGTTGATGTAGCAGGTGTTGTTGCTGTAGCAGGTGTTGATGATGTAGCAGGTGTTGTTGTTGTAGCAGGTGTTGTTGATGTAGCAGGTGTTGATGATGTAGCAGGTGTTGTTGTTGTATCAGGTGTTGTTGATGAAGCAGGTGTTGATGATGTAGCAGGTGTTGATGATGTATCAGGTGTTGATGATGTAGCAGGTGTTGATGATGTAGCAGGTGTTGTTGTTGTAACAGGTGTTGTTGTTGTTGCAGGTGTTGATGATGTAGCAGGTGTTGTTGATGTAGCAGGTGTTGTTGATGTAGCAGGTGTTGATGATGTAGCAAGTATTGATGATGTAGCAGGTGTTGTTGATGTAGCAGGTGTTGATGATGTAGCAGGTGTTGATGATGTATCAGGTGTTGATGATGTAGCAGGTGTTGTTGATGTAGCAGGTGTTGATGATGTAGCAAGTGTTGATGATGTAGCAGGAGTTGTTGATGTAGCAGGTGTTGATGATGTAGCAGGTGTTGATGATGTATCAGGTGTTGATGATGTAGCAGGTGTTGTTGATGTAGCAGGTGTTGATGATGTAGCAAGTGTTGATGATGTAGCAGGTGTTGTTGATGTAGCAGGTGTTGATGATGTAGCAGGTGTTGATGATGTATCAGGTGTTGATGATGTAGCAGGTGTTGATGATGTAGCAGGTGTTGTTGTTGTAGCAGGTGTTGTTGTTGTAGCAGGTGTTGATGATGTAGCAGGTGTTGTTGATGTAGCAGGTGTTGTTGATGTAGCAGGTGTTGATGATGTAGCAAGTGTTGATGATGTAGCAGGTGTTGTTGATGTAGCAGGTGTTGTTGTTGTAGCAGGTGTTGATGATGTAGCAGGTGTTGTTGTTGTAGCAGGTGTTGTTGTTGTAGCAGGTGTTGATGATGTAGCAGGTGTTGTTGATGTAGCAGGTGTTGTTGATGTAGCAGGTGTTGATGATGTAGCAAGTGTTGATGATGTAGCAGGTGTTGTTGCTGTAGCAGGTGTTATTGATATAGCAGGTGTTGTTGTTGTAGCAGGTGTTGTTGCCGTAACAGGTGTTGATGATGTAGCAGGTGTTGATGATGTAGCAGGTGTTGATGATTGAGCAGGTGTTGATGTAGCAGGTGTTGATGATTGAGCAGGTGTTGTTGTTGTAGCAGGTGTTGTTGATGTAGCAGGTGTTGTTGCTGTAGCAGGTGTTGATGATGTAGCAGGTGTTGTTGTTGTAGCAGGTGTTGTTGATGTAGCAGGTGTTGATGATGTAGCAGGTGTTGTTGTTGTATCAGGTGTTGTTGATGTAGCAGGTGTTGATGATGTAGCAGGTGTTGTTGTTGTAACAGGTGTTGATGATGTAGCAGGTGTTGATGATGTAGCAGGTGTTGATGTAGCAGGTGTTGATGATGTAGCAAGTGTTGATGATGTAGCAGGTGTTGTTGATGAAGCAGGTGTTGATGATGTAGCAGGTGTTGATGATGTATCAGGTGTTGATGATGTAGCAGGTGTTGATGATGTAGCAGGTGTTGTTGTTGTAACAGGTGTTGTTGTTGTTGCAGGTGTTGATGATGTAGCAGGTGTTGTTGATGTAGCAGGTGTTGTTGATGTAGCAGGTGTTGATGATGTAGCAAGTATTGATGATGTAGCAGGTGTTGTTGATGTAGCAGGTGTTGATGATGTAGCAGGTGTTGATGATGTATCAGGTGTTGATGATGTAGCAGGTGTTGTTGATGTAGCAGGTGTTGATGATGTAGCAAGTGTTGATGATGTAGCAGGAGTTGTTGATGTAGCAGGTGTTGATGATGTAGCAGGTGTTGATGATGTATCAGGTGTTGATGATGTAGCAGGTGTCGTTGATGTAGCAGGTGTTGATGATGTAGCAAGTGTTGATGATGTAGCAGGTGTTGTTGATGTAGCAGGTGTTGATGATGTAGCAGGTGTTGATGATGTATCAGGTGTTGATGATGTAGCAGGTGTTGATGATGTAGCAGGTGTTGTTGTTGTAGCAGGTGTTGTTGTTGTAGCAGGTGTTGATGATGTAGCAGGTGTTGTTGTTGTAGCAGGTGTTGATGATGTAGCAGGTGTTGTTGTTGTAGCAGGTGTTGTTGTTGTAGCAGGTGTTGATGATGTAGCAGGTGTTGTTGATGTAGCAGGTGTTGTTGATGTAGCAGGTGTTGATGATGTAGCAAGTGTTGATGATGTAGCAGGTGTTGTTGCTGTAGCAGGTGTTATTGATGTAGCAGGTGTTGTTGTTGTAGCAGGTGTTGTTGCCGTAACAGGTGTTGATGATGTAGCAGGTGTTGATGATGTAGCAGGTGTTGATGATTGAGCAGGTGTTGATGTAGCAGGTGTTGATGATTGAGCAGGTGTTGTTGTTGTAGCAGGTGTTGTTGATGTAGCAGGTGTTGTTGCTGTAGCAGGTGTTGATGATGTAGCAGGTGTTGTTGTTGTAGCAGGTGTTGTTGATGTAGCAGGTGTTGATGATGTAGCAGGTGTTGTTGTTGTATCAGGTGTTGTTGATGTAGCAGGTGTTGATGATGTAGCAGGTGTTGTTGTTGTAACAGGTGTTGATGATGTAGCAGGTGTTGATGATGTAGCAGGTGTTGATGTAGCAGGTGTTGATGATGTAGCAAGTGTTGATGATGTAGCAGGTGTTGTTGATGAAGCAGGTGTTGATGATGTAGCAGGTGTTGATGATGTATCAGGTGTTGATGATGTAGCAGGTGTTGATGATGTAGCAGGTGTTGTTGTTGTAACAGGTGTTGTTGTTGTTGCAGGTGTTGATGATGTAGCAGGTGTTGTTGATGTAGCAGGTGTTGTTGATGTAGCAGGTGTTGATGATGTAGCAAGTATTGATGATGTAGCAGGTGTTGTTGATGTAGCAGGTGTTGATGATGTAGCAGGTGTTGATGATGTATCAGGTGTTGATGATGTAGCAGGTGTTGTTGATGTAGCAGGTGTTGATGATGTAGCAAGTGTTGATGATGTAGCAGGAGTTGTTGATGTAGCAGGTGTTGATGATGTAGCAGGTGTTGATGATGTATCAGGTGTTGATGATGTAGCAGGTGTTGTTGATGTAGCAGGTGTTGATGATGTAGCAAGTGTTGATGATGTAGCAGGTGTTGTTGATGTAGCAGGTGTTGATGATGTAGCAGGTGTTGATGATGTATCAGGTGTTGATGATGTAGCAGGTGTTGATGATGTAGCAGGTGTTGTTGTTGTAGCAGGTGTTGTTGTTGTAGCAGGTGTTGATGATGTAGCAGGTGTTGTTGATGTAGCAGGTGTTGTTGATGTAGCAGGTGTTGATGATGTAGCAAGTGTTGATGATGTAGCAGGTGTTGTTGATGTAGCAGGTGTTGATGATGTATCAGGTGTTGATGATGTAGCAGGTGTTGTTGATGTAGCAGGTGTTGATGATGTAGCAAGTGTTGATGATGTAGCAGGTGTTGTTGATGTAGCAGGTGTTGATGATGTAGCAGGTGTTGATGATGTATCAGGTGTTGATGATGTAGCAGGTGTTGATGATGTAGCAGGTGTTGTTGTTGTAGCAGGTGTTGTTGTTGTAGCAGGTGTTGTTGTTGTAGCAGGTGTTGATGATGTAGCAGGTGTTGTTGATGTAGCAGGTGTTGATGATGTAGCAGGTGTTGATGATGTATCAGGTGTTGATGATGTAGCAGGTGTTGTTGTTGTAGCAGGTGTTGTTGTTGTAGCAGGTGTTGATGATGTAGCAGGTGTTGTTGATGTAGCAGGTGTTGTTGATGTAGCAGGTGTTGATGATGTAGCAAGTGTTGATGATGTAGCAGGTGTTGTTGATGTAGCAGGTGTTGATGATGTAGCAGGTGTTGATGATGTAGCAGGTGTTGATGATGTATCAGGTGTTGATGATGTAGCAGGTGTTGATGATGTAGCAGGTGTTGTTGTTGTAGCAGGTGTTGTTGTTGTAGCAGGTGTTGTTGTTGTAGCAGGTGTTGATGATGTAGCAGGTGTTGTTGCTGTAGCAGGTGTTGTTGTTTTCGCAGGTGTTGTTGTTGTAGCAGGTGTTGTTGTTGTAGCAGGTGTTGCTGTTGTAGCAGGTGTTGCTGTTGTAGCAGGTGTTGTTGTTGTAGCAGGTGTTGATGATGTAGCAGGTGTTGTTGCTGCAGCAGGTGTTGTTGATGTAGCAGGTGTTGATGATGTAGCAGGTGTTGTTGCTGCAGCAGGTGTTGTTGATGTAGCAGGTGTTGATGATGTAGCAGGTGTTGTTGTTGTAGCAGGTGTTGATGATGTAGCAGGTGTTGATGATGTAGCAGGTTTTGTTGTTGTAGCAGGTGTTGATGATGTAGCAGGTGTTGATGATGTAGCAGGTGTTGTTGTTGTACCAGGTGTTGATGATGTAGCAGGTGTTGATGATGTAGCAGGTGTTTTTGTTGTAGCAGGTGTTGTTGTTGTAGCAGGTTTTGATGATGTAGCAGATGTTGTTGTAGAAGCAGGTGTTGCTGTAGCAGGTGTTGTTGTTTTAGCAGGTGTTGTTGTTGTAGCAGGTGTTGTTGATGTAGCAGGTGTTGTTGTTGTAGCAGGTGTTGATGATGTAGCAGGTGTTGTTGTTGTAGCAGGTGTTGTTGTTGTAGCAGGTGTTGTTGATGTAGCAGGTGTTGTTGTTGTAGCAGGTGTTGATGATGTAGCAGGTGTTGTTGTTGTAGCAGGTGTTGTTGTTGTAGCAGGTGTTGTTGATGTAGCAGGTGTTGTTGTTGTAGCAGGTGTTGATGATGAAGCAGGTGTTGTTGTTGTAGCAGGTGTTGTTGATGTAGCAGGTGTTGTTGTTGTAGCAGGTGTTGATGATGTAGCAGGTGTTGTTGTTGTAGCAGGTGTTGTTGTTGTAGCAGGTGTTGTTGATGTAGCAGGTGTTGTTGTTGTAGCAGGTGTTGATGATGTAGCAGGTGTTGTTGTTGTAGCAGGTGTTGTTGCTGTAGCAGGTGTTGATGATGTAGCAGGTGTTGTTGTTGTAGCAGGTGATGTTGTTGTAGCAGGTGTTGTTGTTGTAGCAGGTGTTGTTGATGTAGCAGGTGTTGTTGCTGTAGCAGGTGTTGATGATGTAGCAGGTGTTGTTGTTGTAGCAGGTGATGTTGTAGCAGGTGTTGTTGTTGTAGCAGGTGTTGTTGTTGTAGCAGGTGTTGTTGCTGTAGCAGGTGTTGTTGTTGTAGCAGGTGTTGATGATGAAGCAGGTGTTGTTGTTGTAGCAGGTGTTGTTGTTGTAGCAGTTGTTGTTGTTGTAGCAGGTGTTGTTGATGTAGCAGGTGTTGTTGCTGTAGCAGGTGTTGTTGATGTAGCGGGTGTTGTTGTTGTAGCAAGTGTTGTTGTTGTAGCAGGTGTTGTTGATGTAGCAGGTGTTGTTGTTGTAGCAGGTGTTGTTGCTGTAGCAGGTGTTGTTGATGTAGTGGGTGTTGTTGTTGTAGCAAGTGTTGTTGTTGTAGCAGGTGTCGTTGATGTAGCAGGTGTTGTTGTTGTAGCAGGTGTTGTTGCTGCAGCAGGTGTTGTTGCTGTAGCAGGTGTTGTTGTTGTAGCAGGTGATGTTGTAGCAGGTGTTGTTGTTGTAGCAGGTGTTGTTGCTGTAGCAGGTGTTGATGATGTAGCAGGTGTAGTTGTTGTAGCAGGTGATGTTGTTGTTGCAGGTGTTGATGATGTAGCAGGGGTTGTTGTTGTAGCAGGTGTTGTTGTTGTAGCAGGTTTTGATGATGTAGCAGGTGTTGATGATGTAGCAGGTGTTGATGATGTAGCAGGTGTTGTTGCTGTAGCAGGTGTTGTTGCTGTAGCAGGTGTTGTTGATGTAGTGGGTGTTGTTGTTGTAGCAAGTGTTGTTGTTGTAGCATGTGTCGTTGATGTAGCAGGTGTTGTTGTTGTAGCAGGTGTTAATGATGTAGCAGGTGTTGATGATGTAGCAGGTGTTGATGATGTAGCAGGTGTTGTTGATGTAGCAGGTGTTGTTGTTGTAGCAGGTGTTGTTGTTGTAGCAGGTGTTGTTGCTGTAGCAGGTGTTGTTGATGTAGTGGGTGTTGTTGTTGTAGCAAGTGTTGTTGTTGTAGCATGTGTCGTTGATGTAGCAGGTGTTGTTGTTGTAGCAGGTGTTGTTGCTGTAGCAGGTGTTGTTGCTGTAGCAGGTGTTGTTGTTGTAGCAGGTGATGTTGTAGCAGGTGTTGTTGTTGTAGCAGGTGTTGTTGCTGTAGCAGGTGTTGATGATGTAGCAGGTGTAGTTGTTGTAGCAGGTGATGTTGTTGTAGCAGGTGTTGATGTTGTAGCAGGTGTTGATGTTGTAGCAGGTGTTGTTGTTGTAGCAGGTGTTGTTGCTGTAGCAGGTGTTGATGTTGTAGCAGGTGTTGATGATGTAGCAGGTGTTGTTGTTGGAGCAGGTGTTGTTGTTGTAGCAGGTTTTGATGATGTAGCAGGTGTTGATGATGTAGCAGGTGTTGTTGTTGTAGCAGGTGTTGTTGTTGTAGCAGGTGTTGAAGATGTAGCAGGTGTTGTTGCTGTAGCAGGTGTTGTTGATGTAGCAGGTGTTGATGATGTAGCAGGGGTTGTTGTAGCAGGTGTTGATGCTGTAGCAGGTGTTGTTGATGTAGCAGGTGTTGTTGATGTAGCAGGTGTTGATGATGTAGCAGGTGTTGTTGATGTAGCAGGTGTTGATGATGTAGCAAGTGTTGTTGATGTAGCAGGTGTTGATGATGTAGCAGGTGTTGATGATGTAGCAGGTGTTGTTGCTGTAGCGGGTGTTGTTGTTGTAGCAGGTGTTGATGCTGTAGCAGGTGTTGTTGATGTAGCAGGTGTTGATGATGTAGCAGGTGTTGTTGTTGTAGCAGGTGTTGTTGCTGTAGCGGGTGTTGTTGTTGTAGCAGGTGTTGATGCTGTAGCAGGTGTTGTTGATGTAGCAGGTGTTGTTGTTGTAGCAGGTGTTGTTGTTGTAGCAGGTGTTGTTGCTGTAGCGGGTGTTGTTGTTGTAGCAGGTGTTGATGCTGTAGCAGGTGTTGTTGATGTAGCAGGTGTTGTTGATGTAGCAGGTGTTGTTGATGTAGCAGGTGTTGATGATGTAGCAGGTGTTGATGATGTAGCAGGTGTTGTTGTAGCAGGTGTTGATGTTGTAGCAGGTGATGTTGATGTAGCATGTGTTGTTGTTGTAGCAGGTGTTGTTGTTGTAGCAGGTGTTGTTGTTGTAGCAGGTGTTGATGATGTAGCGGGTGTTGTTGTTGTAGCAGGTGTTGTTGTTGTAGCAGGTGTTGTTGTTGTAGCAGGTGTTGATGATGTAGCGGGTGTTGTTGTTGTAGCAGGTGTTGATGATGTAGCAGGTGTTGATGATGTAGCAGGTGTTGTTGTAGCAGGTGTTGATGTTGTAGCAGGTGATGTTGATGTAGCAGGTGTTGTTGATGTAGCAGGTGTTGATGATGTAGCAGGTGTTGATGATGTAGCAGGTGTTGTTGTTGTAGCAGGTGTTGTTGTTGTAGCAGGTGATGTTGTAGCAGGTGTTGTTGTAGCAGGTGTTGTTGATGTAGCGGGTGTTGTTGTTGTAGCAGGTGTTGTTGCTGTAGCAGGTGTTGATGATGTAGCAGGTGTTGATGATGTAGCAGGTGTTGTTGTTGTAGCAGGTGTTGATGATGTAGCAGGTGTTGATGATGTAGCAGGTGTTGATGATGTAGCAGGTGTTGTTGTTGTAGCACGTGTTGTTGTTGTAGCAGGTGATGTTGTAGCAGGTGTTGTTGTAGCAGGTGTTGTTGATGTAGCAGGTGTTGTTGATGTAGCAGGTGTTGATGATGTAGCAAGTGTTGATGATGTAGCAGGTGTTGTTGATGTAGCAGGTGTTGATGATGTAGCAGGTGTTGATGATGTAGCAGGTGTTGTTGTAGCAGGTGTTGATGATGTAGCAGGTGTTGTTGATGTAGCAGGTGTTGTTGATGTAGCAGGTGTTGATGATGTAGTAGGTGTTGATGATGTAGCAGGTGTTGTTGTAGCAGGTGTTGATGTTGTAGCAGGTGATGTTGATGTAGCAGGTGTTGTTGATGTAGCAGGTGTTGATGATGCAGCAGGTGTTGATGATGTAGCAGGTGTTGTTGTTGTAGCAGGTGTTGAAGATGTAGCAGGTGTTGATGATGTAGCAGGTGTTGTTGCTGTAGCAGGTGTTGATGATGTAGCAGGTGTTGTTGATGTAGCAGGTGTTGTTGATGTAGCAGGTGTTGATGATGTAGCAGGTGTTGTTGTAGCAGGTGTTGATGCTGTAGCAGGTGTTGTTGATGTAGCAGGTGTTGTTGATGTAGCAGGTGTTGATGATGTAGCAGGTGTTGTTGATGTAGCAGGTGTTGATGATGTAGCAGGTGTTGATGATGTAGCAGGTGTTGATGATGTAGCAGGTGTTGTTGCTGTAGCGGGTGTTGTTGTTGTAGCAGGTGTTGATGCTGTAGCAGGTGTTGTTGATGTAGCAGGTGTTGTTGATGTAGCAGGTGTTGTTGATGTAGCAGGTGTTGTTGTAGCAGGTGTTGATGTTGTAGCAGGTGATGTTGATGTAGCAGGTGTTGTTGATGTAGCAGGTGTTGATGATGTAGCAGGTGTTGATGATGTAGCAGGTGTTGTTGTAGCAGGTGTTGATGTTGTAGCAGGTGATGTTTATGTAGCAGGTGTTGTTGATGTAGCAGGTGTTGATGATGTAGCAGGTGTTGATGATGTAGCAGGTGTTGTTGTTGTAGCAGGTGTTGTTGTTGTAGCAGGTGATGTTGTAGCAGGTGTTGTTGTAGCAGGTGTTGTTGATGTAGCGGGTGTTGTTGTTGTAGCAGGTGTTGTTGCTGTAGCAGGTGTTGATGATGTAGCAGGTGTTGATGATGTAGCAGGTGTTGTTGTTGTAGCAGGTGTTGATGATGTAGCAGGTGTTGATGATGTAGCAGGTGTTGATGATGTAGCAGGTGTTGTTGTTGTAGCAGGTGTTGTTGTTGTAGCAGGTGATGTTGTAGCAGGTGTTGTTGTAGCAGGTGTTGTTGATGTAGCAGGTGTTGTTGATGTAGCAGGTGTTGTTGATGTAGCAGGTGTTGATGATGTAGCAAGTGTTGATGATGTAGCAGGTGTTGTTGATGTAGCAGGTGTTGATGATGTAGCAGGTGTTGATGATGTAGCAGGTGTTGTTGTAGCAGGTGTTGATGACGTAGCAGGTGTTGTTGATGTAGCAGGTGTTGTTGATGTAGCAGGTGTTGATGATGTAGCAGGTGTTGATGATGTAGCAGGTGTTGTTGTAGCAGGTGTTGATGTTGTAGCAGGTGATGTTGATGTAGCAGGTGTTGTTGATGCAGCAGGTGTTGATGATGTAGCAGGTGTTGATGATGTAGCAGGTGTTGTTGTTGTAGCAGGTGTTGTTGTTGTAGCAGGTGTTGATGCTGTAGCAGGTGTTGTTGATGTAGCAGGTGTTGTTGATGTAGCAGGTGTTGATGATGTAGCAGGTGTTGTTGTTGTAGCAGGTGTTGTTGTTGTAGCAGGTGATGTTGTAGCAGGTGTTGTTGTAGCAGGTGTTGTTGATGTAGCGGGTGTTGTTGTTGTAGCAGGTGTTGTTGCTGTAGCAGGTGTTGTTGATGTAGCAGGTGTTGACGATGTAGCAGGTGTTGTTGATGTAGCAGGTGTTGATGATGTAGCAGGTGTTGATGATGTAGCAGGTGTTGTTGCTGGCGCAGGTGTTGATGATGTAGCAGGTGTTGTTGTTGTAGCAGGTTTTGTTGTTGTAGCAGGTGTTGTTGTTGTAGCAGGTGTTGTTGATGTAGCAGGTGTTGATGATGTAGCAGGTGTTGATGATGTAGCAGGTGTTGTTGTTGTAGCAGATGTTGTTGTTGTAGCAGGTGTTGTTGATGTGGCAGGTGTTGTTGATGTGGCAGGTGTTGATGATGTAGCAGGTGTTGATGATGTAGCAGGTGTTGTTGATGTAGCAGGTGTTGTTGTAGCAGGTGTTGTTGATGTAGCAGGTGTTGTTGTTGTAGCAGGTGTTGTTGATGTGGCAGGTGTTGTTGATGTAGCAGGTGTTGATGATGTAGCAGGTGTTGATGATGTAGCAGGTGTTGTTGTTGTAGCAGGTGTTGTTGTAGCAGGTGTTGTTGATGTAGCACGTGTTGTTGTAGCAGGTGTTTTTGTTGTAGCAGGTGTTGTTGTTGTAGCAGGTGTTGATGATGTTGCAGGTGTTGTTGATGTAGCAGGTGCTGTTGTAGCAGGTGTTGTTGTTGTAGCAGGTGTTGTTGCTGTCGCAGGTGTTGTTGATATAGCAGGGGTTGTTGCTGTAGCAGGTGTTGATGATGTAGCAGGTGTTGTTGATGTAGCAGGTGTTGTTGATGTAGCAGGTGTTGTTGTAGCAGGTGTTGTTGTTGTAGCAGGTGTTGATGATGTAGCAGGTGTTGTTGATGTAGCAGGTGTTGTTGTAGCAGGTGTTGTTGTTGTAGCAGGTGTTGATGATGTAGCAGGTGTTGTTGATGTAGCAGGTGTTGTTGATGTAGCAGGTGTTGTTGTTGTAGCAGGTGTTGTTGCTGTAGCAGGTGTTGTTGTTGTCGCAGGTGTTGTTGATGTAGCAGGTGTTGTTGCTGTAGAAGGTGTTGTTGCTGTAGCAGGTGTTATTGATGTAGCAGGTGTTGTTGTTGTAGCAGGTGTTGTTGCTGTAACAGGTGTTGATGATGTAGCAGGTGTTGTTGTTGTAACAGGTGTTGATGATGTAGCAGGTGTTGATGATTGAGCAGGTGTTGATGATGTAGCAGGTGTTGATGATTGAGCAGGTGTTGTTGTTGTAGCAGGTGTTGTTGATGTAGCAGGTGTTGTTGCTGTAGCAGGTGTTGATGATGTAGCAGGTGTTGTTGTTGTAGCAGGTGTTGTTGATGTAGCAGGTGTTGATGATGTAGCAGGTGTTGTTGTTGTATCAGGTGTTGTTGATGTAGCAGGTGTTGATGATGTAGCAGGTGTTGTTGTTGTAACAGGTGTTGATGATGTAGCAGGTGTTGATGATGTAGCAGGTGTTGTTGTTGTAGCAGGTGTTGATGATGTAGCAGGTGTTGATGATGTAGCAGGTGTTGTTGTTGTAGCAGGTGTTGATGATGTAGCAGGTGTTGATGATGTAGCAGGTGTTGTTGTTGTAGCAGGTATTGTTGCTGTAGCAGGTGTTGATGATGTCGCAGGTGTTGTTGTTGTAGCAGGTGATGTTGTTGTAGCAGGTGTTGTTGTTGTAGCAGGTGTTGTTGATGTAGCAGGTGTTGTTGCTGTAGCAGGTGTTGATGATGTAGCAGGTGTTGTTGTTGTAGCAGGTGATGTTGTTGTAGCAGGTGTTGTTGTTGTAGCAGGTGTTTTTGTTGTAGCAGGTGTTGTTGATGTAGCAGGTGTTGTTGTTGTAGCAGGTGTTGTTGATGTAGCAGGTGTTGTTGTTGTAGCAGGTGTTGATGATGTAGCAGGTGTTGTTGTTGTAGCAGGTGTTGTTGTTGTAGCAGGTGTTGTTGATGTAGCAGGTGTTGTTGTTGTAGCAGGTGTTGATGATGAAGCAGGTGTAGTTGTTGTAGCAGGTGTTATTGTTGTAGCAGTTGTTGTTGTTGTAGCAGGTGTTGTTGATGTAGCAGGTGTTGTTGCTGTAGCAGGTGTTGATGATGTAGCAGGTGTTGTTGTTGTAGCAGGTGATGTTGTTGTAGCAGGTGTTGTTGCTGTAGCAGGTGTTGTTGATGTAGCGGGTGTTGTTGTTGTAGCAAGTGTTGTTGTTGTAGCAGGTGTTGTTGATGTAGCAGGTGTTGTTGTTGTAGCAGGTGTTGTTGTTGTAGCAGGTGTTGTTGCTGTAGCAGGTGTTGTTGATGTAGTGGGTGTTGTTGTTGTAGCAAGTGTTGTTGTTGTAGCAGGTGTCGTTGATGTAGCAGGTGTTGTTGTTGTAGCAGGTGTTGTTGCTGTAGCAGGTGTTGTTGCTGTAGCAGGTGTTGTTGTTGTAGCAGGTGATGTTGTAGCAGGTGTTGTTTTTGTAGCAGGTGTTGTTGCTGTAGCAGGTGTTGATGAGGTAGCAGGTGTAGTTGTTGTAGCAGGTGATGTTGTTGTTGCAGGTGTTGATGATGTAGCAGGTGTTGTTGTTGTAGCAGGTGTTGTTGTTGTCGCAGGTTTTGATGATGTAGCAGGTGTTGATGATGTAGCAGGTGTTGATGATGTAGCAGGTGTTGATGATGTAGCAGTTGTTGTTGCTGTAGCAGGTGTAGTTGCTGTAGCAGGTGTTGTTGCTGTAGCAGGTGTTGTTGTTGTAGCAGGTGTTGATGATGTAGCAGGTGTTGTTGTTGCAGCAGGTGTTGTTGTTGTAGCAGGTGTTGATGATGTAGCAGGTGTTGTTGCTGTAGCAGGTGTTGTTGTTGTCGCAGGTGTTGTTGATGTAGCAGGTGTTGTTGCTGTAGAAGGTGTTGTTGCTGTAGCAGGTGTTATTGATGTAGCAGGTGTTGTTGTTGTAGCAGGTGTTGTTGCTGTAACAGGTGTTGATGATGTAGCAGGTGTTGTTGTTGTAACAGGTGTTGATGATGTAGCAGGTGTTGATGATTGAGCAGGTGTTGATGATGTAGCAGGTGTTGATGATTGAGCAGGTGTTGTTGTTGTAGCAGGTGTTGTTGATGTAGCAGGTGTTGTTGCTGTAGCAGGTGTTGATGATGTAGCAGGTGTTGTTGTTGTAGCAGGTGTTGTAGATGTAGCAGGTGTTGATGATGTAGCAGGTGTTGTTGTTGTATCAGGTGTTGTTGATGTAGCAGGTGTTGATGATGTAGCAGGTGTTGTTGTTGTAACAGGTGTTGATGATGTAGCAGGTGTTGATGATGTAGCAGGTGTTGTTGTTGTAGCAGGTGTTGCTGTTGTAGCAGGTGTTGATGATGTAGCAGGTGTTGTTGATGTAGCAGGTGTTGATGATGTAGCAGGTGTTGATGATGTAGCAGGTGTTGATGATGTAGCAGGTGTTGTTGTTGTAGCAGGTGTTGATGATGTAGCAGGTGTTGATGATGTAGCAGGTGTTGTTGTTGTAGCAGGTATTGTTGCTGTAGCAGGTGTTGATGATGTCGCAGGTGTTGTTGTTGTAGCAGGTGATGTTGTTGTAGCAGGTGTTGTTGTTGTAGCAGGTGTTGTTGATGTAGCAGGTGTTGTTGCTGTAGCAGGTGTTGATGATGTAGCAGGTGTTGTTGTTGTAGCAGGTGATGTTGTTGTAGCAGGTGTTGTTGTTGTAGCAGGTGTTGTTGATGTAGCAGGTGTTGTTGTTGTAACAGGTGTTGTTGATGTAGCAGGTGTTGTTGTTGTAGCAGGTGTTGATGATGTAGCAGGTGTTGTTGTTGTAGCAGGTGTTGTTGTTGTAGCAGGTGTTGTTGATGTAGCAGGTGTTGTTGTTGTAGCAGGTGTTGATGATGAAGCAGGTGTAGTTGTTGTAGCAGGTGTTGTTGTTGTAGCAGTTGTTGTTGTTGTAGCAGGTGTTGTTGATGTAGCAGGTGTTGTTGCTGTAGCAGGTGTTGATGATGTAGCAGGTGTTGTTGTTGTAGCAGGTGATGTTGTTGTAGCAGGTGTTGTTGCTGTAGCAGGTGTTGTTGATGTAGCGGGTGTTGTTGTTGTAGCAAGTGTTGTTGTTGTAGCAGGTGTTGTTGATGTAGCAGGTGTTGTTGTTGTAGCAGGTGTTGTTGTTGTAGCAGGTGTTGTTGCTGTAGCAGGTGTTGTTGATGTAGTGGGTGTTGTTGTTGTAGCAAGTGTTGTTGTTGTAGCAGGTGTCGTTGATGTAGCAGGTGTTGTTGTTGTAGCAGGTGTTGTTGCTGTAGCAGGTGTTGTTGCTGTAGCAGGTGTTGTTGTTGTAGCAGGTGATGTTGTAGCAGGTGTTGTTTTTGTAGCAGGTGTTGTTGCTGTAGCAGGTGTTGATGAGGTAGCAGGTGTAGTTGTTGTAGCAGGTGATGTTGTTGTTGCAGGTGTTGATGATGTAGCAGGTGTTGTTGTTGTAGCAGGTGTTGTTGTTGTCGCAGGTTTTGATGATGTAGCAGGTGTTGATGATGTAGCAGGTGTTGATGATGTAGCAGGTGTTGTTGTTGTAGCAGGTGTTGTTGTTGTAGCAGGTGTTGTTGTTGTAGCAGGTGTTGTTGTTGTAGCAGGTGTTGTTGTAGCAGGTGTTGATGATTGAGCAGGTGTTGTTGTTGTAGCAGGTGTTGTTGATGTAGCAGGTGTTGTTGATGTAGCAGGTGTTGATGATGTAGCAGGTGTTGTTGTTGTATCAGGTGTTGTTGATGTAGCAGGTGTTGATGATGTAGCAGGTGTTGTTGTTGTAACAGGTGTTGATGATGTAGCAGGTGTTGCTGTTGTAGCAGGTGTTGATGATGTAGCAGGTGTTGATGATGTAGCAGGTGTTGATGATGTAGCAGGTGTTGATGATCTAGCAGGTGTTGTTGTTGTAGCAGGTGTTGCTGTTGTAGCAGGTGTTGTTGATGTAGCAGGTGTTGTTGATGTAGTGGGTGTTGTTGTTGTAGCAAGTGTTGTTGTTGTAGCAGGTGTCGTTGATGTAGCAGGTGTTGATGATGTAGCAGGTGTTGATGATGTAGCAGGTGTTGTTGTTGTAGCAGGTGTTGATGATGTAGCAGGTGTTGATGATGTAGCAGGTGTTGTTGTTGTAGCAGGTATTGTTGCTGTAGCAGGTGTTGATGATGACGCAGGTGTTGTTGTTGTAGCAGGTGATGTTGTTGTAGCAGGTGTTGTTGTTGTAGCAGGTGTTGTTGATGTAGCAGGTGTTGTTGCTGTAGCAGGTGTTGATGATGTAGCAGGTGTTGTTGTTGTAGCAGGTGATGTTGTTGTAGCAGGTGTTGTTGTTGTAGCAGGTGTTTTTGTTGTAGCAGGTGTTGTTGATGTAGCAGGTGTTGTTGTTGTAGCAGGTGTTGTTGATGTAGCAGGTGTTGTTGTTGTAGCAGGTGTTGATGATGTAGCAGGTGTTGTTGTTGTAGCAGGTGTTGTTGTTGTAGCAGGTGTTGTTGATGTAGCAGGTGTTGTTGTTGTAGCAGGTGTTGATGATGAAGCAGGTGTTGTTGTTGTAGCAGGTGTTGTTGTTGTAGCAGTTGTTGTTGTTGTAGCAGGTGTTGTTGATGTAGCAGGTGTTGTTGCTGTAGCAGGTGTTGATGATGTAGCAGGTGTTGTTGTTGTAGCAGGTGATGTTGTTGTAGCAGGTGTTGTTGCTGTAGCAGGTGTTGTTGATGTAGCGGGTGTTGTTGTTGTAGCAAGTGTTGTTGTTGTAGCAGGTGTTGTTGATGTAGCAGGTGTTGTTGTTGTAGCAGGTGTTGTTGTTGTAGCAGGTGTTGTTGCTGTAGCAGGTGTTGTTGATGTAGTGGGTGTTGTTGTTGTAGCAAGTGTTGTTGTTGTACCAGGTGTCGTTGATGTAGCAGGTGTTGTTGTTGTAGCAGGTGTTGTTGCTGTAGCAGGTGTTGTTGCTGTAGCAGGTGTTGTTGTTGTAGCAGGTGATGTTGTAGCAGGTGTTGTTGTTGTAGCAGGTGTTGTTGCTGTAGCAGGTGTTGATGAGGTAGCAGGTGTAGTTGTTGTAGCAGGTGATGTTGTTGTTGCAGGTGTTGATGATGTAGCAGGTGTTGTTGTTGTAGCAGGTGTTGTTGTTGTCGCAGGTTTTGATGATGTAGCAGGTGTTGATGATGTAGCAGGTGTTGATGATGTAGCAGGTGTTGTTGTTGTAGCAGGTGTTGTTGTTGTAGCAGGTGTTGTTGCTGTAGCAGGTGTTGTTGATGTAGTGGGTGTTGTTGTTGTAGCAAGTGTTGTTGTTGTAGCAGGTGTCGTTGATGTAGCAGGTGTTGTTGTTGTAGCAGGTGTTGTTGCTGTAGCAGGTGTTGTTGCTGTAGCAGGTGATGTTGTAGCAGGTGTTGTTGTTGTAGCAGGTGTTGTTGCTGTAGCAGGTGTTGATGATGTAGCAGGTGTTGTTGTTGTAGCAGGTTTTGTTGTTGTAGCAGGTGTTGTTGTTGTAGCAGGTGTTGTTGATGTAGCAGGTGTTGATGATGTAGCAGGTGTTGATGATGTAGCAGGTGTTGTTGTTGTAGCAGGTGTTGTTGTTGTAGCAGGTGTTGATGATGTAGCAGGTGTTGATGATGTAGCAGGTGTTGTTGTTGTAGCAGGTGTTGTTGTTGTAGCAGGTGTTGATGATGTAGCAGGTGTTGATGATGTAGCAGGTGTTGTTGATGTAGCAGGTGTTGTTGTTGTAGCAGGTGTTGTTGATGTAGCAGGTGTTGTTGTTGTAGCAGGTGTTGATGATGCAGCAGGTGTTGATGATGTAGCAGGTGTTGTTGTTGTAGCAGGTGTTGTTGTAGCAGGTGTTGTTGATGTAGCACGTGTTGTTGTAGCAGGTGTTTTTGTTGTAGCAGGTGTTGTTGTTGTAGCAGGTGTTGATGATGTTGCAGGTGTTGTTGATGTAGCAGGTGTTGTTGTTGTAGCAGGTGTTGATGATGTAGGTGTTGTTGTTGTAGCAGGTGTTGTTGCTGTAGCAGGTGTTGTTGTTGTAGCAGGTGTTGTTGTTGTAGCAGGTGTTGATGATGTAGCAGGTGTTCTTGTTGTAGCAGGTGTTCTTGTTGTAGCAGGTGTTGATGATGTAGCAGGTGTTGATGATGTAGCAGGTGATGTTGATGTAGCAGATGTTGTTGCTGTCGCAGGTGTTGTTGTTGTAGCCGGTGTTGTTGTTGTAGCAGGTGATGATGATGTAGCAGGTGTTGATGATGTAGCAGGTGATGTTGATGTAGCAGGTGTTGATGATGTAGCAGGTGTTGTTGCTGTAGCCGGTGTTGTTGTTGTAGCAGGTGATGATGATGTAGCAGGTGTTGTTGATGTAGCAGGTGTTGTTGATGTAGCAGGTGTTGTTGTAGCAGGTGTTGTTGTTGTAGCAGGTGTTGATGATGTAGCAGGTGTTGTTGATGTAGCAGGTGTTGTTGTAGCAGGTGTTGTTGTTGTAGCAGGTGTTGATGATGTAGCAGGTGTTGTTGATGTAGCAGGTGTTGTTGATGTAGCAGGTGTTGATGTTGTAGCAGGTGTTGATGTTGTAGCAGGTGTTGTTGTTGTAGCAGGTGTTGTTGCTGTAGCAGATGTTGTTGCTGTCGCAGGTGTTGTTGATATAGCAGGGGTTGTTGCTGTAGCAGGTGTTGATGATGTAGCAGGTGTTGTTGATGTAGCAGGTGTTGTTGATGTAGCAGGTGTTGTTGTAGCAGGTGTTGTTGTTGTAGCAGGTGTTGATGATGTAGCAGGTGTTGTTGATGTAGCAGGTGTTGTTGTAGCAGGTGTTGTTGTTGTAGCAGGTGTTGATGATGTAGCAGGTGTTGTTGATATAGCAGGTGTTGTTGATGTAGCAGGTGTTGTTGTTGTAGCAGGTGTTGTTGCTGTAGCAGGTGTTGTTGTTGTCGCAGGTGTTGTTGATGTAGCAGGTGTTGTTGCTGTAGAAGGTGTTGTTGCTGTAGCAGGTGTTATTGATGTAGCAGGTGTTGTTGTTGTAGCAGGTGTTGTTGCTGTAACAGGTGTTGATGATGTAGCAGGTGTTGTTGTTGTAACAGGTGTTGATGATGTAGCAGGTGTTGATGATTGAGCAGGTGTTGATGATGTAGCAGGTGTTGTTGTTGTAGCAGGTGTTGTTGTAGCAGGTGTTGATGATTGAGCAGGTGTTGTTGTTGTAGCAGGTGTTGTTGATGTAGCAGGTGTTGTTGCTGTAGCAGGTGTTGATGATGTAGCAGGTGTTGTTGTTGTAGCAGGTGTTGTTGATGTAGCAGGTGTTGATGATGTAGCAGGTGTTGTTGTTGTATCAGGTGTTGTTGATGTAGCAGGTGTTGATGATGTAGCAGGTGTTGTTGTTGTAACAGGTGTTGATGATGTAGCAGGTGTTGATGATGTAGCAGGTGTTGTTGTTGTAGCAGGTGTTGCTGTTGTAGCAGGTGTTGATGATGTAGCAGGTGTTGTTGATGTAGCAGGTGTTGATGATGTAGCAGGTGTTGATGATGTAGCAGGTGTTGATGATGTAGCAGGTGTTGTTGTTGTAGCAGGTGTTGATGATGTAGCAGGTGTTGATGATGTAGCAGGTGTTGTTGTTGTAGCAGGTATTGTTGCTGTAGCAGGTGTTGATGATGTCGCAGGTGTTGTTGTTGTAGCAGGTGATGATGTTGTAGCAGGTGTTGTTGTTGCAGCAGGTGTTGTTGATGTAGCAGGTGTTGTTGCTGTAGCAGGTGTTGATGATGTAGCAGGTGTTGTTGTTGTAGCAGGTGATGTTGTTGTAGCAGGTGTTGTTGTTGTAGCAGGTGTTTTTGTTGTAGCAGGTGTTGTTGATGTAGCAGGTGTTGTTGTTGTAGCAGGTGTTGTTGATGTAGCAGGTGTTGTTGTTGTAGCAGGTGTTGATGATGTAGCAGGTGTTGTTGTTGTAGCAGGTGTTGTTGTTGTAGCAGGTGTTGTTGATGTAGCAGGTGTTGTTGTTGTAGCAGGAGTTGATGATGAAGCAGGTGTTGTTGTTGTAGCAGGTGTTGTTGTTGTAGCAGTTGTTGTTGTTGTAGCAGGTGTTGTTGATGTAGCAGGTGTTGTTGCTGTAGCAGGTGTTGATGATGTAGCAGGTGTTGTTGTTGTAGCAGGTGTTGTTGTTGTAGCAGGTGTTGTTGTTGTAGCAGGTGTTGTTGCTGTAGCAGGTGTTGTTGATGTAGTGGGTGTTGTTGTTGTAGCAAGTGTTGTTGTTGTAGCAGGTGTCGTTGATGTAGCAGGTGTTGTTGTTGTAGCAGGTGTTGTTGCTGTAGCAGGTGTTGTTGTTGTAGCAGGTGATGTTGTAGCAGGTGTTGTTGTTGTAGCAGGTGTTGTTGCTGTAGCAGGTGTTGATGATGTAGCAGGTGTTGTTGTTGTAGCAGGTTTTGTTGTTGTAGCAGGTGTTGTTGTTGTAGCAGGTGTTGTTGATGTAGCAGGTGTTGATGATGTAGCAGGTGTTGATGATGTAGCAGGTGTTGTTGTTGTAGCAGGTGTTGTTGTTGTAGCAGGTGTTGATGATGTAGCAGGTGTTGATGATGTAGCAGGTGTTGTTGATGTAGCAGGTGTTGTTGTTGTAGCAGGTGTCGTTGATGTGGCAGGTGTTGTTGATGTAGCAGGTGTTGATGATGTAGCAGGTGTTGATGATGTAGCAGGTGTTGTTGTTGTAGCAGGTGTTGTTGTAGCAGGTGTTGTTGATGTAGCACGTATTGTTGTAGCAGGTGTTTTTGTTGTAGCAGGTGTTGTTGTTGTAGCAGGTGTTGATGATGTTGCAGGTGTTGTTGATGTAGCAGGTGCTGTTGTAGCAGGTGTTCTTGTTGTAGCAGGTGTTGATGATGTAGCAGGTGATGTTGATGTAGCAGATGTTGTTGCTGTCGCAGGTGTTGTTGATATAGCAGGTGTTGTTGTTGTAGCAGGTGTTGTTGATGTAGCAGGTGTTGTTGTAGCAGGTGTTGTTGTTGTAGCAGGTGTTGATGATGTAGCAGGTGTTGTTGATGTAGCAGGTGTTGTTGTAGCAGGTGTTGTTGTTGTAGCAGGTGTTGATGATGTAGCAGGTGTTGTTGATGTAGCAGGTGTTGTTGATGTAGCAGGTGTTGTTGTTGTAGCAGGTGTTGATGTTGCAGCAGGTGATGTTGATGTAGCAGATGTTGTTGCGGTCGCAGGTGTTGTTGATGTAGCAGGTGTTGATGATGTAGCAGGTGTTGATGATGTAGCAGGGGTTGTTGCTGTAGCAGGTGTTGATGATGTAGCAGGTGTTGTTGATGTAGCAGGTGTTGATGATGTAGCAGGTGTTGATGATGTAGCAGGTGTTGATGATGTAGCAGGTGTTGATGATGTAGCAGGTGTTGTTGATGTAGCAGGTGTTGTTGTAGCAGGTGTTGTTGTTGTAGCAGGTGTTGATGATGTAGCAGGTGTTGTTGATGTAGCAGGTGTTGTTGATGTAGCAGGTGTTGTTGTAGCAGGTGTTGTTGTTGTAGCAGGTGTTGATGATGTAGCAGGTGTTGTTGATGTAGCAGGTGTTGTTGTAGCAGGTGTTGTTGTTGTAGCAGGTGTTGATGATGTAGCAGGTGTTGTTGATGTAGCAGGTGTTGTTGATGTAGCAGGTGTTGTTGTTGTAGCAGGTGTTGTTGCTGTAGCAGGTGTTGTTGTTGTCGCAGGTGTTGTTGATGTAGCAGGTGTTGTTGCTGTAGAAGGTGTTGTTGCTGTAGCAGGTGTTATTGATGTAGCAGGTGTTGTTGTTGTAGCAGGTGTTGTTGCTGTAACAGGTGTTGATGATGTAGCAGGTGTTGTTGTTGTAACAGGTGTTGATGATGTAACAGGTGTTGATGATTGAGCAGGTGTTGATGATGTAGCAGGTGTTGTTGTTGTAGCAGGTGTTGATGATTGAGCAGGTGTTGTTGTTGTAGCAGGTGTTGTTGATGTAGCAGGTGTTGTTGTTGTATCAGGTGTTGTTGATGTAGCAGGTGTTGATGATGTAGCAGGTGTTGTTGTTGTAACAGGTGTTGATGATGTAGCAGGTGTTGATGATGTAGCAGGTGTTGTTGTTGTAGCAGGTGTTGCTGTTGTAGCAGGTGTTGACGATGTAGCAGGTGTTGTTGTTGTAGCAGGTGTTGTTGTTGTAGCAGGTGTTGTTGATGTAGCAGGTGTTGATGATGTAGCAGGTGTTGATGATGTAGCAGGTGTTGATGATGTAGCAGGTGTTGTTGTTGTAGCAGGTGTTGATGATGTAGCAGGTGTTGATGATGTAGCAGGTGTTGTTGTTGTAGCAGGTATTGTTGCTGTAGCAGGTGTTGATGATGTCGCAGGTGTTGTTGTTGTAGCAGGTGATGATGTTGTAGCAGGTGTTGTTGTTGCAGCAGGTGTTGTTGATGTAGCAGGTGTTGTTGCTGTAGCAGGTGTTGATGATGTAGCAGGTGTTGTTGTTGTAGCAGGTGATGTTGTTGTAGCAGGTGTTGTTGTTGTAGCAGGTGTTGTTGTTGTAGCAGGTGTTGTTGATGTAGCAGGTGTTGTTGTTGTAGCAGGTGTTGTTGATGTAGCAGGTGTTGTTGTTGTAGCAGGTGTTGATGATGTAGCAGGTGTTGTTGTTGTAGCAGGTGTTGTTGTTGTAGCAGGTGTTGTTGATGTAGCAGGTGTTGTTGTTGTAGCAGGTGTTGATGATGAAGCAGGTGTTGTTGTTGTAGCAGGTGTTGTTGTTGTAGCAGTTGTTGTTGTTGTAGCAGGTGTTGTTGATATAGCAGGTGTTGTTGCTGTAGCAGGTGTTGATGATGTAGCAGGTGTTGTTGTTGTAGCAGGTGATGTTGTTGTAGCAGGTGTTGTTGCTGTAGCAGGTGTTGTTGATGTAGCGGGTGTTGTTGTTGTAGCAAGTGTTGTTGTTGTAGCAGGTGTTGTTGATGTAGCAGGTGTTGTTGTTGTAGCAGGTGTTGTTGTTGTAGCAGGTGTTGTTGCTGTAGCAGGTGTTGTTGATGTAGTGGGTGTTGTTGTTGTAGCAAGTGTTGTTGTTGTAGCAGGTGTCGTTGATGTAGCAGGTGTTGTTGTTGTAGCAGGTGTTGTTGCTGTAGCAGGTGTTGTTGTTGTAGCAGGTGATGTTGTAGCAGGTGTTGTTGTTGTTGCAGGTGTTGTTGCTGTAGCAGGTGTTGATGAGGTAGCAGGTGTAGTTGTTGTAGCAGGTGATGTTGTTGTTGCAGGTGTTGATGATGTAGCAGGTGTTGTTGTTGCAGCAGGTGTTGTTGTTGTCGCAGGTTTTGATGATGTAGCAGGTGTTGATGATGTAGCAGGTGTTGATGATGTAGCAGGTGTTGTTGTTGTAGCAGGTGTTGTTGTTGTAGCAGGTGTTGTTGTTGTAGCAGGTGTTGTTGCTGTAGCAGGTGTTGTTGATGTAGCAGGTGTTGTTGTTGTAGCAGGTGTCGTTGATGTAGCAGGTGTTGTTGTTGTAGCAGGTGTTGTTGCTGTAGCAGGTGTTGTTGCTGTAGCAGGTGTTGTTGTTGTAGCAGGTGATGTTGTAGCAGGTGTTGTTGTTGTAGCAGGTGTTGTTGCTGTAGCAGGTGTTGATGATGTAGCAGGTGTTGTTGATGTAGCAGGTGTTGTTGATGTAGCAGGTGTTGTTGATGTAGCAGGTGTTGTTGTTGTAGCAGGTGTTGTTGATGTAGCAGGTGTTGATGATGTAGCAGGTGTTGTTGTTGTAGCAGGTGTAGTTGTTGTAGCAGGTGATGTTGCTGTTGCAGGTGTTGTTGATGTAGCAGGTGTTGTTGATGTAGCAGGTGTTGATGTTGTAGCAGGTGTTGTTGATGTAGCAGGTGTTGATGATGTAGCAGGTGTTGTTGATGTAGCAGGTGTTGTTGATGTAGCAGGTGTTGTTGTTGTAGCAGGTGTTGATGATGTAGCAGGTGTTGTTGATGTAGCAGGTGTTGATGTTGTAGCAGGTGTTGATGATGTAGCAGGTGTTGTTGATGTAGCAGGTGTTGATGATGTAGCAGGTGTTGTTGATGTAGCAGGTTTTGTTGATGTAGCAGGTGTTGATGATGTAGCAGGTGTTGATGATGTAGCAGGTGTTGTTGATGTAGCAGGTTTTGTTGATGTAGCAGGTGTTGATGATGTAGCAGGTGTTGATGATGTAGCAGGTGTTGTTGATGTAGCAGGTTTTGTTGATGTAGCAGGTGTTGATGATGTAGCAGGTGTTGATGATGTAGCAGGTGTTGTTGATGTAGCAGGTGTTGTTGTTGTAGCAGGTGTTGTTGATGTAGCAGGTGTTGATGATGTAGCAGGTGTTGTTGTTGTAGCAGGTGTTGTTGTAGCAGGTGTTGATGTTGTAGCAGGTGATGTTGATGTAGCAGGTGTTGTTGCTGTAGAAGGTGTTGTTGTTGTAGCAGGTGTTGTTGCTGTAGCAGGTGTTGTTGTTGTCGCAGGTGTTGTTGATGTAGCAGGTGTTGTTGCTGTAGAAGGTGTTGTTGCTGTAGCAGGTGTTATTGATGTAGCAGGTGTTGTTGTTGTAGCAGGTGTTGTTGCTGTAGCAGGTGTTGATGTTGTAGCAGGTGTTGATGATGTAGCAGGTGTTGTTGATGTAGCAGGTGTTGATGATGTAGCAGGTGTTGATGATGTAGCAGGTGTTGTTGATGTAGCAGGTGTTGTTGATGTAGCAGGTGTTGATGATGTAGCAGGTGTTGATGATGTAGCAGGTGTTGTTGATGTAGCAGGTGTTGTTGATGTAGCAGGTGTTGATGATGTAGCAGGTGTTGTTGTTGTAGCAGGTGTTGTTGTAGCAGGTGTTGATGTTGTAGCAGGTGATGTTGATGTAGCAGGTGTTGTTGCTGTAGAAGGTGTTGTTGTTGTAGCAGGTGTTGTTGCTATGGCAGGTGTTGTTGTTGTCGCAGGTGTTGTTGATGTAGCAGGTGTTGTTGCTGTAGAAGGTGTTGTTGCTGTAGCAGGTGTTATTGATGTAGCAGGTGTTGTTGTTGTAGCAGGTGTTGTTGCTGTAGCAGGTGTTGATGATGTAGCAGGTGTTGATGATGTAGCAGGTGTTGTTGATGTAGCAGGTGTTGATGTTGTAGCAGGTGTTGTTGCTGCAGCAGGTGTTGTTGATGTAGCAGGTGTTGATGATGTAGCAGGTGTTGTTGATGTAGCAGGTGTTGATGATGTAGCAGGTGTTGTTGATGTAGCAGGTGTTGTTGATGTAGCAGGTGTTGTTGATGTAGCAGGTGTTGATGATGTAGCAGGTGTTGTTGATGTAGCAGGTGTTGATGATGTAGCAGGTGTTGTTGTTGTAGCAGGTGTTGTTGTAGCAGGTGTTGATGTTGTAGCAGGTGATGTTGATGTAGCAGGTGTTGTTGCTGTAGAAGGTGTTGTTGTTGTAGCAGGTGTTGTTGCTGTAGCAGGTGTTGTTGTTGTCGCAGGTGTTGTTGATGTAGCAGGTGTTGTTGCTGTAGAAGGTGTTGTTGCTGTAGCAGGTGTTATTGATGTAGCAGGTGTTGTTGTTGTAGCAGGTGTTGTTGCTGTAGCAGGTGTTGATGATGTAGCAGGTGTTGTTGTTGTAGCAGGTGATGTTGTTGTAGCAGGTGTTGTTGATGTAGCAGGTGTTGTTGATGTAGCAGGTTTTGATGATGTAGCAGGTGTTGTTGCTGTAGCAGGTGTTGTTGTTCTAGCAGGTGTTGTTGCTGTAGCAGGTGCTGATGATGTAGCAGGTGTTGATGATGTAGCAGGTGTTGTTGTTGTAGCAGGTTTTGATGATGTAGCAGGTGTTGTTTCTGTAGCAGGTGTTATTGTTGTAGCAGGTGTTGTTGTTGTAGCAGGTGTTGATGATGTAGCAGGTGTTGATGATTGAGCAGGTGTTGATGATGTAGCAGGTGTTGTTGTTGTAGCAGGTGTTGTTGTTGTAGCAGGTGTTGAAGATGTAGCAGGTGTTGTTGCTGTAGCAGGTGTTGATGATGTAGCAAGTGTTGTTGTTGTAGCAGGTGTTGTTGATGTAGCAGGTGTTGATGATGTAGCAAGTGTTGATGATGTAGCAGGTGTTGTTGATGTAGCAGGTGTTGATGATGTAGCAGGTGTTGATGATGTATCAGGTGTTGATGATGTAGCAGGTGTTGTTGATGTAGCAGGTGTTGATGATGTAGCAGGTGTTGATGATGTATCAGGTGTTGATGATGTAGCAGGTGTTGATGATGTAGCAGGTGTTGTTGTTGTAGCAGGTGTTGTTGTTGTAGCAGGTGTTGATGATGTAGCAGGTGTTGTTGATGTAGCAGGTGTTGTTGATGTAGCAGGTGTTGATGATGTAGCAGGTGTTGATGATGTATCAGGTGTTGATGATGTAGCAGGTGTTGTTGATGTATCAGGTGTTGATGATGTAGCAAGTGTTGATGATGTAGCAGGTGTTGTTGATGTAGCAGGTGTTGATGATGTAGCAGGTGTTGTTGTAGCAGGTGTTGATGCTGTAGCAGGTGTTGTTGATGTCGCAGGTGTTGTTGATGTAGCAGGTGTTGATGATGTAGCAGGTGTTGTTGTTGTAGCGGGTGTTGTTGCTGTAGCAGGTGTTGTTGTTGTAGCAGGTGTTGTTGTTGTAGCAGGTGTTGTTGATGTAGCAGGTGTTGATGATGTAGCAGGTGTTGTTGATGTAGCAGGTGTTGATGATGTAGCAGGTGTTGTTGATGTAGCAGGTGTTGATGATGTAGCAGGTGTTGATGATGTAGCAGGTGTTGATGATGTAGCAGGTGTTGTTGCTGGCGCAGGTGTTGATAATGTAGCAGGTGTTGTTGTTGTAGCAGGTGTTGTTGTAGCAGGTGTTGTTGTTATAGCAGGTGTTGTTGATGTAGCAGGTGTTGATGATGTAGCAGGTGTTGATGATGTAGCAGGTGTTGTTGTTGTAGCAGGTGTTGTTGTTGTTGCAGGTGTTGTTGATGTGGCAGGTGTTGATGATGTAGCAGGTGTTGATGATGTAGCAGGTGTTGTTGATGTAGCAGGTGTTGATGATGTAGCAGGTGTTGATGATGTAGCAGGTGTTGTTGTTGTAGCAGGTGTTGTTGTAGCAGGTGTTGTTGATGTAGCACGTGTTGTTGTAGCAGGTGTTTTTGTTGTAGCAGGTGTTGTTGTTGTAGCAGGTTTTGATGATGTTGCAGGTGTTGTTGATGTAGCAGGTGCTGTTGTAGCAGGTTTTGATGATGTAGCAGGTGTTGTTGCTGTAGCAGGTGTTGTTGCTGTAGCAGGTGTTGTTGTTGTAGCAGGTGTTGTTGCTGTAGCAGGTGCTGATGATGTAGCAGGTGTTGATGATGTAGCAGGTGTTGTTGTTGTAGCAGGTTTTGATGATGTAGCAGGTGTTGTTTCTGTAGCAGGTGTTATTGTTGTAGCAGGTGTTGTTGTTGTAGCAGGTGTTGATGATGTAGCAGGTGTTGATGATTGAGCAGGTGTTGATGATGTAGCAGGTGTTGTTGTTGTAGCAGGTGTTGTTGTTGTAGCAGGTGTTGAAGATGTAGCAGGTGTTGTTGCTGTAGCAGGTGTTGATGATGTAGCAAGTGTTGTTGTTGTAGCAGGTGTTGTTGATGTAGCAGGTGTTGATGATGTAGCAAGTGTTGATGATGTAGCAGGTGTTGTTGATGTAGCAAGTGTTGATGATGTAGCAGGTGTTGTTGTTGTAGCAGGTGTTGATGATGTAGCAAGTGTTGATGATGTAGCAGGTGTTGTTGATGTTGCAGGTGTTGATGATGTAGCAGGTGTTGATGATGTATCAGGTGTTGATGATGTAGCAGGTGTTGATGATGTAGCATGTGTTGTTGTTGTAGCAGGTGTTGTTGTTGTAGCAGGTGTTGATGATGTAGCAGGTGTTGTTGATGTAGCAGGTGTTGATGATGTAGCAGGTGTTGATGATGTAGCAAGTGTTGTTGATGTAGCAGGTGTTGATGATGTATCAGGTGTTGATGATGTAGCAGGTGTTGATGATGTAGCAGGTGTTGTTGTTGTAGCAGGTGTTGTTGTTGTAGCAGGTGTTGATGATGTAGCAGGTGTTGTTGATGTAGCAGGTGTTGTTGATGTAGCAGGTGTTGATGATGTAGCAGGTGTTGATGATGTATCAGGTGTTGATGATGTAGCAGGTGTTGTTGTTGTAGCAGGTGTTGTTGTTGTAGCAGGTGTTGATGATGTAGCAGGTGTTGTTGATGTAGCAGGTGTTGTTGATGTAGCAGGTGTTGATGATGTATCAGGTGTTGATGATGTAGCAGGTGTTGTTGATGTAGCAGGTGTTGATGATGTAGCAAGTGTTGATGATGTAGCAGGTGTTGTTGATGTAGCAAGTGTTGATGATATAGCAGGTGTTGTTGTTGTAGCAGGTGTTGATGATGTATCAGGTGTTGATGATGTAGCAGGTGTTGTTGATGTAGCAGGTGTTGATGATGTAGCAAGTGTTGATGATGTAGCAGGTGTTGTTGATGTAGCAGGTGTTGATGATGTAGCAGGTGTTGATGATGTATCAGGTGTTGATGATGTAGCAGGTGTTGATGATGTAGCATGTGTTGTTGTTGTAGCAGGTGTTGTTGTTGTAGCAGGTGTTGATGATGTAGCAGGTGTTGTTGATGTAGCAGGTGTTGATGATGTAGCAGGTGTTGATGATGTAGCAAGTGTTGTTGATGTAACAGGTGTTGATGATGTATCAGGTGTTGATGATGTAGCAGGTGTTGATGATGTAGCAGGTGTTGTTGTTGTAGCAGGTGTTGTTGTTGTAGCAGGTGTTGATGATGTAGCAGGTGTTGTTGATGTAGCAGGTGTTGTTGATGTAGCAGGTGTTGATGATGTAGCAGGTGTTGATGATGTATCAGGTGTTGATGATGTAGCAGGTGTTGTTGTTGTAGCAGGTGTTGTTGTTGTAGCAGGTGTTGATGATGTAGCAGGTGTTGTTGATGTAGCAGGTGTTGTTGATGTAGCAGGTGTTGATGATGTAGCAAGTGTTGATGATGTAGCAGGTGTTGTTGATGTAGCAGGTGTTGATGATGTAGCAGGTGTTGATGATGTATCAGGTGTTGATGATGTAGCAGGTGTTGTTGATGTAGCAGGTGTTGATGATGTAGCAAGTGTTGATGATGTAGCAGGTGTTGTTGATGTAGCAGGTGTTGATGATGTATCAGGTGTTGATGATGTAGCAGGTGTTGATGATGTAGCAGGTGTTGTTGTTGCAGCAGGTGTTGTTGTTGTAGCAGGTGTTGATGATGTAGCAGGTGTTGATGATGTAGCATGTGTTGTTGTTGTAGCAGGTGTTGTTGTTGTAGCAGGTGTTGATGATGTAGCAGGTGTTGTTGATGTAGCAGGTGTTGATGATGTAGCAGGTGTTGATGATGTAGCAAGTGTTGTTGATGTAGCAGGTGTTGATGATGTATCAGGTGTTGATGATGTAGCAGGTGTTGATGATGTAGCAGGTGTTGTTGTTGTAGCAGGTGTTGTTGTTGTAGCAGATGTTGATGATGTAGCAGGTGTTGTTGATGTAGCAGGTGTTGTTGATGTAGCAGGTGTTGATGATGTAGCAGGTGTTGATGATGTATCAGGTGTTGATGATGTAGCAGGTGTTGTTGTTGTAGCAGGTGTTGTTGTTGTAGCAGGTGTTGATGATGTAGCAGGTGTTGTTGATGTAGCAGGTGTTGTTGATGTAGCAGGTGTTGATGATGTAGCAAGTGTTGATGATGTAGCAGGTGTTGTTGATGTAGCAGGTGTTGATGATGTAGCAGGTGTTGATGATGTATCAGGTGTTGATGATGTAGCAGGTGTTGTTGATGTAGCAGGTGTTGATGATGTAGCAAGTGTTGATGATGTAGCAGGTGTTGTTGATGTAGCAAGTGTTGATGATGTAGCAGGTGTTGTTGTTGTAGCAGGTGTTGATGATGTATCAGGTGTTGATGATGTAGCAGGTGTTGTTGATGTAGCAGGTGTTGATGATGTAGCAAGTGTTGATGATGTAGCAGGTGTTGTTGATGTAGCAGGTTTTGATGATGTAGCAGGTGTTGATGATGTATCAGGTGTTGATGATGTAGCAGGTGTTGATGATGTAGCATGTGTTGTTGTTGTAGCAGGTGTTGTTGTTGTAGCAGGTGTCGATGATGTAGCAGGTGTTGTTGATGTAGCAGGTGTTGATGATGTAGCAGGTGTTGATGATGTAGCAAGTGTTGTTGATGTAGCAGGTGTTGATGATGTATCAGGTGTTGATGATGTAGCAGGTGTTGATGATGTAGCAGGTGTTGTTGTTGTAGCAGGTGTTGTTGTTGTAGCAGGTGTTGATGATGTAGCAGGTGTTGTTGTTGTAGCAGGTGTTGATGATGTAGCAGGTGTTGATGATGTATCAGGTGTTGATGATGTAGCAGGTGTTGTTGTTGTAGCAGGTGTTGTTGTTGTAGCAGGTGTTGATGATGTAGCAGGTGTTGTTGATGTAGCAGGTGTTGTTGATGTAGCAGGTGTTGATGATGTAGCAAGTGTTGATGATGTAGCAGGTGTTGTTGATGTAGCAGGTGTTGATGATGTAGCAGGTGTTGATGATGTATCAGGTGTTGTTGTTGTAGCAGGTGTTGTTGTTGTAGCAGGTGTTGATGATGTAGCAGGTGTTGTTGATGTAGCAGGTGTTGTTGATGTAGCAGGTGTTGATGATGCAGCAGGTGTTGTTGATGTAGCAGGTGTTGTTGTTGTAGCAGGTGTTGTTGATGTAGCAGGTGTTGTTGATGGAGCAGGTGTTGATGATGTAGCAGGTGTTGTTGTTGTAGCAGGTGTTGTTGTTGTAGCAGGTGTTGATGATGTAGCAGGTGTTGTTGATGTAGCAGGTGTTGTTGATGTAGCAGGTGTTGATGATGCAGCAGGTGTTGTTGATGTAGCAGGTGTTGTTGTTGTAGCAGGTGTTTTTGTTGTAGCAGGTGTTGTTGTTGTAGCAGGTTTTGATGATGTTGCAGGTGTTGTTGATGTAGCAGGTGCT
Organism: Chiloscyllium plagiosum; assembly: GCF_037043375.1. Classification (NCBI taxonomy): domain Eukaryota; kingdom Metazoa; phylum Chordata; class Chondrichthyes; order Orectolobiformes; family Hemiscylliidae; genus Chiloscyllium; species Chiloscyllium plagiosum. Next base: position 16,429,407 of record NW_028270185.1, on the reverse strand, counting down.
GTTGTAGCAGGTTTTGATGATGTAGCAGGTGTTGTTGCTGTAGCAGGTGTTGTTGCTGTAGCAGGTGTTGTTGTTGTAGCAGGTGTTGTTGCTGTAGCAGGTGCTGATGATGTAGCAGGTGTTGATGATGTAGCAGGTGTTGTTGTTGTAGCAGGTTTTGATGATGTAGCAGGTGTTGTTTCTGTAGCAGGTGTTATTGTTGTAGCAGGTGTTGTTGTTGTAGCAGGTGTTGATGATGTAGCAGGTGTTGATGATTGAGCAGGTGTTGATGATGTAGCAGGTGTTGTTGTTGTAGCAGGTGTTGTTGTTGTAGCAGGTGTTGAAGATGTAGCAGGTGTTGTTGCTGTAGCAGGTGTTGATGATGTAGCAAGTGTTGTTGTTGTAGCAGGTGTTGTTGATGTAGCAGGTGTTGATGATGTAGCAAGTGTTGATGATGTAGCAGGTGTTGTTGATGTAGCAAGTGTTGATGATGTAGCAGGTGTTGTTGTTGTAGCAGGTGTTGATGATGTAGCAAGTGTTGATGATGTAGCAGGTGTTGTTGATGTTGCAGGTGTTGATGATGTAGCAGGTGTTGATGATGTATCAGGTGTTGATGATGTAGCAGGTGTTGATGATGTAGCATGTGTTGTTGTTGTAGCAGGTGTTGTTGTTGTAGCAGGTGTTGATGATGTAGCAGGTGTTGTTGATGTAGCAGGTGTTGATGATGTAGCAGGTGTTGATGATGTAGCAAGTGTTGTTGATGTAGCAGGTGTTGATGATGTATCAGGTGTTGATGATGTAGCAGGTGTTGATGATGTAGCAGGTGTTGTTGTTGTAGCAGGTGTTGTTGTTGTAGCAGGTGTTGATGATGTAGCAGGTGTTGTTGATGTAGCAGGTGTTGTTGATGTAGCAGGTGTTGATGATGTAGCAGGTGTTGATGATGTATCAGGTGTTGATGATGTAGCAGGTGTTGTTGTTGTAGCAGGTGTTGTTGTTGTAGCAGGTGTTGATGATGTAGCAGGTGTTGTTGATGTAGCAGGTGTTGTTGATGTAGCAGGTGTTGATGATGTAGCAAGTGTTGATGATGTAGCAGGTGTTGTTGATGTAGCAGGTGTTGATGATGTAGCAGGTGTTGATGATGTATCAGGTGTTGATGATGTAGCAGGTGTTGTTGATGTAGCAGGTGTTGATGATGTAGCAAGTGTTGATGATGTAGCAGGTGTTGTTGATGTAGCAAGTGTTGATGATGTAGCAGGTGTTGTTGTTGTAGCAGGTGTTGATGATGTATCAGGTGTTGATGATGTAGCAGGTGTTGTTGATGTAGCAGGTGTTGATGATGTAGCAAGTGTTGATGATGTAGCAGGTGTTGTTGATGTAGCAGGTGTTGATGATGTAGCAGGTGTTGATGATGTATCAGGTGTTGATGATGTAGCAGGTGTTGATGATGTAGCATGTGTTGTTGTTGTAGCAGGTGTTGTTGTTGTAGCAGGTGTTGATGATGTAGCAGGTGTTGTTGATGTAGCAGGTGTTGATGATGTAGCAGGTGTTGATGATGTAGCAAGTGTTGTTGATGTAACAGGTGTTGATGATGTATCAGGTGTTGATGATGTAGCAGGTGTTGATGATGTAGCAGGTGTTGTTGTTGTAGCAGGTGTTGTTGTTGTAGCAGGTGTTGATGATGTAGCAGGTGTTGTTGATGTAGCAGGTGTTGTTGATGTAGCAGGTGTTGATGATGTAGCAGGTGTTGATGATGTATCAGGTGTTGATGATGTAGCAGGTGTTGTTGTTGTAGCAGGTGTTGTTGTTGTAGCAGGTGTTGATGATGTAGCAGGTGTTGTTGATGTAGCAGGTGTTGTTGATGTAGCAGGTGTTGATGATGTAGCAAGTGTTGATGATGTAGCAGGTGTTGTTGATGTAGCAGGTGTTGATGATGTAGCAGGTGTTGATGATGTATCAGGTGTTGATGATGTAGCAGGTGTTGTTGATGTAGCAGGTGTTGATGATGTAGCAAGTGTTGATGATGTAGCAGGTGTTGTTGATGTAGCAGGTGTTGATGATGTATCAGGTGTTGATGATGTAGCAGGTGTTGATGATGTAGCAGGTGTTGTTGTTGCAGCAGGTGTTGTTGTTGTAGCAGGTGTTGATGATGTAGCAGGTGTTGATGATGTAGCATGTGTTGTTGTTGTAGCAGGTGTTGTTGTTGTAGCAGGTGTTGATGATGTAGCAGGTGTTGTTGATGTAGCAGGTGTTGATGATGTAGCAGGTGTTGATGATGTAGCAAGTGTTGTTGATGTAGCAGGTGTTGATGATGTATCAGGTGTTGATGATGTAGCAGGTGTTGATGATGTAGCAGGTGTTGTTGTTGTAGCAGGTGTTGTTGTTGTAGCAGATGTTGATGATGTAGCAGGTGTTGTTGATGTAGCAGGTGTTGTTGATGTAGCAGGTGTTGATGATGTAGCAGGTGTTGATGATGTATCAGGTGTTGATGATGTAGCAGGTGTTGTTGTTGTAGCAGGTGTTGTTGTTGTAGCAGGTGTTGATGATGTAGCAGGTGTTGTTGATGTAGCAGGTGTTGTTGATGTAGCAGGTGTTGATGATGTAGCAAGTGTTGATGATGTAGCAGGTGTTGTTGATGTAGCAGGTGTTGATGATGTAGCAGGTGTTGATGATGTATCAGGTGTTGATGATGTAGCAGGTGTTGTTGATGTAGCAGGTGTTGATGATGTAGCAAGTGTTGATGATGTAGCAGGTGTTGTTGATGTAGCAAGTGTTGATGATGTAGCAGGTGTTGTTGTTGTAGCAGGTGTTGATGATGTATCAGGTGTTGATGATGTAGCAGGTGTTGTTGATGTAGCAGGTGTTGATGATGTAGCAAGTGTTGATGATGTAGCAGGTGTTGTTGATGTAGCAGGTTTTGATGATGTAGCAGGTGTTGATGATGTATCAGGTGTTGATGATGTAGCAGGTGTTGATGATGTAGCATGTGTTGTTGTTGTAGCAGGTGTTGTTGTTGTAGCAGGTGTCGATGATGTAGCAGGTGTTGTTGATGTAGCAGGTGTTGATGATGTAGCAGGTGTTGATGATGTAGCAAGTGTTGTTGATGTAGCAGGTGTTGATGATGTATCAGGTGTTGATGATGTAGCAGGTGTTGATGATGTAGCAGGTGTTGTTGTTGTAGCAGGTGTTGTTGTTGTAGCAGGTGTTGATGATGTAGCAGGTGTTGTTGTTGTAGCAGGTGTTGATGATGTAGCAGGTGTTGATGATGTATCAGGTGTTGATGATGTAGCAGGTGTTGTTGTTGTAGCAGGTGTTGTTGTTGTAGCAGGTGTTGATGATGTAGCAGGTGTTGTTGATGTAGCAGGTGTTGTTGATGTAGCAGGTGTTGATGATGTAGCAAGTGTTGATGATGTAGCAGGTGTTGTTGATGTAGCAGGTGTTGATGATGTAGCAGGTGTTGATGATGTATCAGGTGTTGTTGTTGTAGCAGGTGTTGTTGTTGTAGCAGGTGTTGATGATGTAGCAGGTGTTGTTGATGTAGCAGGTGTTGTTGATGTAGCAGGTGTTGATGATGCAGCAGGTGTTGTTGATGTAGCAGGTGTTGTTGTTGTAGCAGGTGTTGTTGATGTAGCAGGTGTTGTTGATGGAGCAGGTGTTGATGATGTAGCAGGTGTTGTTGTTGTAGCAGGTGTTGTTGTTGTAGCAGGTGTTGATGATGTAGCAGGTGTTGTTGATGTAGCAGGTGTTGTTGATGTAGCAGGTGTTGATGATGCAGCAGGTGTTGTTGATGTAGCAGGTGTTGTTGTTGTAGCAGGTGTTGTTGATGTAGCAGGTGTTGTTGATGGAGCAGGTGTTGATGATGTAGCAGGTGATGATGATGTAGCAGGTGTTGTTGTTGTAACAGGTGTTGTTGTTGTAGCGGGTGTTGTTGCTGTAGCAGGTGTTGATGATGTAGCAGGTGTTGTTGTTGTAGCAGGTGTTGTTGTTGTAGCAGGTGTTGATGATGTAGCAGGTGTTGTTGCTGTAGCAGGTGTTGATGATGTAGCAGGTGTTGTTGATGTAGCAGGTGTTGTTGTTGTAGCGGGTGTTGTTGCTGTAGCAGGTGTTGATGATGTAGCAGGTGTTGATGATGTAGCAGGTGTTGTTGTTGCAGCAGGTGTTGTTGCTGTAGCAGGTGTTGATGATGTAGCAGGTGTTGTTGATGTAGCAGGTGTTGTTGTTGTAGCAGGTGTTGTTGTTGTAGCAGGTCTTGATGATGTAGGTGTTGTTGATGTAGCAGGTGTTGTTGCTGTAGCAGGTGTTGTTGTTGTATCAGGTGTTGTTGATGTAGCAGGTGTTGTTGTTGTAGCAGGTGTTGTTGATGTAGCAGGTGTTGATGTAGCAGGTGTTGTTGCTGTAGCAGGTGTTGTTGTTGTAGCAGGTGTTGATGATGTAGCAGGTGTTGTTGTTGTAGCAGGTGTTGTTGCTGTAGCAGGTGTTGATGTAGCAGGTGTTGTTGCTGTAGCAGGTGTTGATGATGTAGCAGGTGTTGATGATGTATCAGGTGTTGATGATGTAGCAGGTGTTGATGATGTAGCAGGTGTTGATGATGTATCAGGTGTTGATGATGTAGCAGGTGTTGTTGATGTAGCAGGTGTTGATGATGTAGCAGGTGTTGATGATGTATCAGGTGTTGATGATGTAGCAGGTGTTGATGATGTATCAGGTGTTGTTGATGTAGCAGGTGTTGATGATGTATCAGGTGTTGATGATGTAGCAGGTGTTGATGATGTAGCAGGTGTTGATGATGTATCAGGTGTTGTTGATGTAGCAGGTGTTGATGATGTAGCAGGTGTTGATGATGTATCAGGTGTTGATGATGTAGCAGGTGTTGATGATGTAGCAGGTGTTGTTGTTGTAGCAGGTGTTGTTGTTGTAGCAGATGTTGATGATGTAGCAGGTGTTGTTGATGTAGCAGGTGTTGTTGATGTAGCAGGTGTTGATGATGCAGCAGGTGTTGTTGATGTAGCAGGTGTTGTTGTTGTAGCAGGTGTTGTTGATGTAGCAGGTGTTGTTGATGGAGCAGGTGTTGATGATGTAGCAGGTGATGATGATGTAGCAGGTGTTGTTGTTGTAACAGGTGTTGTTGTTGTAGCGGGTGTTGTTGCTGTAGCAGGTGTTGATGATGTAGCAGGTGTTGTTGTTGTAGCAGGTGTTGTTGTTGTAGCAGGTGTTGATGATGTAGCAGGTGTTGTTGCTGTAGCAGGTGTTGATGATGTAGCAGGTGTTGTTGATGTAGCAGGTGTTGTTGTTGTAGCGGGTGTTGTTGCTGTAGCAGGTGTTGATGATGTAGCAGGTGTTGATGATGTAGCAGGTGTTGTTGTTGCAGCAGGTGTTGTTGCTGTAGCAGGTGTTGATGATGTAGCAGGTGTTGTTGATGTAGCAGGTGTTGTTGTTGTAGCAGGTGTTGTTGTTGTAGCAGGTCTTGATGATGTAGGTGTTGTTGATGTAGCAGGTGTTGTTGCTGTAGCAGGTGTTGTTGTTGTATCAGGTGTTGTTGATGTAGCAGGTGTTGTTGTTGTAGCAGGTGTTGTTGATGTAGCAGGTGTTGATGTAGCAGGTGTTGTTGCTGTAGCAGGTGTTGTTGTTGTAGCAGGTGTTGATGATGTAGCAGGTGTTGTTGTTGTAGCAGGTGTTGTTGCTGTAGCAGGTGTTGATGATGTAGCAGGTGTCGTTGATGTAGCAGGTGTTGTTGTTGTAGCAGGTGTTGTTGTTGTAGCAGGTCTTGATGATGTAGGTGTTGTTGATGTAGCAGGTGTTGTTGCTGTAGCAGGTGTTGTTGTTGTATCAGGTGTTGTTGATGTAGCAGGTGTTGTTGCTGGAGCAGGTGTTGTTGTTGTAGCAGGTGTTGTTGTTGTAGCAGGTCTTGATGATGTAGCAGGTGTTGTTGCTGTAGCAGGTGTTGATGATGTAGCAGGTGTTATTGCTGTAGCAGGTGTTGTTGTTGTAGCAGGTGCTGTTGTTGTAGCAGGTGTTGATGATGTAGCAGGTGTTGTTGTTGTAGCAGGTGTTGTTGTAGCAGGTGTTGATGTAGCAGGTGTTGTTGCTGTAGCAGGTGTTGATGTTGTAGCAGGTGTTATTGCTGTAGCAGGTGCTGTCGATGTAGCAGGTGTTGATGATGTAGCAGGTGTTGATGTTGTAGCAGGTGTTATTGCTGTAGCAGGTGTTGTTGTTGTAGCAGGTGTTGTTGTTGTAGCAGGTGTTGATGATGTAGCAGGTGTTGTTGATGTAGCAGGTGTTGATGTAGCAGGTGTTGATGATGTAGCGGGTGTTGTTGATGTAGCAGGTGTTGATGTAGCAGGTGTTGTTGCTGTAGCGGGTGTTGTTGTTGTAGCAGGTGTTGATGATGTAGCAGGTGTTGATGTTGTAGCAGGTGTTATTGCTGTAGCAGGTGTTGTTGTAGCAGGTGTTGTTGTTGTAGCAGGTGTTGATGATGTAGCAGGTGTTGTTGTTGTAGCAGGTGTTGATGATGTAGCAGGTGTTGTTGTTGTAGCAGGTGTTGTTGCTGTAGCAGGTGTTGTTGTTGTAGCAGGTGTTAATGATGTAGCAGGTGTTGATGATGTAGCAGGTGTTGTTGCTGTATCAGGTGTTGTTGTTGTAGCAGGTGTTGATGATGTAGCAGGTGTTGTTGCTGTATCAGGTGTTGTTGTTGTAGCAGGTGTTGAAGATGTAGCAGGTGTTGTTGATGTTTCAGGTGTTGATGATGTAGCAGGTGTTGTTGTTGTAGCAGGTGTTGTTGATGTAGGTGTTGATGATGTAGCAGGTGTTGTTGATGTAGGTGTTGTTGATGTAGCAGGTGTTGTTGTTGTAGCAGGTGTTGTTGTTGTAGCAGGTGTTGATGATGTAGCAGGTGTTGTTGTTGTAGCAGGTGTTGTTGATGTAGCAGGAGTTGATGATGTAGCAGGGGTTGTTGTTGTAGCAGGTGTTGATGATGTAGCAGGTGATGTTGTTGTAGCAGGTGTTGATGATGTAGCAGGTGTTGTTGTTGTAGCAGGTGTTGTTGATGTAGCAGGTGTTGATGATGTAGCAGGTGTTGTTGTTGTAGCAGGTGTTGATGATGTAGCAGGTGTTGATGACGTAGCAGGTGTTGATGATGTAGCAGGTGTTGATGATGTAGCAGGTGATGTTGTTGTAGCAGGTGTTGATGATGTAGCAGGTGTTGTTGTTGTAGCAGGTGTTGTTGATGTTGCAGGTGTTGATGATGTAGCAGGTGTTGTTGATGTAGCAGGTGTTGATGATGTAGCAGATGTTGATGATGTAGCAGGTGTTGATGATGTAGCAGGTGTTGTTGTTGTAGCAGGTGTTGATGATGTAGCAGGTGTTGATGATGTAGCAGGTGTTGTTGATGTAGCAGGTGTTGATGATGTAGCAGGTGTTGTTGCTCTCGCAGGTGTTGATGATGTAGCAGGTGTTGATGATGTAGCAGGTGTTGTTGTTGTAGCAGGTGTTGTTGCTGTAGCAGGTGTTGTTGCTGTCGCAGGTGTTGATGATGTAGCAGGTGTTGATGATGTAGCAGGTGTTGTTGTTGTAGCAGGTGTTGATGATGTAGCAGGTGTTGATGACGTAGCAGGTGTTGATGATGTAGCAGGTGTTGTTGTTGTAGCAGGTGTTGATGATGTAGCAGGTGTTGTTGCTGTAGCAGGTGTTGTTGCTGTCGCAGGTGTTGATGATGTAGCAGGTGTTGATGATGTAGCAGGTGTTGTTGTTGTAGCAGGTGTTGATGATGTAGCAGGTGTTGATGACGTAGCAGGTGTTGATGATGTAGCAGGTGTTGTTGTTGTAGCAGGTGTTGATGATGTAGCAGGTGATGTTGTTGTAGCAGGTGTTGATGATGTAGCAGGTGTTGTTGATGTAGCAGGTGTTGATGATGTAGCAGGTGTTGTTGCTGTCGCAGGTGTTGATGATGTAGCAGGTGTTGATGATGAAGCAGGTGTTGTTGTTGTAGCAGGTGTTGATGATGTAGCAGGTGTTGATGATGTAGCAGGTGTTGTTGCTGTCGCAGGTGTTGATGATGTAGCAGGTGTTGTTGTTGTAGCAGGTGTTGTTGATGTAGCAGGTGTTGTTGTTGTAGCAGGTGTTGATGATGTAGCAGGTGTTGATGATGTAGCAGGTGTTGTTGATGTAGCAGGTGTTGATGATGTAGCAGGTGTTGTTGCTGTCGCAGGTGTTGATGATGTAGCAGGTGTTGATAATGTAGCAGGTGTTGTTGTTGTAGCAGGTGTTGTTGCTGTAGCAGGTGTTGATGATGTAGCAGGTGTTGTTGTTGTAGCAGGTGTTGATGATGTAGCAGGTGTTGATGATGTAGCAGGTGTTGTTGTTGTAGCAGGTGTTGTTGATGTAGCAGGTGTTGAGGATGTAGCAGGTGATGTTGTTGTAGCAGGTGTTGATGATGTAGCAGGTGTTGATGATGTAGCAGGTGTTGTTGTTGTAGCAGGTGTTGTTGCTGTAGCAGGTGTTGATGATGTAGGTGTTGTTGATGTAGCAGGTGTTGATGATGTAGCAGGTGTTGTTGTTGTATCAGGTGTTGTTGATGTAGCAGGTGTTGTTGCTGGAGCAGGTGTTGTTGTTGTAGCAGGTGTTGTTGTTTTAGCAGGTGTTGATGATGTAGCAGGTGTTGTTGCTGTAGCAGGTGTTGATGATGTAGCAGGTGTTGTTGTTGTAGCAGGTGTTGTTGATGTCGCAGGTGTTGGTGATGTAGCAGGGGTTGTTGTTGTAGCAGGTGTTGTTGTTGTAGCAGGTGTTGATGATGTAGCAGGTGTTGTTGTTGTAGCAGGTGTTGTTGATGTAGCAGGTGTTGTTGATGTAGCAGGTGTTGTTGTTGTAGCAGGTGTTGTTGATGTAGCAGGTGTTGTTGTTGTAGCAGGTGTTGTTGATGTAGCAGGTGTTGTTGATGTAGCAGGTGTTGTTGTTGTAGCAGGTGTTGTTGATGTAGCAGGTGTTGTTGATGTATCAGGTGTTGTTGTTGTAGCAGGTGTTGTTGATGGAGCAGGTGTTGTTGTTGTAGCAGGTGTTGTTGATGTAGAAGGTGTTGTTGATGTAGCAGGTGTTGATGATGTAGCAGGTGTTGTTGCTGTAGCAGGTGTTGTTGTTGTAGCAGGTGTTGATGATGTAGAAGGTGTTGTTGATGTAGCAGGTGTTGTTGTTGTAGCAGGTGTTGTTGTTGTAGCAGGTGTTGATGATGTAGCGGGTGTTGTTGTTGTAGCAGGTGTTGTTGATGTAGCAGGTGTTGTTGTTGTAGCAGGTGTTGCTGATGTAGCAGGTGTTGTTGTTGTAGCAGGTGTTGTTGCTGTAGCAGGTGTTGTTGTTGTAGCAGGTGTTGATGATGTAGCAGGTGTTGATGCTATACCAGGTGTTGTTGTTGTAGCAGGTGTTGATGATGTAGCAGGTGTTGTTGCTGTAGCAGGTGTTGTTGTTGGAGCAGGTGTTGATGATGTAGCAGGTGTTGTTGTTGTAGCAGGTGTAGTTGATGTAGCAGGTGTTGATGATGTAGCAGGTGTTGTTGCTGTCGCAGGTGTTGATGATGTAGCAGGTGTTGATGATGTAGCAGGTGTTGTTGTTGTAGCAGGTGTTGTTGCTGTAGCAGGTGTTGATGATGTAGCAGGTGTTGTTGTTGTAGCAGGTGTTGATGATGTAGCAGGTGTTGATGACGTAGCAGGTGTTGATGATGTAGCAGGTGTTGTTGTTGTAGCAGGTGTTGATGATGTAGCAGGTGATGTTGATGTAGCAGGTGTTGATGATGTAGCAGGTGTTGTTGCTGTCGCAGGTGTTGATGATGTAGCAGGTGTTGATGATGTAGCAGGTGTTGTTGTTGTAGCAGGTGTTGATGATGTAGCAGGTGTTGATGATGTAGCAGGTGTTGATGATGTAGCAGGTGTTGTTACTGTCGCAGGTGTTGATGATGTAGCAGGTGTTGTTTTTGTAGCAGGTGTTGTTGATGTAGCAGGTGTTGTTGTTGTAGCAGGTGTTGATGATGTAGCAGGTGTTGATGATGTAGCAGGTGTTGTTGATGTAGCAGGTGTTGATGATGTAGCAGGTGTTGTTGCTGTCGCAGGTGTTGATGATGTAGCAGGTGTTGATGATGTAGCAGGTGTTGTTGTTGTAGCAGGTGTTGTTGCTGTAGCAGGTGTTGATGATGTAGCAGGTGTTGTTGTTGTAGCAGGTGTTGATGATGTAGCAGGTGTTGATGATGTAGCAGGTGTTGTTGTTGTAGCAGGTGTTGTTGATGTAGCAGGTGTTGATGATGTAGCAGGTGATGTTGTTGTAGCAGGTGTTGATGATGTAGCAGGTGTTGATGATGTAGCAGGTGTTGTTGTTGTAGCAGGTGTTGTTGCTGTAGCAGGTGTTGATGATGTAGGTGTTGTTGATGTAGCAGGTGTTGATGATGTAGCAGGTGTTGTTGTTGTATCAGGTGTTGTTGATGTAGAAGGTGTTGTTGATGTAGCAGGTGTTGATGATGTAGCAGGTGTTGTTGTTGTAGCAGGTGTTGTTGTTTTAGCAGGTGTTGATGATGTAGCAGGTGTTGTTGCTGTAGCAGGTGTTGTTGATGTAGCAGGTGTTGTTGTTGTAGCAGGTGTTGTTGATGTAGCAGGTGTTGTTGATGTATCAGGTGTTGTTGCTGTAGCAGGTGTTGATGATGTAGCAGGTGTTGTTGTTGTAGCAGGTGTTGTTGATGTAGCAGGTGTTGATGATGTAGCAGGTGTTGTTGTTGTAGCAGGTGTTGTTGTTTTAGCAGGTGTTGATGATGTAGCAGGTGTTGTTGCTGTAGCAGGTGTTGATGATGTAGCAGGTGTTGTTGTTGTAGCAGGTGTTGTTGATGTCGCAGGTGTTGGTGATGTAGCAGGGGTTGTTGTTGTAGCAGGTGTTGTTGTTGTAGCAGGTGTTGATGATGTAGCAGGTGTTGTTGTTGTAGCAGGTGTTGTTGATGTAGCAGGTGTTGTTGATGTAGCAGGTGTTGTTGTTTTAGCAGGTGTTGTTGATGTAGCAGGTGTTGTTGTTGTAGCAGGTGTTGTTGATGTAGCAGGTGTTGTTGATGTAGCAGGTGTTGTTGTTGTAGCAGGTGTTGTTGATGTAGCAGGTGTTGTTGATGTATCAGGTGTTGTTGTTGTAGCAGGTGTTGTTGATGGAGCAGGTGTTGTTGTTGTAGCAGGTGTTGTTGATGTAGAAGGTGTTGTTGATGTAGCAGGTGTTGATGATGTAGCAGGTGTTGTTGCTGTAGCAGGTGTTGTTGTTGTAGCAGGTGTTGATGATGTAGAAGGTGTTGTTGATGTAGCAGGTGTTGTTGTTGTAGCAGGTGTTGTTGTAGTAGCAGGTGTTGATGATGTAGCGGGTGTTGTTGTTGTAGCAGGTGTTGTTGATGTAGCAGGTGTTGTTGTTGTAGCAGGTGTTGCTGATGTAGCAGGTGTTGTTGTTGTAGCAGGTGTTGTTGCTATAGCAGGTGTTGTTGTTGTAGCAGGTGTTGATGATGTAGCAGGTGTTGATGCTATACCAGGTGTTGTTGTTGTAGCAGGTGTTGATGATGTAGCAGGTGTTGTTGCTGTAGCAGGTGTTGTTGTTGGAGCAGGTGTTGATGATGTAGCAGGTGTTGTTGTTGTAGCAGGTGTAGTTGATGTAGGTGGTGTTGTTGTTTTAGCAGGTGTTTTTGTTGTAGCAGGTGTTGTTGCTGTAGCAGGTGTTGATGATGTAGCAGGTGTTGATGATGTAGCAGGTGTTGTTGATGTAGCAGGTGTTGTTGATGTAGCAGGTGTTGATGATGTAGCAGGTGTTGATGATGCAGCAGGTGTTGTTGATGTAGCAGGTGTTGTTGATGTAGCAGGTGTTGTTGATGTAGCAGGTGTTGATGATGTAGCAGGTGTTGATGATGTAGAAGGTGTTGTTGTTGTAGCAGGTGTTGATGATGTAGCAGGTGTTGATGTAGCAGGTGTTGTTGTTGTAGCAGGTGTTGATGTAGCAGGTGTTGTTGCTGTAGCAGGTGTTGTTGTTGTAGCAGGTGTTGATGATGTAGCAGGTGTTGTTGTTGTAGCAGGTGTTGTTGTTGTAGCAGGTGTTGATGATGTAGCAGGTGTTGTTGTTGTAGCAGGTGTTGTTGATGTAGCAGGTGTTGATGATGAAGCAGGGGTTGTTGTTGTAGCAGGAGTTGTTGCTGTAGCAGGTGTTGATGATGTAGCAGGTGTTGTTGTTGTAGCAGGTGTTGATGTAGCAGGTGTTGTTGCTGTAGCAGGTGTTGATGTAGCAGGTGTTGTTGATGTAGCAGGTGTTGATGTAGCAGGTGTTGTTGCTGTAGCAGGTGTTGATGATGTAGCAGGTGTTGTTGTTGTAGCAGGTGTTGATGTAGCAGGTGTTGTTGATGTAGCAGGTGTTGATGTAGCAGGTGTTGTTGCTGTAGCAGGTGTTGATGATGTAGCAGGTGTTGTTGTTGTAGCAGGTGTTGATGTAGCAGGTGTTGTTGATGTAGCAGGTGTTGTTGATGTAGCAGGTGTTGATGATGTAGCAGGTGTTGTTGTTGTAGCAGGTGTTGTTGATGAAGCAGGGGTTGTTGTTGTAGCAGGAGTTGTTGCTGTAGCAGGTGTTGATGATGTAGCAGGTGTTGTTGTTGTAGCAGGTGTTGATAATGTAGCAGGTGTTGATGATGTAGCAGGTGTTGTTGTTGTAGCAGGTGTTGATGATGTAGCAGGTGTTGTTGTTGTAGCAGGTGTTGTTGATGTAGCAGGTGTATGATGATGTAGCAGGTGTTGTTGTTGTAGCAGGTGTTGATGATGTAGCAGGTGTTGTTGATGTAGCAGGTGTTGATGATGTAGCAGGTGTTGTTGTTGTAGCAGGTGTTGTTGATGTAGCAGGTGTTGATGATGAAGCAGGGGTTGTTGTTGTAGCAGGTGTTGTTGCTGTAGCAGGTGTTGATGATGTAGCAGGTGTTGTTGTTGTAGCAGGTGTTGTTGCTGTAGCAGATGTTGTTGATGGAGCAGGTGTTGTTGTTGTAGCAGGTGTTGATGATGTAGCAGGTGTTGTTGCTGTAGCAGGTGTTGTTGTTGTAGCAGGTGTTGATGATGTAACAGGTGTTGTTGTAGCAGGTGTTGTTGTTGTAGCAGGTGTTGTTGCTGTAGCAGGTGTTGATGCTGTAGCAGGTGTTGTTGTTGTAGCAGGTGTTGATGATGTAGCTGGTGTTGATGCTATAGCAGGTGTTGTTGTTGTAGCAGGTGTTGATGATGTAACAGGTGTTGTTGTAGCAGGTGTTGTTGCTGTAGCAGGTGTTGTTGTTGTAGCAGGTGTTGATGATGTAGCAGGTGTTGTTGATGTAGCAGGTGTTGATAATGTAGCAGGTGTTGTTGTTGTAGCAGGTGTTGTTGATGTAGCAGGTGTTGATGATGTAGCAGGTGTTGATGATGTAGCAGGTGTTGTTGTTGTAGCAGGTGTTGTTGTTGTAGCAGGTGTTGATGATGTAGCGGGTGTTGTTGCTGTAACAGGTGTTGATGCTGTAGCAGGTGTTGTTGTAGCAGGTGTTGATGATGTAGCAGGTGTTGTTGTTGTAGCAGGTGTTGATGATGTAGCAGGTGTTGATGATGTAGCAGGTGTTGTTGATGTAGCAGGTGTTGATGATGTAGCAGGTGTTGTTGTTGTAGCAGGTGTTGTTGATGTAGCAGGTGTTGATGATGTAGCAGGTGTTGATGATGTAGCAGGTGTTGTTGTTGTAGCAGGTGTAGATGATGTAGCAGGTGTTGATGATGTAGCAGGTGTTGATGATGTAGCAGGTGTTGTTGTTGTAGCAGGTGTTGTTGATGTAGCAGGTGTTGATGATGTAGCAGGTGTTGATGATGTAGCAGGTGTTGTTGTTGTAGCACGTGTTGTTGATGTAGCAGGTGTTGATGATGTAGCAGGTGTTGATGATGTAGCAGGTGTTGTTGTTGTAGCAGGTGTTGATGATGTAGCAGGTGTTGATGATGTAGCAGGTGTTGATGATGTAGCAGGTGTTGTTGTTGTAGCAGGTGTTGTTGCTGTAGCAGGTGTTGATGATGTAGCAGGTGTTGTTGTTGTAGCAGGTGTTGTTGCTGTAGCAGGTGTTGATGATGTAGCAGGTGTTGATGATGTAGCAGGTGTTGATGATGTAGCAGGTGTTGTTGTTGTAGCAGGTGTTGTTGATGTAGCAGGTGTTGATGATGTAGCAGGTGTTGATGATGTAGCAGGTGTTGTTGATGTAGCAGGTGTTGTTGTTGTAGCAGGTGTTGATGATGTAGCAGGTGTTGATGATGTAGCAGGTGTTGTTGATGTAGCAGGTGTTGTTGTTGTAGCAGGTGTTGATGATGTAGCAGGTGTTGTTGATGTAGCAGGTGTTGTTGTTGTAGCAGGTGTTGATGATGTAGCAGGTGTTGATGATATAGCAGGTGTTGATGATGTAGCAGGTGTTGTTGATGTAGCAGGTGTTGTTGTTGTAGCAGGTGTTGATGATGTAGCAGGTGTTGATGATGTAGCAGGTGTTGATGATGTAGCAGGTGTTGTTGATGTAGCAGGTGTTGATGATGTAGCAGGTGTTGTTGCTGTAGCAGGTGTTGTTGTTGTAGCAGGTGTTGTTGATGTAGCAGGTGTTGATGATGAAGCAGGGGTTGTTGTTGTCGCAGGTGTTGTTGCTGTAGCAGGTGTTGATGATGTAGCAGGTGTTGTTGCTGTAGCAGGTGTTGTTGTTGTAGCAGGTGTTGTTGATGTAGCAGGTGTTGATGATGAAGCAGGGGTTGTTGTTGTAGCAGGTGTTGTTGTTGTAGCAGGTGTTGATGATGTAGCAGGTGTTGATGATGTAGCAGGTGTTGTTGCTGTAGCAGGTGTTGTTGTTGTCACAGGTGTTGTTGTTGTAGCAGGTGTTGATAATGTAGCAGGTGTTGATGATGTAGCAGGTGTTGTTGTTGTAGCAGGTGTTGATGATGTAGCAGGTGTTGATGATGTAGCAGGTGTTGTTGCTGTAGCAGGTGTTGTTGTTGTCGCAGGTGTTGTTGTTGTAGCAGGTGATGTTGATGTAGCAGGTGTTATTGTAGCAGGTGTTGTTGATGTAGCAGGTGTTGATGATGTAGCAGGTGTTGTTGTTGTAGCAGGTGTTGTTGTTGTAGCAGGTGTTGTTGTTGTAGCAGGTGTTGTTGATGTAGCAGGTGTTGATGATGTAGCAGGTGTTGATGATGTAGCAGGTGTTGATGATGTAGCAGGTGTTGTTGTTGTAGCAGGTGTTGTTGTTGTAGCAGGTGTTGATGATGTAGCAGGTGTTGATGATGTAGCAGGTGTTGTTGATGTAGCAGGTGTTGATGATGTAGCAGGTGTTGTTGCTGTAGCAGGTGTTGTTGTTGTCGCAGGTGTTGTTGTTCTAGCAGGTGATGTTGATGTAGCAGGTGTTATTGTAGCAGGTGTTGTTGATGTAGCAGGTGTTGATGATGTAGCAGGTGTTGTTGTTGTAGCAGGTGTTGTTGTTGTAGCAGGTGTTGTTGTAGCACGTGTTGATGATGTAGCAGGTGTTGATGATGTAGCAGGTGTTGTTGTTGTAGCAGGTGTTGTTGTTGTAGCAGGTGTTGTTGTTGTAGCAGGTGTTGTTGATGTAGCAGGTGTTGATGATGTAGCAGGTGTTGATGATGTAGCAGGTGTTGATGATGTAGCAGGTGTTGTTGTTGTAGCAGGTGTTGTTGTTGTAGCAGGTGTTGTTGCTGTAGCAGGTGTTGTTGTTGTAGCAGGTGTTGTTGTTGTAGCAGGTGTTGATGATGTAGCAGGTGTTGATGATGTAGCAGGTGTTGTTGATGTAGCAGGTGTTGTTGTTGTAGCAGGTGTTGATAATGTAGCAGGTGTTGTTGATGTAGCAGGTGTTGTTGTTGTAGCAGGTGTTGATGATGTAGCAGGTGTTGTTGATGTAGCAGGTGTTGTTGTTGTAGCAGGTGTTGATGATGTAGCAGGTGTTGATGATGTAGCAGGTGTTGATGATATAGCAGGTGTTGATGATGTAGCAGGTGTTGTTGCTGTAGCAGGTGTTGTTGTTGTAGCAGGTGTTGTTGATGTAGCAGGTGTTGATGATGAAGCAGGGGTTGTTGTTGTAGCAGGAGTTGTTGTTGTAGCAGGTGTTGATGATGTAGCAGGTGTTGTTGTTGTAGCAGGTGTTGATAATGTAGCAGGTGTTGATGATGTAGCAGGTGTTGTTGTTGTAGCAGGTGTTGATGATGTAGCAGGTGTTGTTGTTGTAGCAGGTGTTGTTGATGTAGCAGGTGTATGATGATGTAGCAGGTGTTGTTGTTGTAGCAGGTGTTGTTGATGTATGGATGTTGATGTAGCAGGTGTTGATGATGTAGCAGGTGTTGTTGTTGTAGCAGGTGTTGTTGATGTAGCAGGCGTTGATGATGAAGCAGGGGTTGTTGTTGTAGCAGGTGTTGATGATGTAGCAGGTGTTGTTGAGGTAGCAGGTGTTGTTGTTGTAGCAGGTGTTGTTGCTGTAGCAGGTGTTGTTGATGGAGCAGGTGTTGTTGTTGTAGCAGGTGTTGATGATGTAGCAGGTGTTGTTGCTGTAGCAGGTGTTGTTGTTGTAGCAGGTGTTGATGATGTAGCAGGTGTTGTTGTTGTAGCAGGTGTTGTTGATGTAGCAGGTGTTGTTGTTGTTGCAGGTGTTGCTGATGTAGCAGGTGTTGATGCTGTAGCAGGTGTTGTTGTTGTAGCAGGTGTTGATGATGTAGCAGGTGTTGATGCTATAGCAGGTGTTGTTGTTGTAGCAGGTGTTGATGATGTAACAGGTGTTGTTGTAGCAGGTGTTGTTGATGTAGCAGGTGTTGATGATGTAGCAGGTGTTGTTGTTGTAGCAGGTGTTGCTGATGTAGCAGGTGTTGATGATGAAGCAGGGGTTGTTGTTGTCGCAGGTGTTGTTGCTGTAGCAGGTGTTGATGATGTAGCAGGTGTTGTTGCTGTAGCAGGTGTTGTTGTTGTAGCAGGTGTTGTTGATGTAGCAGGTGTTGATGATGAAGCAGGGGTTGTTGTTGTAGCAGGTGTTGTTGCTGTAGCAGGTGTTGTTGTTGTCGCAGGTGTTGTTGTTGTAGCAGGTGTTGATAATGTAGCAGGTGTTGATGATGTAGCAGGTGTTGTTGTTGTAGCAGGTGTTGATGATGTAGCAGGTGTTGTTGATGTAGCAGGTGTTGATGATGTAGCAGGTGTTGTTGCTGTAGCAGGTGTTGTTGTTGTCGCAGGTGTTGTTGTTGTAGCAGGTGATGTTGATGTAGCAGGTGTTATTGTAGCAGGTGTTGTTGATGTAGCAGGTGTTGATGATGTAGCAGGTGTTGTTGTTGTAGCAGGTGTTGTTGTTGTAGCAGGTGTTGTTGTTGTAGCAGGTGTTGTTGTAGCACGTGTTGATGATGTAGCAGGTGTTGATGATGTAGCAGGTGTTGTTGTTGTAGCAGGTGTTGTTGATGTAGCAGGTGTTGTTGTTGTAGCAGGTGTTGCTGATGTAGCAGGTGTTGATGATGAAGCAGGGGTTGTTGTTGTCGCAGGTGTTGTTGCTGTAGCAGGTGTTGATGATGTAGCAGGTGTTGTTGTTGTCGCAGGTGTTGTTGTTGTAGCAGGTGTTGATAATGTAGCAGGTGTTGATGATGTAGCAGGTGTTGTTGTTGTAGCAGGTGTTGATGATGTAGCAGGTGTTGTTGATGTAGCAGGTGTTGATGATGCAGCAGGTGTTGTTGCTGTAGCAGGTGTTGTTGTTGTCGCAGGTGTTGTTGTTGTAGCAGGTGATGTTGATGAAGCAGGTGTTATTGTAGCAGGTGTTGTTGATGTAGCAGGTGTTGATGATGTAGCAGGTGTTGTTGTTGTAGCAGGTGTTGTTGTTGTAGCAGGTGTTGTTGTAGCACGTGTTGATGATGTAGCAGGTGTTGATGATGTAGCAGGTGTTGTTGTTGTAGCAGGTGTTGTTGTTGTAGCAGGTGTTGTTGTTGTAGCAGGTGTTGTTGATGTAGCAGGTGTTGATGATGTAGCAGGTGTTGATGATGTAGCAGGTGTTGATGATGTAGCAGGTGTTGATGATGTAGCAGGTGTTGTTGTTGTAGCAGGTGTTGTTGTTGTAGCAGGTGTTGATGATGTAGCAGGTGTTGATGATGTAGCAGGTGTTGTTGATGTAGCAGGTGTTGTTGTTGTAGCAGGTGTTGATGATGTAGCAGGTGTTGTTGATGTAGCAGGTGTTGTTGTTGTAGCAGGTGTTGATGATGTAGCAGGTGTTGATGATATAGCAGGTGTTGATGATGTAGCAGGTGTTGATGATGTAGCAGGTGTTGATGATATAGCAGGTGTTGATGATGTAGCAGGTGTTGTTGCTGTAGCAGGTGTTGTTGTTGTAGCAGGTGTTGTTGATGTAGCAGGTGTTGATGATGAAGCAGGGGTTGTTGTTGTAGCAGGAGTTGTTGCTGTAGCAGGTGTTGATGATGTAGCAGGTGTTGTTGTTGTAGCAGGTGTTGATAATGTAGCAGGTGTTGATGATGTAGCAGGTGTTGTTGTTGTAGCAGGTGTTGATGATGTAGCAGGTGTTGTTGATGTAGCAGGTGTTGTTGTTGTAGCAGGTGTTGATGATGTAGCAGGTGTTGATGATGTAGCAGGTGTTGATGATATAGCAGGTGTTGATGATGTAGCAGGTGTTGTTGCTGTAGCAGGTGTTGTTGTTGTAGCAGGTGTTGTTGATGTCGCAGGTGTTGATGATGAAGCAGGGGTTGTTGTTGTAGCAGGAGTTGTTGCTGTAGCAGGTGTTGATGATGTAGCAGGTGTTGTTGTTGTAGCAGGTGTTGATAATGTAGCAGGTGTTGATGATGTAGCAGGTGTTGATGATGTAGCAGGTGTTGTTGTTGTAGCAGGTGTAGATGATGTAGCAGGTGTTGATGATGTAGCAGGTGTTGATGATGTAGCAGGTGTTGTTGTTGTAGCAGGTGTTGTTGATGTAGCAGGTGTTGATGATGTAGCAGGTGTTGATGATGTAGCAGGTGTTGTTGTTGTAGCACGTGTTGTTGATGTAGCAGGTGTTGATGATGTAGCAGGTGTTGATGATGTAGCAGGTGTTGTTGTTGTAGCAGGTGTTGATGATGTAGCAGGTGTTGATGATGTAGCAGGTGTTGATGATGTAGCAGGTGTTGTTGTTGTAGCAGGTGTTGTTGCTGTAGCAGGTGTTGATGATGTAGCAGGTGTTGTTGTTGTAGCAGGTGTTGTTGCTGTAGCAGGTGTTGATGATGTAGCAGGTGTTGATGATGTAGCAGGTGTTGATGATGTAGCAGGTGTTGTTGTTGTAGCAGGTGTTGTTGATGTAGCAGGTGTTGATGATGTAGCAGGTGTTGATGATGTAGCAGGTGTTGTTGATGTAGCAGGTGTTGTTGTTGTAGCAGGTGTTGATGATGTAGCAGGTGTTGATGATGTAGCAGGTGTTGATGATGTAGCAGGTGTTGTTGATGTAGCAGGTGTTGTTGTTGTAGCAGGTGTTGATGATGTAGCAGGTGTTGTTGATGTAGCAGGTGTTGTTGTTGTAGCAGGTGTTGATGATGTAGCAGGTGTTGATGATATAGCAGGTGTTGATGATGTAGCAGGTGTTGTTGATGTAGCAGGTGTTGTTGTTGTAGCAGGTGTTGATGATGTAGCAGGTGTTGATGATGTAGCAGGTGTTGTTGCTGTAGCAGGTGTTGATGATGTAGCAGGTGTTGTTGCTGTAGCAGGTGTTGTTGTTGTAGCAGGTGTTGTTGATGTAGCAGGTGTTGATGATGAAGCAGGGGTTGTTGTTGTCGCAGGTGTTGTTGCTGTAGCAGGTGTTGATGATGTAGCAGGTGTTGTTGCTGTAGCAGGTGTTGTTGTTGTAGCAGGTGTTGTTGATGTAGCAGGTGTTGATGATGAAGCAGGGGTTGTTGTTGTAGCAGGTGTTGTTGTTGTAGCAGGTGTTGATGATGTAGCAGGTGTTGATGATGTAGCAGGTGTTGTTGCTGTAGCAGGTGTTGTTGTTGTCACAGGTGTTGTTGTTGTAGCAGGTGTTGATAATGTAGCAGGTGTTGATGATGTAGCAGGTGTTGTTGTTGTAGCAGGTGTTGATGATGTAGCAGGTGTTGATGATGTAGCAGGTGTTGTTGCTGTAGCAGGTGTTGTTGTTGTCGCAGGTGTTGTTGTTGTAGCAGGTGATGTTGATGTAGCAGGTGTTATTGTAGCAGGTGTTGTTGATGTAGCAGGTGTTGATGATGTAGCAGGTGTTGTTGTTGTAGCAGGTGTTGTTGTTGTAGCAGGTGTTGTTGTTGTAGCAGGTGTTGATGATGTAGCAGGTGTTGATGATGTAGCAGGTGTTGTTGTTGTAGCAGGTGTTGTTGTTGTAGCAGGTGTTGATGATGTAGCAGGTGTTGATGATGTAGCAGGTGTTGTTGATGTAGCAGGTGTTGATGATGTAGCAGGTGTTGTTGCTGTAGCAGGTGTTGTTGTTGTCGCAGGTGTTGTTGTTGTAGCAGGTGATGTTGATGTAGCAGGTGTTATTGTAGCAGGTGTTGTTGATGTAGCAGGTGTTGATGATGTAGCAGGTGTTGTTGTTGTAGCAGGTGTTGTTGTTGTAGCAGGTGTTGTTGTAGCACGTGTTGATGATGTAGCAGGTGTTGATGATGTAGCAGGTGTTGTTGTTGTAGCAGGTGTTGTTGTTGTAGCAGGTGTTGTTGTTGTAGCAGGTGTTGTTGATGTAGCAGGTGTTGATGATGTAGCAGGTGTTGATGATGTAGCAGGTGTTGATGATGTAGCAGGTGTTGTTGTTGTAGCAGGTGTTGTTGTTGTAGCAGGTGTTGTTGCTGTAGCAGGTGTTGTTGTTGTAGCAGGTGTTGTTGTTGTAGCAGGTGTTGATGATGTAGCAGGTGTTGATGATGTAGCAGGTGTTGTTGATGTAGCAGGTGTTGTTGTTGTAGCAGGTGTTGATGATGTAGCAGGTGTTGTTGATGTAGCAGGTGTTGTTGTTGTAGCAGGTGTTGATGATGTAGCAGGTGTTGATGATGTAGCAGGTGTTGATGATATAGCAGGTGTTGATGATGTAGCAGGTGTTGTTGCTGTAGCAGGTGTTGTTGTTGTAGCAGGTGTTGTTGATGTAGCAGGTGTTGATGATGAAGCAGGGGTTGTTGTTGTAGCAGGAGTTGTTGTTGTAGCAGGTGTTGATGATGTAGCAGGTGTTGTTGTTGTAGCAGGTGTTGATAATGTAGCAGGAGTTGATGATGTAGCAGGTGTTGTTGTTGTAGCAGGTGTTGATGATGTAGCAGGTGTTGTTGTTGTAGCAGGTGTTGTTGATGTAGCAGGTGTATGATGATGTAGCAGGTGTTGTTGTTGTAGCAGGTGTATGATGATGTAGCAGGTGTTGTTGATGTAGCAGGTGTTGATGTAGCAGGTGTTGATGATGTAGCAGGTGTTGTTGTTGTAGCAGGTGTTGTTGATGTAGCAGGCGTTGATGATGAAGCAGGGGTTGTTGTTGTAGCAGGTGTTGATGATGTAGCAGGTGTTGTTGAGGTAGCAGGTGTTGTTGTTGTAGCAGGTGTTGTTGCTGTAGCAGGTGTTGTTGATGGAGCAGGTGTTGTTGTTGTAGCAGGTGTTGATGATGTAGCAGGTGTTGTTGCTGTAGCAGGTGTTGTTGTTGTAGCAGGTGTTGATGATGTAGCAGGTGTTGTTGTTGTAGCAGGTGTTGTTGATGTAGCAGGTGTTGTTGTTGTTGCAGGTGTTGCTGATGTAGCAGGTGTTGATGCTGTAGCAGGTGTTGTTGTTGTAGCAGGTGTTGATGATGTAGCAGGTGTTGATGCTATAGCAGGTGTTGTTGTTGTAGCAGGTGTTGATGATGTAACAGGTGTTGTAGTAGCAGGTGTTGTTGATGTAGCAGGTGTTGATGATGTAGCAGGTGTTGTTGTTGTAGCAGGTGTTGCTGATGTAGCAGGTGTTGATGATGAAGCAGGGGTTGTTGTTGTCGCAGGTGTTGTTGCTGTAGCAGGTGTTGATGATGTAGCAGGTGTTGTTGCTGTAGCAGGTGTTGTTGTTGTAGCAGGTGTTGTTGATGTAGCAGGTGTTGATGATGAAGCAGGGGTTGTTGTTGTAGCAGGTGTTGTTGCTGTAGCAGGTGTTGTTATTGTCGCAGGTGTTGTTGTTGTAGCAGGTGTTGATAATGTAGCAGGTGTTGATGATGTAGCAGGTGTTGTTGTTGTAGCAGGTGTTGATGATGTAGCAGGTGTTGTTGATGTAGCAGGTGTTGATGATGTAGCAGGTGTTGTTGCTGTAGCAGGTGTTGTTGTTGTCGCAGGTGTTGTTGTTGTAGCAGGTGATGTTGATGTAGCAGGTGTTATTGTAGCAGGTGTTGTTGATGTAGCAGGTGTTGATGATGTAGCAGGTGTTGTTGTTGTAGCAGGTGTTGTTGTTGTAGCAGGTGTTGTTGTTGTAGCAGGTGTTGTTGTAGCACGTGTTGATGATGTAGCAGGTGTTGATGATGTAGCAGGTGTTGTTGTTGTAGCAGGTGTTGTTGATGTAGCAGGTGTTGTTGTTGTAGCAGGTGTTGCTGATGTAGCAGGTGTTGATGATGAAGCAGGGGTTGTTGTTGTCGCAGGTGTTGTTGCTGTAGCAGGTGTTGATGATGTAGCAGGTGTTGTTGTTGTCGCAGGTGTTGTTGTTGTAGCAGGTGTTGATAATGTAGCAGGTGTTGATGATGTAGCAGGTGTTGTTGTTGTAGCAGGTGTTGATGATGTAGCAGGTGTTGTTGATGTAGCAGGTGTTGATGATGTAGCAGGTGTTGTTGCTGTAGCAGGTGTTGTTGTTGTCGCAGGTGTTGTTGTTGTAGCAGGTGATGTTGATGTAGCAGGTGTTATTGTAGCAGGTGTTGTTGATGTAGCAGGTGTTGATGATGTAGCAGGTGTTGATGATGTAGCAGGTGTTGTTGTTGTAGCAGGTGTTGTTGTTGTAGCAGGTGTTGTTGTAGCACGTGTTGATGATGTAGCAGGTGTTGATGATGTAGCAGGTGTTGTTGTTGTAGCAGGTGTTGTTGTTGTAGCAGGTGTTGTTGATGTAGCAGGTGTTGATGATGTAGCAGGTGTTGATGATGTAGCAGGTGTTGATGATGTAGCAGGTGTTGATGATGTAGCAGGTGTTGTTGTTGTAGCAGGTGTTGATGATGTAGCAGGTGTTGATGATGTAGCAGGTGTTGATGATGTAGCAGGTGTTGTTGATGTAGCAGGTGTTGTTGTTGTAGCAGGTGTTGATGATGTAGCAGGTGTTGTTGATGTAGCAGGTGTTGTTGTTGTAGCAGGTGTTGATGATGTAGCAGGTGTTGATGATATAGCAGGTGTTGATGATGTAGCAGGTGTTGATGATGTAGCAGGTGTTGATGATATAGCAGGTGTTGATGATGTAGCAGGTGTTGTTGCTGTAGCAGGTGTTGTTGTTGTAGCAGGTGTTGTTGATGTAGCAGGTGTTGATGATGAAGCAGGGGTTGTTGTTGTAGCAGGAGTTGTTGCTGTAGCAGGTGTTGATGATGTAGCAGGTGTTGTTGTTGTAGCAGGTGTTGATAATGTAGCAGGTGTTGATGATGTAGCAGGTGTTGTTGTTGTAGCAGGTGTTGATGATGTAGCAGGTGTTGTTGATGTAGCAGGTGTTGTTGTTGTAGCAGGTGTTGATGATGTAGCAGGTGTTGATGATGTAGCAGGTGTTGATGATATAGCAGGTGTTGATGATGTAGCAGGTGTTGTTGCTGTAGCAGGTGTTGTTGTTGTAGCAGGTGTTGTTGATGTAGCAGGTGTTGATGATGAAGCAGGGGTTGTTGTTGTAGCAGGAGTTGTTGCTGTAGCAGGTGTTGATGATGTAGCAGGTGTTGTTGTTGTAGCAGGTGTTGATAATGTAGCAGGTGTTGATGATGTAGCAGGTGTTGTTGTTGTAGCAGGTGTTGATGATGTAGCAGGTGTTGTTGTTGTAGCAGGTGTTGTTGATGTAGCAGGTGTATGATGATGTAGCAGGTGTTGTTGTTGTAGCAGGTGTTGATGTAGCAGGTGTTGTTGATGTAGCAGGTGTTCATGATGTAGCAGGTGTTGTTGTTGTAGCAGGTGTTGATGATGTAGCAGGTGTTGATGATGTAGCAGGTGTTGTTGATGTAGCAGGTGTTGATGTAGCAGGTGTTGTTGATGTAGCAGGTGTTGATGATGTAGCAGGTGTTGTTGTTGTAGCAGGTGTTGTTGATGTAGCAGGCGTTGATGATGAAGCAGGGGTTGTTGTTGTAGCAGGTGTTGTTGCTGTAGCAGGTGTTGATGAGGTAGCAGGTGTTGTTGTTGTAGCAGGTGTTGTTGCTGTAGCAGGTGTTGTTGATGGAGCAGGTGTTGTTGTTGTAGCAGGTGTTGATGATGTAGCAGGTGTTGTTGCTGTAGCAGGTGTTGTTGTTGTAGCAGGTGTTGATGATGTTGCAGGTGTTGTTGTAGCAGGTGTTGTTGATGTAGCAGGTGTTGTTGTTGTAGCAGGTGTTGCTGATGTAGCAGGTGTTGATGCTGTAGCAGGTGTTGTTGTTGTAGCAGGTGTTGATGATGTAGCAGGTGTTGATGCTATAGCAGGTGTTGTTGTTGTAGCAGGTGTTGATGATGCAACAGGTCTTGTTGTAGCAGGTGTTGTTGATGTAGCAGGTGTTGATGATGTAGCAGGTGTTGATGCTGTAGCAGGTGTTGTTGTTGTAGCAGGTGTTGATGATGTAGCAGGTGTTGATGCTATAGCAGGTGTTGTTGTTGTAGCGGGTGTTGATGATGTAACAGGTGTTGTTGTAGCAGGTGTTGTTGATGTAGCAGGTGTTGATAATGTAGCAGGTGTTGATGATGTAGCAGGTGTTGTTGATGTAGCAGGTGTTGTTGTTGTAGCAGGTGTTGTTGATGTAGCAGGTGTTGATGATGTAGCAGGTGTTGATGATGTAGCAGGTGTTGTTGTTGTAGCAGGTGTTGATGATGTAGCAGGTGTTGTTGATGCAGCAGGTGTTGTTGATGTAGCAGGTGTTGATGATGTAGCAGGTGTTGATGATGTAGCAGGTGTTGTTGTTGTAGCAGGTGTTGTTGTTGTAGCAGGTGTTGTTGCTGTAGCAGGTGTTGATGATGTAGCAGGTGTTGATGAAACAGCAGGTGTTGTTGTTGTAGCAGGTGTTGTTGCTGTAGCAGGTGTTGATGATGTAGCAGGTGTTGATGATGTAGCAGGTGTTGTTGTTGTAGCAGTTGTTGATGATGTAGCAGGTGTTGATGATGTAGCAGGTGTTGATGATGTAGCAGGTGTTGTTGATGTAGCAGGTGTTGTTGTTGTAGCAGGTGTTGATGATGTAGCAGGTGTTGTTGATGTAGCAGGTGTTGTTGTTGTAGCAGGTGTTGATGATGTAGCAGGTGTTGATGATGTAGCAGGTGTTGATGATGTAGCAGGTGTTGTTGATGTAGCAGGTGTTGATGATGTAGCAGGTGTTGTTGTTGTAGCAGGTGTTGTTGTTGTAGCAGGTGTTGATGATGTAGCAGGTGTTGATGTTGTAGCAGGTGTTGATGATGTAGCAGGTGTTGATGATGTAGCAGGTGTTGATGATGTAGCAGGTGTTGATGATGTAGCAGGTGTTGTTGATGTAGCAGGTGTTGATGATATAGCAGGTGTTGATGATGTAGCAGGTGTTGATGATGTAGCACGTGTTGTTGTTGTAGCAGGTGTTGTTGTTGTATCAGGTGTTGTTGTAGCAGGTGTTGTTGATGTAGCAGGTGTTGTTGTTGTAGCAGATGTTGATGATGTCGCAGGTGTTCATGATATAGCAGGTGTTGATGATGTAGCAGGTGTTGTTGTTGTAGCAGGTATTGTTGTTGTATCAGGTGTTGTTGTTGTAGCAGGTGTTGTTGCTGGAGCAGGTGTTGTTGTTGTAGCAGGTGTTGATGATGTAGCAGGTGTTAGTGCTGTAGCAGGTGTTTTTGTTGTAGCAGGTGTTGTTGTTGTAGCAGGTGTTGATGATGTAGCAGGTGTTGATGATGTAGCAGGTGTTATTGCTGTGGCAGGTGTTGTTGTTGTAGCAGGTGTTGTTGTTGTAGCAGGTGTTGTTGTTGTAGCAGGTGTTGTTGCTGTAGCAGGTGTTGATGATGTCGGTGTTGTTGATGTAGCAGGTGTTGTTGCTGTAGCAGGTGTTAATGATGTAGCAGGTGTCGTTGATGTAGCAGGTGTTGATGATGTCGGTGTTGTTGATGTAGCAGGTGTTGTTGTTGTATCAGGTGTTGTTGTTGTAGCAGGTGTTGTTGCTGGAGCAGGTGTTGTTGTTGTAGCAGGTGTTGATGATGTAGCAGGTGTTGTTGCTGTAGCAGGTGTTGATGATGTAGCAGGTGTTATTGCTGTAGCAGGTGTTTTTGTTGTAGCAGGTGTTGTTGTTGTAGCAGGTGTTGATGATGTAGCAGGTGTTGATGATGTAGCAGGTGTTATTGCTGTAGCAGGTGTTGTTGTTGTATCAGGTGTTGTTGTTGTAGCAGGTGTTGTTGCTGGAGCAGGTGTTGTTGTTGTAGCAGGTGTTGATGATGTAGCAGGTGTTGTTGCTGTAGCAGGTGTTGATGATGTAGCAGGTGTTATTGCTGTAGCAGGTGTTTTTGTTGTAGCAGGTGTTGTTGTTGTAGCAGGTGTTGATGATGTAGCAGGTGTTGATGATGTAGCAGGTGTTATTGCTGTAGCAGGTGTTGTTGTTGTAGCAGGTGTTGTTGTTGTAGCAGGTGTTGTTGTTGTAGCAGGTGTTGTTGATGTAGCAGGTGTTGATGTAGCAGGTGTTGTTGCTGTAGCAGGTGTTGTTGTTGTAGCAGGTGTTGATGATGTAGCAGGTGTTGATGATGTAGCAGGTGTTATTGCTGTATCAGGTGTTGTTGTTGTAGCAGGTGTTGTTGTTGTAGCAGGTATTGATGATGTAGCAGGTGTTGTTGTTGTAGCAGGTGTTGTTGTTGTAGCAGGTGTTGTTGCTGTAGCAGGTGTTGTTGATGTAGCAGGTGTTGTTGTTGTAGCAGGTGTTGTTGTAGCAGGTGTTGATGATGTAGCAGGTGTTGTTGCTGTCGCAGGTGTTGTTGCTGTAGCAGGTGTTGTTGTTGTTGCAGGTGTTGATGATGTAGCAGGTGTTGTTGCTGTAGCAGGTGTTGTTGCTGTCGCAGGTGTTGTTGTTGTAGCAGGTGTTGTTGCTGTAGCAGGTGTTGATGATGTAGCAGGTGTTGCTGTAGCAGCTGTTGATGATGTAGCAGGTGTTGATGATGTAGCAGTTGTTGTTGCTGTAGCAGGTGTTGTTGTTGTAGCAGGGGTTGTTGCTGTAGCAGGTGTTGTTGTTGTAGCAGGTGTTGATGATGTAGCAGGTGTTGCTGTAGCAGCTGTTGATGATGTAGCAGGTGTTGATGATGTAGCAGGTGTTGTTGCTGTAGCAGGTGTTGTTGCTGCAGCAGATGTTGTTGCTGTAGCAGGTGTTGTTGTTGTAGCAGGTGTTGATGATGTAGCAGGTGTTGCTGTAGCAGCTGTTGATGATGTAGCAGGTGTTGATGATGTAGCAGTTGTTGTTGCTGTAGCAAGTGTTGTTGATGTAGCAGGTGTTGATGATGTATCAGGTGTTGATGATGTAGCAGGTGTTGATGATGTAGCAGGTGTTGTTGTTGTAGCAGGTGTTGTTGTTGTAGCAGGTGTTGTTGTTGTAGCAGGTGTTGTTGTTGTAGCAGGTGTTGATGATGTAGCAGGTGTTGTTGCTGTAGCAGGTGTAGTTGCTGTAGCAGGTGTTGTTGCTGTAGCAGGTGTTGTTGTTGTAGCAGGTGTTGATGATGTAGCAGGTGTTGTTGTTGCAGCAGGTGTTGTTGTTGTAGCAGGTGTTGATGATGTAGCAGGTGTTGTTGCTGTAGCAGGTGTTGATGATGTAGCAGTTGTTGTTGCTGTAGCAGGTGTTGTTGCTGTAGCAGGTGTTGTTGTTGTAGCAGGTGTTGATGATGTAGCAGGTGTTGTTGCAGCAGGTGTTGTTGATGTAGCAGGTTTTGATGATGTAGCAGGTGTTGTTGTTGTAGCAGGTGTTGATGATGTAGCTGGTGTTGTTGTTGCAGCAGGTGTTGTTGATGTAGCAGGTGTTGCTGTAGCAGGTGTTGTTGTTGTAGCAGGTGTTGTTGTTGTAGCAGGTGTTGATGATGTAGCAGGTGTTGTTGCTGTCGCAGGTGTTGTTGTTGTAGCAGGTGTTGTTGCTGTAGCAGGTGTTGTTGTTGTAGCAGGTGTTGTTGATGTAGCAGGTGTTGTTGTTGTAGCAGGTGTTGATGATGTAGCAGGTGTTGATGATGTAGCAGGTGTTGCTGTAGCAGCTGTTGATGATGTAGCAGGTGTTGATGATGTAGCAGGTGTTGTTGTTGTAGCAGGTGTTGTTGCTGTAGCAGGTGTTGTTGTTGTAGCAGGTGTTGATGATGTAGCAGGTGTTGTTGTTGTAGCAGGTGTTGATGATGTAGCAGGTGTTGTTGATGTAGCAGGTGTAGTTGCTGTAGCAGGTGTTGATGATGTAGCAGGTGTTGTTGTTGTAGCAGGTGTTGATGATGTAGCAGGTGTTGTTGCTGTAGCAGGTGTTGATGATGTAGCAGGTGTTGATGAGGTTGCAGTTGTTGTTGCTGTAGCAGGAGTTGATGATGTAGCAGGTGTTGTTGTTGTAGCAGGTGTTGATGATGTAGCAGGTGTTGATGAGGTTGCAGTTGTTGTTGCTGTAGCAGGTGTTGTTGTTGTAGCAGGTGTTGTTGCTGTAGCAGGTGTTGTTGTTGTAGCAGGTGTTGATGATGTAGCAGGTGTTGTTGTTGTAGCAGGTGTTGTTGTTGTAGCAGGTGTTGATGAGGTTGCAGTTGTTGTTGCTGTAGCAGGAGTTGATGATGTAGCAGGTGTTGTTGTTGTAGCAGGTGTTGATGATGTAGCAGGTGTTGATGAGGTTGCAGTTGTTGTTGCTGTAGCAGGTGTTGTTGTTGTAGCAGGTGTTGTTGCTGTAGCAGGTGTTGTTGTTGTAGCAGGTGTTGATGATGTAGCAGGTGTTGTTGTTGTAGCAGGTGTTGTTGATGTAGCAGGTGTTGATGATAAAGCAGGGGTTGTTGTTGTAGCAGGAGTTGTTGCTGTAGCAGGTGTTGATGATGTAGCAGGTGTTGTTGTTGTAGCAGGTGTTGATAATGTAGCAGGTGTTGATGATGTAGCATGTGTTGTTGTTGTAGCAGGTGTTGTTGTTGTAGCAGGTCTTGACGATGTAGGTGTTGTTGATGTAGCAGGTGTTGTTGCTGTAGCAGGTGTTGTTGCTCTAGCAGGTGTTGTTGTTGTAGCAGGTGTTGACGATGTAGCTGGTGTTGTTGTTGTAGCAGGTGTTGTTGATGTAGCAGGTGTTGATGATGGAGCAGGTGTTGTTGTTGTAGCAGGTGTTGTTGTTGTAGCAGGTGTTGTTGCTGTAGCAGGTGTTGATGATGTAGCTGGTGTTGTTGTTGTAGCAGGTGTTGTTGATGTAGCAGGTGTTGGTGATGTAGCAGGTGTTGTTGATGTAGCAGGTGTTGATGATGGAGCAGGTGTTGTTGTTGTAGCAGGTGTTGTTGTAGCAGGTGTTGTTGATGTAGCAGGTGTTGTTGTTGTAGCAGGTGTTGTTGTTGTAGCAGGTGATGTTGTTGTAGCAGGTGTTGTTGTTGTAGCAGGTGTTGGTGATGTAACAGGTGTTGTTGATGTAGCAGGTGTTGATGATGTAGCAAGTGTTGTTGTTGTAGCAGGTGTTGTTGTTGTAGCAGGTGTTGTTGATGTAGCAGGTGTTGTTGTTGTAGCAGGTGTTGTTGTTGTAGCAGGTGTTGTTGATGTAGCAGGTGATGTTGATGTAGCAGGTGTTGTTGAAGTGGCAGGTGTTGTTGTTGTAGCAGGTGTTGTTGCTGTAGCAGGTGTTGTTGTTGTAGTAGGTGTTGTTGATGTAGCAGGTGTTGTTGTAGCAGGTGTTGTTGATGTAGCAGGTGTTGTTGTTGTAGCAGGTGTTGTTGTTGTAGCAGGTGTTGATGATGGAGCAGGTGTTGATGATTGAGCAGGTGTTGATGATGTAGCAGGTGTTGTTGTTGTAGCAGGTGTTGATGATGGAGCAGGTGTTGTTGTTGTAGCAGGTGTTGATGATGGAGCAGGTGTTGATGATTGAGCAGGTGTTGATGATGTAGCAGGTGTTGTTGTTGTAGCAGGTGTTGATGATGTAGAAGGTGTTGATGATGGAGCAGGTGTTGTTGTTGTAGCAGGTGTTGATGATGTAGCAGGTGTTGTTGTTGTAGCAGGTGTTGTTGATGTAGCAGGTGTATGATGATGTAGCAGGTGTTGTTGTTGTAGCAGGTGTTGATGTAGCAGGTGTTGTTGATGTAGCAGGTGTTGATGATGTAGCAGGTGTTGTTGTTGTAGCAGGTGTTGATGATGTAGCAGGTGTTGATGATGTAGCAGGTGTTGTTGATGTAGCAGGTGTTGATGTAGCAGGTGTTGTTGATGTAGCAGGTGTTGATGATGTAGCAGGTGTTGTTGTTGTAGCAGGTGTTGTTGATGTAGCAGGCGTTGATGATGAAGCAGGGGTTGTTGTTGTAGCAGGTGTTGTTGCTGTAGCAGGTGTTGATGAGGTAGCAGGTGTTGTTGTTGTAGCAGGTGTTGTTGCTGTAGCAGGTGTTGTTGATGGAGCAGGTGTTGTTGTTGTAGCAGGTGTTGATGATGTAGCAGGTGTTGTTGCTGTAGCAGGTGTTGTTGTTGTAGCAGGTGTTGATGATGTAGCAGGTGTTGTTGTTGTAGCAGGTGTTGTTGATGTAGCAGGTGTTGTTGTTGTAGCAGGTGTTGCTGATGTAGCAGGTGTTGATGCTGCAGCAGGTGTTGTTGTTGTAGCAGGTGTTGATGATGTAGCAGGTGTTGATGCTATAGCAGGTGTTGTTGTTGTAGCAGGTGTTGATGATGTAACAGGTGTTGTTGTAGCAGGTGTTGTTGATGTAGCAGGTGTTGATGATGTAGCAGGTGTTGATGCTGTAGCAGGTGTTGTTGTTGTAGCAGTTGTTGATGATGTAGCAGGTGTTGATGCTATAGCAGGTGTTGTTGTTGTAGCGGGTGTTGATGATGTAACAGGTGTTGTTGTAGCAGGTGTTGTTGATGTAGCAGGTGTTGATAATGTAGCAGGTGTTGATGATGTAGCAGGTGTTGTTGATGTAGCAGGTGTTGATGATGTAGCAGGTGTTGATGATGTAGCAGGTGTTGTTGTTGTAGCAGGTGTTGATGATGTAGCAGGTGTTGTTGATGCAGCAGGTGTTGTTGATGTAGCAGGTGTTGATGATGTAGCAGGTGTTGATGATGTAGCAGGTGTTGTTGTTGTAGCAGGTGTTGTTGTTGTAGCAGGTGTTGTTGCTGTAGCAGGTGTTGATGATGTAGCAGGTGTTGATGAAACAGCAGGTGTTGTTGTTGTAGCAGGTGTTGTTGCTGTAGCAGGTGTTGATGATGTAGCAGGTGTTGATGATGTAGCAGGTGTTGTTGTTGTAGCAGGTGTTGATGATGTAGCAGGTGTTGATGATGTAGCAGGTGTTGATGATGTAGCAGGTGTTGTTGATGTAGCAGGTGTTGTTGTTGTAGCAGGTGTTGATGATGTAGCAGGTGTTGTTGATGTAGCAGGTGTTGTTGTTGTAGCAGGTGTTGATGATGTAGCAGGTGTTGATGATGTAGCAGGTGTTGATGATGTAGCAGGTGTTGTTGATGTAGCAGGTGTTGATGATGTAGCAGGTGTTGTTGATGTAGCAGGTGTTGTTGCTGTAGCAGGTGTTGTTGATGTAGCAGGTGTTGATGATGTAGCAGGTGTTGATGATGTAGCAGGTGTTGTTGATGTAGCAGGTGTTGATGATATAGCAGGTGTTGATGATGTAGCAGGTGTTGATGATGTAGCACGTGTTGTTGTTGTAGCAGGTGTTGTTGTTGTATCAGGTGTTGTTGTAGCAGGTGTTGTTGATGTAGCAGGTGTTGTTGTTGTAGCAGATGTTGATGATGTCGCAGGTGTTCATGATATAGCAGGTGTTGATGATGTAGCAGGTGTTGTTGTTGTAGCAGGTATTGTTGTTGTATCAGGTGTTGTTGTTGTAGCAGGTGTTGTTGCTGGAGCAGGTGTTGTTGTTGTAGCAGGTGTTGATGATGTAGCAGGTGTTAGTGCTGTAGCAGGTGTTTTTGTTGTAGCAGGTGTTGTTGTTGTAGCAGGTGTTGATGATGTAGCAGGTGTTGATGATGTAGCAGGTGTTATTGCTGTGGCAGGTGTTGTTGTTGTAGCAGGTGTTGTTGTTGTAGCAGGTGTTGTTGTTGTAGCAGGTGTTGTTGCTGTAGCAGGTGTTGATGATGTCGGTGTTGTTGATGTAGCAGGTGTTGTTGCTGTAGCAGGTGTTAATGATGTAGCAGGTGTCGTTGATGTAGCAGGTGTTGATGATGTCGGTGTTGTTGATGTAGCAGGTGTTGATGATGTAGCAGGTGTTGTTGTTGTATCAGGTGTTGTTGTTGTATCAGGTGTTGTTGTTGTAGCAGGTGTTGTTGCTGGAGCAGGTGTTGTTGTTGTAGCAGGTGTTGATGATGTAGCAGGTGTTGTTGCTGTAGCAGGTGTTGATGATGTAGCAGGTGTTATTGCTGTAGCAGGTGTTTTTGTTGTAGCAGGTGTTGTTGTTGTAGCAGGTGTTGATGATGTAGCAGGTGTTGATGATGTAGCAGGTGTTATTGCTGTAGCAGGTGTTGTTGTTGTAGCAGGTGTTGTTGTTGTAGCAGGTGTTGTTGTTGTAGCAGGTGTTGTTGATGTAGCAGGTGTTGATGTAGCAGGTGTTGTTGCTGTAGCAGGTGTTGTTGTTGTAGCAGGTGTTGATGATGTAGCAGGTGTTGATGATGTAGCAGGTGTTATTGCTGTATCAGGTGTTGTTGTTGTAGCAGGTGTTGTTGTTGTAGCAGGTATTGATGATGTAGCAGGTGTTGTTGTTGTAGCAGGTGTTGTTGTTGTAGCAGGTGTTGTTGCTGTAGCAGGTGTTGTTGATGTAGCAGGTGTTGTTGTTGTAGCAGGTGTTGTTGTAGCAGGTGTTGATGATGTAGCAGGTGTTGTTGCTGTCGCAGGTGTTGTTGCTGTAGCAGGTGTTGTTGTTGTTGCAGGTGTTGATGATGTAGCAGGTGTTGTTGCTGTAGCAGGTGTTGTTGCTGTCGCAGGTGTTGTTGTTGTAGCAGGTGTTGTTGCTGTAGCAGGTGTTGATGATGTAGCAGGTGTTGCTGTAGCAGCTGTTGATGATGTAGCAGGTGTTGATGATGTAGCAGTTGTTGTTGCTGTAGCAGGTGTTGTTGTTGTAGCAGGGGTTGTTACTGTAGCAGGTGTTGTTGTTGTAGCAGGTGTTGATGATGTAGCAGGTGTTGCTGTAGCAGCTGTTGATGATGTAGCAGGTGTTGTTGCTGTAGCAGCTGTTGTTGATGTAGCAGGTGTTGTTGCTGTAGCAGGTGTTGTTGTTGTAGCAGGTGTTGATGATGTAGCAGGTGTTGCTGTAGCAGCTGTTGATGATGTAGCAGGTGTTGATGATGTAGCAGTTGTTGTTGCTGTAGCAAGTGTTGTTGATGTAGCAGGTGTTGATGATGTATCAGGTGTTGATGATGTAGCAGGTGTTGATGATGTAGCAGGTGTTGTTGTTGTAGCAGGTGTTGTTGTTGTAGCAGGTGTTGTTGTTGTAGCAGGTGTTGATGATGTAGCAGGTGTTGTTGCTGTAGCAGGTGTTGATGATGTAGCAGGTGTTGATGATGTAGCAGTTGTTGTTGCTGTAGCAGGTGTAGTTGCTGTAGCAGGTGTTGTTGCTGTAGCAGGTGTTGTTGTTGTAGCAGGTGTTGATGATGTAGCAGGTGTTGTTGTTGCAGCAGGTGTTGTTGTTGTAGCAGGTGTTGATGATGTAGCAGGTGTTGTTGCTGTAGCAGGTGTTGATGATGTAGCAGTTGTTGTTGCTGTAGCAGGTGTTGTTGCTGTAGCAGGTGTTGTTGATGTAGCAGGTTTTGATGATGTAGCAGGTGTTGTTGTAGCAGGTGTTGATGATGTAGCTGGTGTTGTTGTTGCAGCAGGTGTCGTTGATGTAGCAGGTGTTGCTGTAGCAGGTGTTGTTGTTGTAGCAGGTGTTGTTGTTGTAGCAGGTGTTGATGATGTAGCAGGTGTTGTTGCTGTCGCAGGTGTTGTTGTTGTAGCAGGTGTTGTTGCTGTAGCAGGTGTTGTTGTTGTAGCAGGTGTTGTTGATGTAGCAGGTGTTGTTGTTGTAGCAGGTGTTGATGATGTAGCAGGTGTTGATGATGTAGCAGGTGTTGCTGTAGCAGCTGTTGATGATGTAGCAGGTGTTGATGATGTAGCAGGTGTTGTTGTTGTAGCAGGTGTTGTTGCTGTAGCAGGTGTTGTTGTTGTAGCAGGTGTTGATGATGTAGCAGGTGTTGTTGTTGTAGCAGGTGTTGTTGTTGTAGCAGGTGTTGTTGTTGTAGCAGGTGTTGTTGCTGTAGCAGGTGTTGTTGTTGTAGCAGGTGTTGATGATGTAGCAGGTGTTGTTGATGTAGCAGGTGTAGTTGCTGTAGCAGGTGTTGATGATGTAGCAGGTGTTGTTGTTGTAGCAGGTGTTGATGATGTAGCAGGTGTTGTTGCTGTAGCAGGTGTTGATGATGTAGCAGGTGTTGATGAGGTTGCAGTTGTTGTTGCTGTAGCAGGTGTTGTTGCTGTAGCAGGTGTTGTTGTTGTAGCAGGTGTTGATGATGTAGCAGGTGTTGTTGTTGTAGCAGGTGTTGTTGATGTAGCAGGTGTTGATGATGAAGCAGGGGTTGTTGTTGTAGCAGGAGTTGTTGCTGTAGCAGGTGTTGATGATGTAGCAGGTGTTGTTGTTGTAGCAGGTGTTGATAATGTAGCAGGTGTTGATGATGTAGCATGTGTTGTTGTTGTAGCAGGTGTTGTTGTTGTAGCAGGTCTTGACGATGTAGGTGTTGTTGATGTAGCAGGTGTTGTTGCTGTAGCAGGTGTTGTTGCTCTAGCAGGTGTTGTTGTTGTAGCAGGTGTTGACGATGTAGCTGGTGTTGTTGTTGTAGCAGTTGTTGTTGATGTAGCAGGTGTTGATGATGGAGCAGGTGTTGTTGTTGTAGCAGGTGTTGTTGTTGTAGCAGGTGTTGTTGCTGTAGCAGGTGTTGATGATGTAGCTGGTGTTGTTGTTGTAGCAGGTGTTGTTGATGTAGCAGGTGTTGGTGATGTAGCAGGTGTTGTTGATGTAGCAGGTGTTGATGATGGAGCAGGTGTTGTTGTTGTAGCAGGTGTTGTTGTAGCAGGTGTTGTTGATGTAGCAGGTGTTGTTGTTGTAGCAGGTGTTGTTGTTGTAGCAGGTGATGTTGTTGTAGCAGGTGTTGTTGTTGTAGCAGGTGTTGGTGATGTAGCAGGTGTTGTTGATGTAGCAGGTGTTGATGATGTAGCAAGTGTTGTTGTTGTAGCAGGTGTTGTTGTTGTAGCAGGTGTTGTTGATGTAGCAGGTGTTGTTGTTGTAGCAGGTGTTGTTGTTGTAGCAGGTGTTGTTGATGTAGCAGGTGATGTTGATGTAGCAGGTGTTGTTGAAGTAGCAGGTGTTGTTGTTGTAGCAGGTGTTGTTGCTGTAGCAGGTGTTGTTGTTGTAGTAGGTGTTGTTGATGTAGCAGGTGTTGTTGTAGCAGGTGTTGTTGTTGTAGCAAGTGTTGTTGTTGTAGCAGGTGTTGTTGTTGTAGCAGGTGTTGTTGATGTAGCAGGTGTTGTTGTTGTAGCAGGTGTTGTTGTTGTAGCAGGTGTTGTTGATGTAGCAGGTGATGTTGATGTAGCAGGTGTTGTTGAAGTAGCAGGTGTTGTTGTTGTAGCAGGTGTTGTTGCTGTAGCAGGTGTTGTTGTTGTAGTAGGTGTTGTTGATGTAGCAGGTGTTGTTGTAGCAGGTGTTGTTGATGTAGCAGGTGTTGTTGTTGTAGCAGGTGTTGTTGTTGTAGCAGGTGTTGATGATGGAGCAGGTGTTGATGATTGAGCAGGTGTTGATGATGTAGCAGGTGTTGTTGTTGTAGCAGGTGTTGATGATGTAGAAGGTGTTGATGATGGAGCAGGTGTTGTTGTTGTAGCAGGTGTTGATGATGGAGCAGGTGTTGATGATTGAGCAGGTGTTGATGATGTAGCAGGTGTTGTTGTTGTAGCAGGTGTTGATGATGTAGCAGGTGTTGTTGATGTAGCAGGTGTTGATGATGTTGCAGGTGTTGTTGTTGTAGCAGGTGTTGATGATGTAGCAGGTGTTGGTGTTGTCGCAGGTGTTGTTGCTGTAGCAGGTGTTGTTGTAGCAGGTGTTGTTGTTGTAGCAGGTGTTGTTGTAGCAGGTGTTGTTGATGTAGCAGGTGTTGTTGTAGCAGGTGTTGTTGATGTAGCAGGTGTTGTTGTTGTAGCAGGTGTTGTTGTTGTAGCAGGTGTTGATGATGGAGCAGGTGTTGATGATTGAGCAGGTGTTGATGATGTAGCAGGTGTTGTTGTTGTAGCAGGTGTTGATGATGTAGAAGGTGTTGATGATGGAGCAGGTGTTGTTGTTGTAGCAGGTGTTGATGATGGAGCAGGTGTTGATGATTGAGCAGGTGTTGATGATGTAGCAGGTGTTGTTGTTGTAGCAGGTGTTGATGATGTAGCAGGTGTTGTTGATGTAGCAGGTGTTGATGATGTTGCAGGTGTTGTTGTTGTAGCAGGTGTTGATGATGTAGCAGGTGTTGGTGTTGTCGCAGGTGTTGTTGCTGTAGCAGGTGTTGTTGTAGCAGGTGTTGATGATGTAGCAGGTGTTGTTGTTGTAGCAGGTGATGTTGATGTAGCAGGTGTTGTTGAAGTAGCAGGTGTTGTTGTAGCAGGTGTTGTTGCTGTAGCAAGTGTTGTTGTAGCAGGTGTTGTTGATGTAGCAGGTGTTGTTGTAGCAGGTGTTGTTGATGTAGCAGGTGTTGTTGTTGTAGCAGGTGTTGTTGATGTAGCAGGTGTTGTTGAAGTAGCAGGTGTTGTTGTTGTAGCAGGTATTGTTGATGTAGCAGGTGTTGTTGTTGTAGCAGGTGTTGATGATGGAGCAGGTGTTGTTGAAGTAGCAGGTGTTGTTGTTGTAGCAGGTGTTGTTGAAGTAGCAGGTGTTGTTGTTGTAGCAGGTATTGTTGATGTAGCAGGTGTTGTTGTTGTAGCAGGTGTTGTTGATGTAGCAGGGGTTGTTGAAGTAGCAGGTGTTGTTGTTGTAGCAGGTGTTGTTGAAGTAGCAGGTGTTGTTGTTGTAGCAGGTATTGTTGATGTAGCAGGTGTTGTTGCTGCAGCAGGTGTTGATGATGTAGCTGGTGTTGTTGTTGTAGCAGGTGTTGATGATGTAGCAGGTGTTGATGATGTAGCAGGTGTTGTTGCTGTAGCAGGTGTTGTTGGTGTAGCAGGTGTTGATGATGTAGCAGGTGTTGTTGCTGTGGCAGGTGTTGATGATGTAGCAGGTGTTGTTGTTGTAGCAGGTGTTGATGATGTAGCAGGTGTTGTTGTTGTAGCAGGTGTTGTTGCTGTAGCAGGTGTTGTTGCTGTAGCAGGTGTTGTTGTTGTAGCAGGTGTTGATGATGTATCAGGTGTTGTTGTTGTAGCAGGTGTTGATGATGTAGCAGGTGTTGTTGTTGTAGCAGGTGTTGATGATGTAGCAGGTGTTGTTGCTGTGGCAGGTGTTGATGATGTAGCAGGTGTTGTTGTTGTAGCAGGTGTTGATGATGTATCAGGTGTTGTTGTTGTAACAGGAGTTGTTGTTGTAGCAGGTGTTGTTGTTGTAGCAGGTGTTGTTGATGTAGCAGGTGTTGTTGTAGCAGGTGTTGTTGTTGTAGCAGGTGTTGTTGCTGTAGCAGGTGTTGTTGCTGTAGCAGGTGTTGTTGTTGTAGCAGGTGTTGATGATGTATCAGGTGTTGTTGTTGTAACAGGAGTTGTTGTTGTAGCAGGTGTTGTTGCTGTAGCAGGTGTTGTTGTTGTAGCAGGTGTTGATGATGTAGCAGGTGTTGTTGCTGTAGCAGGTGTTGTTGTTGTAGCAGGAGTTGATGATGTAGCTGGTGTTGTTGTAGCAGGTGTTGATGATGTAGCTGGTGTTGTTGTAGCAGGTGTTGATGATGTAGCTGGTGTTGTTGTTGTAGCAGGTGTAGTTGATGTAGCAGGTGTTGCTGTAGCAGGTGTTGTTGTAGCAGGTGTTGTTGTTGTAGCAGATGTTGATGATGTAGCAGGTGTTGTTGCTGTCGCAGGTGTTGTTGTTGTAGCAGGTGTTGTTGCTGTAGGAGGTGTTGTTGCTGTAGCAGGTGTTGTTGTTGTAGCAGGTGTTGATGATGTAGCAGGTGTTGTTGCTGTAGCAGGTGTTGATGATGTAGCAGGTGTTGATGATGCAGCAGTTGTTGTTGCTGTAGCAGGTGTTGTTGTTGTAGCAGGTGTTGTTGTTGTAGCAGGTGTTGAAGATGTAGCAGGTGTTGTTGTAGCAGGTGATGTTGTTGTAGCAGGTTTTGATGATGTAGCAGGTGTTGTTGTTGTAGCAGGTGTTGATGATGTAGCTGGTGTTGTTGTTGTAGCAGGTGTTGATGATGTAGCAGGTGTTGGTGATGTAGCAGGTGTTGATGATGTAGCAGGTGTTGTTGTTGTAGCAGGTGTTGTTGTTGTAGCAGGTGTTGTTGTTGTAGCAGGTGTTGGTGCTGTAGCAGGTGTTGATGATGTAGCAGGTGTTGTTGTTGTAGCAGGTTTTGATGATGTAGCTGGTGTTGTTGTTGTCGCAGGTGTTGATGATGTAGCAGGTGTTGTTGTTGATTTAGCTGGTGTTGTTGCTGTAGCAGGTGTTGTTGTTGTAGCAGGTGTTGTTGTTGATTTAGCTGGTGTTGTTGCTGTAGCAGGTGTTGTTGCTGTAGCAGGTGTTGTTGTTGTAGCAGGTGTTGTTGATGTAGCAGGTGTTGTTGATGTAGCAGGTGTTGATGTTGTAGCAGGTGTTGTTGTTGATTTAGCTGTTGTTGTTGCTGTAGCAGGTGTTGTTGTTGTAGCAGGTGTTGTTGATGTAGCAGGTGTTGTTGATGTAGCAGGTGTTGTTGTTGTAGCAGGTGTTGTTGCTGTAGCAGGTGATGATGATGTAGCAGGTGTTGATGATGTAGCAGGTGTTGTTGTTGTAGCAGGTGTTGTTGCTGTAGCAGGTGTTGGTGTTGTCGCAGGTGTTGTTGTTGTAGCAGGTGTTGTTGCTGTAGCAGGTGTTGTTGCTGTAGCAGGTGTTGTTGTTGTAGCAGGTGTTGTTGATGTAGCAGGTGTTGTTGCTGTAGCAGGTGATGATGATGTAGCAGGTGTTGTTGAAGAAGCAGGTGTTGTTGTTGTAGCAGGTGTTGTTGCTGTAGCAGGTGTTGTTGTTGTGGCAGGTGTTGTTGATGTAGCAGGTGTTGTTGTAGCAGGTGTTGTTGATGTAGCAGGTGTTGTTGTTGTAGCAGGTGTTGTTGATGTAGCAGGTGTTGTTGAAGTAGCAGGTGTTGTTGTTGTAGCAGGTATTGTTGATGTAGCAGGTGTTGTTGTTGTAGCAGGTGTTGTTGTTGTAGCAGGTGTTGTTGTTGTAGCAGGTGTTGTTGCTGTAGCACGTGATGATGATGTAGCAGGTGTTGATGATGTAGCAGGTGTTGTTGTTGTAGCAGGTGTTGTTGCTGTAGCAGGTGTTGGTGTTGTCGCAGGTGTTGTTGTTGTAGCAGGTGATGTTGATGTAGCCGGTGTTGTTGTTGTAGCAGGTGTTGTTGAAGTAGCAGGTGTTGTTGTTGTAGCAGGTGTTGTTGCTGTAGCAGGTGTTGTTGTTGTAGCAGGTGTTGTTGATGTAGCAGGTGTTGTAGCAGGTGTTGTTGATGTAGCAGGTGTTGTTGTTGTAGCAGGTGTTGTTGATGTAGCAGGTGTTGTTGAAATAGCAGGTGTTGTTGTTGTAGCAGGTATTGTTGATGTAGCAGGTGTTGTTGTTGTAGCAGGTGTTGATGATGTAGCAGGTGTTGTTGTTGTAGCGGGTGTTGTTGCTGTAGCAGGTGTTGTTGTTGTAGCAGGTGTTGTTGTTGTAGCAGGTGTTGATGATGTAGCAGGTGTTGTTCTTGTAGCAGGTGTTGTTGTTGTAGCAGCTGTTGATGATGTGGCAGGTGTTGTTGTTGTAGCAGGTGTTGATGATGTAGCAGGTGATGTTGTTGTAGCAGGTGATGATGATGTAGCAGGTGTTGTTGTTGTAGCAGGTGTTGTTGTTGTAGCAGGTGTTGATGATGTAGCAGGTGTTGTTGTTGTAGCGGGTGTTGTTGCTGTAGCAGGTGTTGTTGTTGTAGCAGGTGTTGTTCTTGTAGCAGGTGATGTTGTTGTAGCAGGTGATGATGATGTAGCAGGTGTTGTTGTTGTAGCAGGTGTTGATGATGTAGCAGGTGATGTTGTTGTAGCAGGTGATGATGATGTAGCAGGTGTTGTTGTTGTAGCAGGTGTTGTTGTTGTAGCAGGTGATGATGATGTAGCAGGTGTTGTTGCTGTAGCAGGTGTTGTTGTTGTAGCAGGTGTTCTTCTTGTAGCAGGTGTTGTTGTTGTAGCAGCTGTTGTTGCTGTAGCAGGTGTTGTTGTTGTAGCAGCTGTTGGTGATGTAGCAGGTGATGTTGTTGTAGCAGGTGATGATGATGTAGCAGGTGTTGTTGTTGTAGCAGGTGTTGTTGTTGTAGCAGGTGTTGGTGCTGTAGCAGGTGTTGATGATGTAGCAGGTGATGTTATTGTAGCAGGTGATGTTGTTGCAGCAGGTGTTGTTGTTGTAGCAGGTGTTGTTGCTGTA
The DNA here is from genome assembly GCF_037043375.1 of Chiloscyllium plagiosum. Lineage (NCBI taxonomy): Eukaryota > Metazoa > Chordata > Chondrichthyes > Orectolobiformes > Hemiscylliidae > Chiloscyllium > Chiloscyllium plagiosum. The sequence continues at coordinate 16,388,641 of NW_028270185.1, read as the reverse complement.
GCAGGTGTTGTTGTTGTAGCAGGTGTTGTTGATGTAGCAGGTGTTGTTGTTGTAGCAGGTGTTGTTGATGTAGCAGGTGTTGTTGTTGTTGTAGCGGGTGTTGTTGATGTAGCAGGTGTTGTTGTTGTAGCAGGTGTTGTTGTTGTAGCAGGTGATGTTGCTGTAGCAGGTGTTGTTGCTGTAGCAGGTGTTGTTGTTGTAGCAGGTGTTGATGATGTAGCAGGTGTTGTTGCTGTAGCAGGTGATGATGATGTAGCAGGTGTTGTTGTTGTAGCAGGTGTTGTTGTTGTAGCAGGTGTTGTTGTTGTAGCAGGTGTTGTTGTAGCAGGTGTTGATGATGTAGCAGGTGTTGATGATGTAGCAGGTGTTGATGCTGTAGCAGGTGTTGATGATGTAGCAGGTGTTGTTGCTGTAGCAGGTGTTGTTGTTGTAGCAGGTGTTGTTGCTGTAGCAGGTGTTGTTGCTGTAGCAGGTGTTGATGATGTAGCAGGTGTTGATGCTGTAGCAGGTGTTGATGATGTAGCAGGTGTTGTTGTTGTAGCAGGTGTTGTTGTAGTAGCAGGTGTTGTTGATGTAGCAGGTGTTGATGATGTAGCAGGTGTTGTTGCTGTAGCAGGTGTTGTTGTTGTAGCAGGTGTTGTTGTTGTAGCAGGTGTTGTTGCTGTAGCAGGTGTTGTTGCTGTAGCAGGTGTTGATGATGTAGCAGGTGTTGATGCTGTAGCAGGTGTTGATGATGTAGCAGGTGTTGTTGTTGTAGCAGGTGTTGTTGTAGTAGCAGGTGTTGTTGATGTAGCAGGTGTTGATGATGTAGCAGGTGTTGTTGCTGTAGCAGGTGTTGATGATGTAGCAGGTGTTGATGCTGTAGCAGGTGTTGTTGCTGTAGCAGGTGTTGTTGTTGTAGCAGGTGTTGTTGTAGTAGCAGGTGTTGTTGATGTAGCAGGTGTTGTTGATGTAGCAGGTGTTGATGATGTAGCAGGTGTTGATGCTGTAGCAGGTGTTGATGATGTAGCAGGTGTTGTTGTTGTAGCAGGTGTTGTTGTAGTAGCAGGTGTTGTTGTTGTAGCAGGTGTTGTTGTAGCAGGTGTTGATGATGTAGCAGGTGTTGTTGATGTCGCAGGTGATGTTGTTGTAGCAGGTGTTGTTGTTGTAGCAGGTGTTGATGATGTAGCAGGTGATGTTGTTGTAGCAGGTGATGATGATGTAGCAGGTGATGTTGTTGCAGCAGGTGTTGTTGTTGTAGCAGGTGTTGTTGTTGTAGCAGGTGTTGATGATGTAGCAGGTGTTGTTGTTGTAGCAGGTGTTGTTGCTGTAGCAGGTGTTGTTGTTGTAGCAGGTGTTGATGATGTAGCAGGTGTTGTTGCTGTAGCAGGTGTTGTTGCTGTAGCAGGTGTTGATGCTGTAGCAGGTGTTGATGATGTAGCAGGTGTTGTTGTTGTAGCAGGTGTTGTTGTAGTAGCAGGTGTTGTTGATGTAGCAGGTGTTGATGATGTAGCAGGTGTTGTTGCTGTAGCAGGTGTTGATGATGTAGCAGGTGTTGATGCTGTAGCAGGTGTTGATGATGTAGCAGGTGTTGTTGTTGTAGCAGGTGTTGTTGTAGTAGCAGGTGTTGTTGATGTAGCAGGTGTTGTTGATGTAGCAGGTGTTGATGATGTAGCAGGTGTTGATGCTGTAGCAGGTGTTGATGATGTAGCAGGTGTTGTTGTTGTAGCAGGTGTTGTTGTAGTAGCAGGTGTTGTTGTTGTAGCAGGTGTTGTTGTAGCAGGTGTTGATGATGTAGCAGGTGTTGTTGATGTAGCAGGTGATGTTGTTGTAGCAGGTGTTGTTGTTGTAGCAGGTGTTGATGATGTAGCAGGTGATGTTGTTGTAGCAGGTGATGATGATGTAGCAGGTGATGTTGTTGCAGCAGGTGTTGTTGTTGTAGCAGGTGTAGTTGCTGTAGCAGGTGTTGTTGTTGTAGCAGGTGTTGTTGCTGTAGCAGGTGTTGATGATGTAGCAGGTGTTGTTGCTGTAGCAGGTGTTGATGATGTAGCAGGTGTTGTTGTAGCAGGTGTTGTTGTTGTAGCAGGTGTTGTTGTTGTAGCAGGTGTTGTTGATGAAGCAGGTGTTGATGATGTAGCAGGTGTTGTTGCTGTAGCAGGTGTTGTTGTTGTCGCAGGTGTTGTTGTTGTAGCAGGTGTTGATGATGTAGCAGGTGTTGTTGCTGTAGCTGGTGTTGTTGTTGTCGCAGGTGTTGTTGTTGTAGCAGGTGTTGATGATGTAGCAGGTGTTGTTGCTGTAGCAGGTGTTGTTGTTGTCACAGGTGTTGTTGTTGTAGCAGGTGATGTTGATGTAGCAGGTGTTGATGATGTAGCAGGTGTTGTTGTTGTAGCAGGTGTTGATGATGTAGCAGGTGTTGATGATGTAGCAGGTGTTGTTGCTGTAGCAGGTGTTGTTGTTGTCGCAGGTGTTGTTGTTGTAGCAGGTGTTGATGATGTAGCAGGTGTTGTTGCTGTAGCAGGTGTTGTTGTTGTCGCAGGTGTTGTTGTTGTAGCAGGTGATGTTGATGTAGCAGGTGTTGATGATGTAGCAGGTGTTGATGATGTAGCAGGTGTTGTTGTTGTCGCAGGTGTTGTTGTTGTAGCAGGTGATGTTGATGTAGCAGGTGTTATTGTAGCAGGTGTTGTTGATGTAGCAGGTGTTGTTGTTGTAGCAGGTGTTGTTGTTGTAGCAGGTGTTGTTGTAGCACGTGTTGATGATGTAGCAGGTGTTGATGATGTAGCAGGTGTTGTTGTTGTAGCAGGTGTTGTTGTTGTAGCAGGTGTTGTTGTTGTAGCAGCTGTTATTGTTGTAGCAGGTGTTGATGATGTAGCAGGTGTTGTTGTTGTAGCAGGTGTTGATGCTGTAGCAGGTGTTGATGATGTAGCAGGTGTTGTTGTTGTAGCAGGTGTTGATGATGTAGCAGGTGTTGTTGCTGTAGCAGGTGTTGTTGTTGTAGCAGGTGTTGATGATGTAGCAGGTGTTGTTGCTGTAGCAGGTGTTATTGTTGTAGCAGGTGTTGATGATGTAGCAGGTGTTGTTGCTGTAGCAGGTGTTGTTGTTGTAGCAGGTGTTGATGCTGTAGCAGGTGTTATTGTTGTAGCAGGTGTTGATGATGTAGCAGGTGTTGTTGCTGTAGCAGGTGTTGTTGTTGTAGCAGGTGTTGATGATGTAGCAGGTGTTGATGCTGTAGCAGGTGTTGATGTTGTAGCAGGTGTTGATGATGTAGCAGGTGTTGATGCTGTAGCAGGTGTTGATGTTGTAGCAGGTGTTGATGTTGTAGCAGGTGTTGTTGATGTAGCAGGTGTTGTTGTTGTAGCAGGTATTGTTGTTGTAGCAGGTGTTGTTGATGTAGCAGGTGTTGATGCTGTAGCAGGTGTTGTTGTTGTAGCAGGTGTTGATGATGTAGCAGGTGTTGATGCTGTAGCAGGTGTTGTTGTTGTAGCAGGTGTTGATGATGTAGCAGGTGTTGATGCTGTAGCAGGTGTTGATGATGTAGCAGGTGTTGTTGTTGTAGCAGGTGTTGTTGTTGTAGCAGGTGTTGTTGCTGTAGCAGGTGTTGATGATGTAGCAGGTGTTGGTGATGTAGCAGGTGTTGGTGATGTAGCAGGTGTTGTTGTTGTAGCAGGTGTTGTTGATGTAGCAGGTGTTGTTGTTGTAGCAGGTATTGATGTTGTAGCAGGTGTTGTTGATGTAGCAGGTGTTGGTGATGTAGCAGGTGTTGTTGTTGTAGCAGGTGTTGTTGATGTAGCAGGTGTTGATGATGTAGCAGGTGTTGTTGTTGTAGCAGGTGTTGTTGTAGCAGGTGTTATTGTTGTAGCAGGTGTTGTTGCTGTAGCAGGTGTTGATGATGTAGCAGGTGTTGTTGTAGCAGGTGTTGTTGATGTAGCAGGTGTTGTTGTTGTAGCAGGTGTTGTTGCTGTAGCAGGTGTTGATGATGTAGCAGGTGATGTTGTTGTAGCAGGTGATGATGATGTAGCAGGTGTTGTTGTTGTAGCAGGTGTTGTTGTTGTAGCAGGTGTTGTTGCTGTAGCAGGTGATGTTGTTGTAGCAGGTGATGATGTTGTAGCAGGTGATGATGATGTAGCAGGTGTTGTTGCTGTAGCAGGTGTTGTTGTTGTAGCGGGTGTTCTTGTTGTAGCAGGTGTTGTTGCTGTAGCAGGTGTTGTTGTTGTAGCAGGTGTTGTTGCTGTAGCAGGTGTTGTTGTTGTAGCAGGTGTTGTTGCTGTAGCAGGTGTTGATGATGTAGCAGGTGTTGATGATGTAGCAGGTGTTGTTGTTGTAGCAGGTGTTGTTGTTGTAGCAGGTGTTGTTGCTGTAGCAGGTGATGTTGTTGTAGCAGGTGATGATGTTGTAGCAGGTGATGATGATGTAGCAGGTGTTGTTGCTGTAGCAGGTGTTGTTGCTGTAGCAGGTGTTGTTGTTGTAGCAGGTGTTGTTGCTGTAGCAGGTGTTGATGATGTAGCAGGTGTTGATGATGTAGCAGGTGTTGTTGCTGTAGCAGGTGTTGTTGTTGTAGCAGGTGTCGTTGCTGTAGCAGGTGTTGATGATGTAGCAGGTGTTGATGATGTAGCAGGTGTTGTTGTTGTAGCAGGTGTTGTTGTTGTAGCAGGTGTTGTTGCTGTAGCAGGTGATGTTGTTGTAGCAGGTGATGATGTTGTAGCAGGTGATGATGATGTAGCAGGTGTTGTTGCTGTAGCAGATGTTGATGATGTAGCAGCTGTTGATGATGTAGCAGGTGTTGTTGTTGTAGCAGGTGTTGTTGTTGTAGCAGGTGTTGTTGTTGTAGCAGGTGTTGATGATGTAGCAGGTGTTGTTGCTGTAGCAGATGTTGTTGCTGTAGCAGGTGTTGATGATGTAGCAGGTGATGTTGTTGTAGCAGGTGTTGTTGTTGTAGCAGGTGTTGTTGCTGTAGCAGGTGTTGTTGTTGTAGCAGGTGTTGTTGCTGTAGCAGGTGTTGTTGTTGTAGCAGGTGTTGTTGCTGTAGCAGGTGTTGATGATGTAGCAGGTGTTGATGATGTAGCAGGTGTTGTTGTTGTAGCAGGTGTTGTTGTTGTAGCAGGTGTTGTTGCTGTAGCAGGTGATGTTGTTGTAGCAGGTGTTGTTGTTGTAGCAGGTGTTGTTGTTGTAGCAGGTGTTGTTGTTGTAGCAGGTGTTGTTGCTGTAGCAGGTGATGATGTTGTAGCAGGTGATGATGATGTAGCAGGTGTTGTTGCTGTAGCAGATGTTGATGATGTAGCAGCTGTTGATGATGTAGCAGGTGTTGTTGTTGTAGCAGGTGTTGTTGTTGTAGCAGGTGTTGTTGTTGTAGCAGGTGTTGATGATGTAGCAGGTGTTGTTGCTGTAGCAGATGTTGTTGCTGTAGCAGGTGTTGATGATGTAGCAGGTGATGTTGTTGCAGCAGGTGTTGTTGTTGTAGCAGGTGTTGTTGCTGTATCAGGTGTTGTTGTTGTAGCAGGTGTTGTTGATGTAGCAGGTGTTGTTGTTGTAGCAGGTGTTGTTGATGTAGCAGGTGTTGTTGTTGTTGTAGCGGGTGTTGTTGATGTAGCAGGTGTTGTTGTTGTAGCAGGTGTTGTTGTTGTAGCAGGTGATGTTGCTGTAGCAGGTGTTGTTGCTGTAGCAGGTGTTGTTGTTGTAGCAGGTGTTGTTGTTGTAGCAGGTGTTGTTGTAGCAGGTGTTGATGATGTAGCAGGTGTTGTTGCTGTAGCAGGTGTTGTTGCTGTAGCAGGTGTTGTTGTTGTAGCAGGTGTTGTTGTAGCAGGTGTTGTTGGTGTAGCAGGTGTTGTTGTTGTAGCAGGTGTTGATGATGTAGCAGGTGTTGATGCTGTAGCAGGTGTTGATGATGCAGCAGGTGTTGTTGTTGTAGCAGGTGTTGTTGTTGAAGCAGGTGTTGTTGTTGTAGCAGGTGTTGTTGTAGCAGGTGTTGTTGGTGTAGCAGGTGTTGTTGTTGTAGCAGGTGTTGATGTAGCAGGTGTTGTTGTTGTAGCAGGTGTTGTTGTAGCAGGTGTTGATGATGTAGCAGGTGTTGTTGATGTTGCAGGTGTTGTTGATGAAGCAGGTGTTGATGATGTAGCAAGTGTTGTTGCTGTAGCAGGTGTTGTTGTTGTCGCAGGTGTTGTTGTTGTAGCAGGTGTTGATGATGTAGCAGGTGTTGTTGCTGTAGCAGGTGTTGTTGTTGTCGCAGGTGTTGTTGTTGTAGCAGGTGTTGATGATGTAGCAGGTGTTGTTGCTGTAGCAGGTGTTGTTGTTGTCACAGGTGTTGTTGTTGTAGCAGGTGATGTTGATGTAGCAGGTGTTGATGATGTAGCAGGTGTTGTTGTTGTAGCAAGTGTTGTTGTTGTAGCAGGTGTTGATGATGTAGCAGGTGTTGATGCTGTAGCAGGTGTTGATGATGTAGCAGGTGTTGTTGTTGTAGCAGGTATTGTTGTTGTAGCAGGTGTTGTTGATGTAGCAGGTGTTGGTGATGTAGCAGGTGTTGTTGTTGTAGCAGGTGTTGTTGATGTAGCAGGTGTTGATGATGTAGCAGGTGTTGGTGATGTAGCAGGTGTTGTTGTTGTAGCAGGTGTTGTTGTAGCGGGTGTTATTGTTGTAGCAGGTGTTGTTGCTGTAACAGGTGTTGATGATGTAGCAGGTGTTGTTGTTGTAGCAGGTGTTGTTGATGTAGCAGGTGTTGTTGTAGCGGGTGTTATTGTTGTAGCAGGTGTTGTTGCTGTAGCAGGTGTTGATGATGTAGCAGGTGTTGTTGTTGTAGCAGGTGTTGTTGATGTAGCAGGTGTTGGTGATGTAGCAGGTGTTGGTGATGTAGCAGGTGTTGTTGTTGTAGCAGGTGTTGTTGCTGTAGCAGGTGTTGATGATGTAGCAGGTGATGTTGTTGTAGCAGGTGATGATGTTGTAGCAGGTGATGATGATGTAGCAGGTGTTGTTGCTGTAGCAGATGTTGATGATGTAGCAGCTGTTGATGATGTAGCAGGTGTTGTTGTTGTAGCAGGTGTTGTTGTTGTAGCAGGTGTTGTTGTTGTAGCAGGTGTTGATGATGTAGCAGGTGTTGTTGCTGTAGCAGATGTTGTTGCTGTAGCAGGTGTTGATGATGTAGCAGGTGATGTTGTTGTAGCAGGTGTTGTTGTTGTAGCAGGTGTTGTTGCTGTAGCAGGTGTTGTTGTTGTAGCAGGTGTTGTTGCTGTAGCAGGTGTTGTTGTTGTAGCAGGTGTTGTTGCTGTAGCAGGTGTTGATGATGTAGCAGGTGTTGATGATGTAGCAGGTGTTGTTGTTGTAGCAGGTGTTGTTGTTGTAGCAGGTGTTGTTGCTGTAGCAGGTGATGTTGTTGTAGCAGGTGATGATGTTGTAGCAGGTGATGATGATGTAGCAGGTGTTGTTGCTGTAGCAGATGTTGATGATGTAGCAGCTGTTGATGATGTAGCAGGTGTTGTTGTTGTAGCAGGTGTTGTTGTTGTAGCAGGTGTTGTTGTTGTAGCAGGTGTTGATGATGTAGCAGGTGTTGTTGCTGTAGCAGATGTTGTTGCTGTAGCAGGTGTTGATGATGTAGCAGGTGATGTTGTTGCAGCAGGTGTTGTTGTTGTAGCAGGTGTTGTTGCTGTAGCAGGTGTTGTTGTTGTAGCAGGTGTTGTTGATGTAGCAGGTGTTGTTGTTGTAGCAGGTGTTGTTGATGTAGCAGGTGTTGTTGTTGTTGTAGCGGGTGTTGTTGATGTAGCAGGTGTTGTTGTTGTAGCAGGTGTTGTTGTTGTAGCAGGTGATGTTGCTGTAGCAGGTGTTGTTGCTGTAGCAGGTGTTGTTGTTGTAGCAGGTGTTGTTGTTGTAGCAGGTGTTGTTGTAGCAGGTGTTGATGATGTAGCAGGTGTTGTTGCTGTAGCAGGTGTTGTTGCTGTAGCAGGTGTTGTTGTTGTAGCAGGTGTTGTTGTAGCAGGTGTTGTTGGTGTAGCAGGTGTTGTTGTTGTAGCAGGTGTTGATGATGTAGCAGGTGTTGATGCTGTAGCAGGTGTTGATGATGCAGCAGGTGTTGTTGTTGTAGCAGGTGTTGTTGTTGTAGCAGGTGTTGTTGTTGTAGCAGGTGTTGTTGTAGCAGGTGTTGTTGGTGTAGCAGGTGTTGTTGTTGTAGCAGGTGTTGATGTAGCAGGTGTTGTTGTTGTAGCAGGTGTTGTTGTAGCAGGTGTTGATGATGTAGCAGGTGTTGTTGATGTTGCAGGTGTTGTTGATGAAGCAGGTGTTGATGATGTAGCAAGTGTTGTTGCTGTAGCAGGTGTTGTTGTTGTCGCAGGTGTTGTTGTTGTAGCAGGTGTTGATGATGTAGCAGGTGTTGTTGCTGTAGCAGGTGTTGTTGTTGTCGCAGGTGTTGTTGTTGTAGCAGGTGTTGATGATGTAGCAGGTGTTGTTGCTGTAGCAGGTGTTGTTGTTGTCACAGGTGTTGTTGTTGTAGCAGGTGATGTTGATGTAGCAGGTGTTGATGATGTAGCAGGTGTTGTTGTTGTAGCAAGTGTTGTTGTTGTAGCAGGTGTTGATGATGTAGCAGGTGTTGATGCTGTAGCAGGTGTTGATGATGTAGCAGGTGTTGTTGTTGTAGCAGGTATTGTTGTTGTAGCAGGTGTTGTTGATGTAGCAGGTGTTGGTGATGTAGCAGGTGTTGTTGTTGTAGCAGGTGTTGTTGATGTAGCAGGTGTTGATGATGTAGCAGGTGTTGGTGATGTAGCAGGTGTTGTTGTTGTAGCAGGTGTTGTTGTAGCGGGTGTTATTGTTGTAGCAGGTGTTGTTGCTGTAACAGGTGTTGATGATGTAGCAGGTGTTGTTGTTGTAGCAGGTGTTGTTGATGTAGCAGGTGTTGTTGTAGCGGGTGTTATTGTTGTAGCAGGTGTTGTTGCTGTAGCAGGTGTTGATGATGTAGCAGGTGTTGTTGTTGTAGCAGGTGTTGTTGATGTAGCAGGTGTTGGTGATGTAGCAGGTGTTGGTGATGTAGCAGGTGTTGTTGTTGTAGCAGGTGTTGTTGCTGTAGCAGGTGTTGATGATGTAGCAGGTGATGTTGTTGTAGCAGGTGATGATGATGTAGCAGGTGTTGTTGTTGTAGCAGGTGTTGTTGTTGTAGCAGGTGTTGTTGCTGTAGCAGGTGATGTTGTTGTAGCAGGTGATGATGTTGTAGCAGGTGATGATGATGTAGCAGGTGTTGTTGCTGTAGCAGGTGTTGTTGTTGTAGCGGGTGTTGTTGTTGTAGCAGGTGTTGTTGTTGTAGCAGGTGTTGATGATGTAGCAGGTGTTGATGATGTAGCAGGTGTTGATGCTGTAGCAGGTGTTGATGATGCAGCAGGTGTTGTTGTTGTAGCAGGTGCTGTTGTTGTAGCAGGTGTTGTTGTTGTAGCAGGTGTTGTTGTAGCAGGTGTTGTTGGTGTAGCAGGTGTTGTTGTTGTAGCAGGTGTTGATGTAGCAGGTGTTGTTGTTGTAGCAGGTGTTGTTGTAGCAGGTGTTGATGATGTAGCAGGTGTTGTTGATGTAGCAGGTGTTGATGATGTAGCAAGTGTTGTTGCTGTAGCAGGTGTTGTTGTTGTCGCAGGTGTTGTTGTTGTAGCAGGTGTTGATGATGTAGCAGGTGTTGTTGCTGTAGCAGGTGTTGTTGTTGTCGCAGGTGTTGTTGTTGTAGCAGGTGTTGATGATGTAGGAGGTGTTGTTGCTGTAGCAGGTGTTGTTGTTGTCACAGGTGTTGTTGTTGTAGCAGGTGATGTTGATGTAGCAGGTGTTGATGATGTAGCAGGTGTTGTTGTTGTAGCAAGTGTTGTTGTTGTAGCAGGTGTTGATGATGTAGCAGGTGTTGTTGTTGTAGCAGGTATTGTTGTTGTAGCAGGTGTTGTTGATGTAGCAGGTGTTGGTGATGTAGCAGGTGTTGTTGTTGTAGCAGGTGTTGTTGATGTAGCAGGTGTTGGTGATGTAGCAGGTGTTGTTGTTGTAGCAGGTGTTGTTGCTGTAGCAGGTGTTGATGATGTAGCAGGTGTTGTTGTTGTAGCAGGTGTTGTTGATGCAGCAGGTGTTGTTGTTGTAGCAGGTGTTGATGATGTAGCAGGTGTTGTTGTTGTAGCAGGTGTTGATGATGTAGCAGGTGTTGTTGTTGTAGCAGGTGTTGATGATGTAGCAGGTGTTGTTGCTGTAGCAGGTGATGATGATGTAGCAGGTGTTGTTGTTGTTGCAGGTGTTGTTGTTGTAGCAGGTGTTGATGTTGTAGCAGGTGTTGATGATGTAGCAGGTGTTGTTGTTGTAGCAGGTGTTGTTGCTGTAGCAGGTGTTGTTGATGTAGCAGGTGTTGTTGCTCTAGCAGGTGTTGTTGTTGTAGCAGGTGTTGATGATGTAGCAGGTGTTGTTGTTGTAGCAGGTGTTGATGATGTAGCAGGTGTTGATGATGTCGCAGGTGTTGATGATGTAGCAGGTGTTGTTGATGTAGCAGGTGATGATGATGTAGCAGGTGTTGTTGTTGTAGCAGGTGTTGTTGTTGTAGCAGGTGTTGTTGTAGCAGGTGTTGATGATGTAGCAGGTGTTGTTGTTGTAGCAGGTGTTGATGATGTAGCAGGTGTTGTTGTTGTAGCAGGTGTTGATGATGTAGCAGGTGTTGTTGTTGTAGCAGGTGTTGATGATGTAGCAGGTGTTGTTGTTGTAGCAGGTGTTGATGATGTAGCAGGTGTTGTTGCTGTAGCAGGTGTTATTGTTGTAGCAGGTGTTGTTGTTGTAGCCGGTGTTGTTGTTGTAGCAGGTGATGATGATGTAGCAGGTGTTGATGATGTAGCAGGTGTTGATGATGTAGCAGGTGTTGTTGTTGTAGCAGGTGTTGATGATGTAGCAGGTGTTGTTGTTGTAGCAGGTGTTGATGATGTAGCAGGTGTTGTTGTTGTAGCAGGTGTTGATGATGTAGCAGGTGATGATGATGTAGCAGGTGTTGTTGTTGTAGCAGGTGTTGATGATGTAGCAGGTGTTGTTGTTGTAGCAGGTGTTGATGATGTAGCAGGTGTTGTTGCTGTAGCAGGTGTTATTGTTGTAGCAGGTGTTGTTGTTGTAGCCGGTGTTGTTGTTGTAGCAGGTGATGATGATGTAGCAGGTGTTGATGATGTAGCAGGTGTTGTTGTTGTAGCAGGTGATGATGATGTAGCAGGTGTTGTTGCTGTAGCAGGTGTTATTGTTGTAGCAGGTGTTGTTGTTGTAGCAGGTGATGATGATGTAGCAGGTGTTGTTGCTGTAGCAGGTGTTATTGTTGTAGCAGGTGTTGTTGTTGTAGCGGGTGTTGATGATGTAGCAGGTGTTGTTGCTGTAGCAGGTGTTGATGCTGTAGCAGGTGTTGATGATGTAGCAGGTGTTGTTGTTGTAGCAGGTGTTGTTGTTGTAGCAGGTGATGATGATGTAGCAGGTGTTGATGATGTAGCAGGTGTTGTTGTTGTAGCAGGTGATGATGATGTAGCAGGTGTTGTTGCTGTAGCAGGTGTTATTGTTGTAGCAGGTGTTGTTGTTGTAGCAGGTGATGATGATGTAGCAGGTGTTGTTGCTGTAGCAGGTGTTATTGTTGTAGCAGGTGTTGTTGTTGTAGCGGGTGTTGATGATGTAGCAGGTGTTGTTGCTGTAGCAGGTGTTGATGATGTAGCAGGTGTTGTTGATGTAGCAGGTGTTGTTGTTGTAGCAGGTGTTGTTGTAGCAGGTGTTGTTGTTGTAGCAGGTGTTGATGATGTAGCAGGTGTTGTTGCTGTAGCAGGTGATGATGATGTAGCAGGTGTTGTTGTTGTAGCAGGTGTTGTTGTTGTAGCAGGTGTTGATGATGTAGCAGGTGTTGTTGTAGCAGGTGTTGTTGCTGTAGCAGGTGTTGGTGATGTAGCAGGTGTTGGTGATGTAGCAGGTGTTGTTGTTGTAGAAGCAGGTGTTGGTGATGTAGCAGGTGTTGGTGATGTAGCAGGTGTTGTTGTTGTAGCAGGTGTTGATGATGTAGCAGGTGTTGTTGTTGTAGCAGGTGTTGATGATGTAGCAGGTGTTGTTGATGTAGCAGGTGTTGATGATGTAGCAGGTGTTGTTGCTGTAGCAGGTGTTGTTGTTGTAGCAGGTGTTGTTGCTGTAGCAGGTGATGATGATGTAGCAGGTGTTGTTGCTGTAGCAGGTGTTGTTGCTGTAGCAGGTGATGATGATGTAGCAGGTGTTGTTGTTGTAGCAGGTGTTGTTGCTGTAGCAGGTGTTGTTGCTGTAGCATGTGTTGTTGCTGTCGCAGGTGTTGTTGCTGTAGCAGGTGTTGTTGCTGTCGCAGGTGTTGTTGTTGTAGCAGGTGTTGTTGCTGTAGCAGGTGTTGTTGCTGTAGCAGGTGTTGTTGTTGTAGCAGGTGATGATGATGTAGCAGGTGTTGTTGCTGTAGCATGTGTTGTTGCTGTCGCAGGTGTTGTTGCTGTAGCAGGTGTTGTTGCTGTCGCAGGTGTTGTTGTTGTAGCAGGTGTTGTTGCTGTAGCAGGTGTTGTTGCTGTAGCAGGTGTTGTTGTTGTAGCAGGTGATGATGATGTAGCAGGTGTTGTTGCTGGAGCAGGTGTTGTTGGTGTAGCAGGTGTTGTTGATGTAGCAGGTGTTGTTGCTGTAGCAGGTGATGTTGCTGTAGCAGGTGTTGATGATGTAGCAGGTGTTGTTGTTGTAGCAGGTGTTGTTGCTGTAGCAGGTGATGATGATGTAGCAGGTGTTGTTGCTGTAGCAGGTGTTGTTGGTGTAGCAGGTGTTGTTGGTGTAGCAGGTGATGTTGCTGTAGCAGGTGTTGTTGTTGTAGCAGGTGATGATGATGTAGCAGGTGTTGTTGCTGTAGCAGGTGTTGTTGGTGTAGCAGGTGTTGTTGATGTAGCAGGTGTTGTTGCTGTAGCAGGTGTTGTTGATATAGCAGGTGTTGTTGCCGTAGCAGGTGTTGTTGCTGTAGCAGGTGTTATTGCTGTAGCAGGTGTTGTTGCTGTAGCAGGTGTTGTTGGTGTAGCAGGTGATGTTGCTGTAGCAGGTGTTGTTGTTGTAGCAGGTGATGATGATGTAGCAGGTGTTGTTGCTGTAGCAGGTGTTGTTGGTGTAGCAGGTGTTGTTGATGTAGCAGGTGTTGTTGCTGTAGCAGGTGTTGTTGATATAGCAGGTGTTGTTGCCGTAGCAGGTGTTGTTGCTGTAGCAGGTGTTGTTGCTGTAGCAGGTGATGATGATGTAGCAGGTGTTGTTGCTCTAGCAGGTGTTGTTGTTGTAGCAGGTGTTGATGATGTAGCAGGTGTTGTTGCTGTAGCAGGTGATGATGATGTAGCAGGTGTTGTTGCTGTAGCAGGTGTTGTTGTTGTAGCAGGTGATGATGATGTAGCAGGTGTTGTTGCTGTAGCAGGTGTTGTTGGTGTAGCAGGTGTTGTTGATGTAGCAGGTGTTGTTGCTGTAGCAGGTGATGATGATGTAGCAGGTGTTGTTGCTGTAGCAGGTGTTGTTGCCGTAGCAGGTGTTGTTGCTGTAGCAGGTGTTGTTGCTGTAGCAGGTGATGATGATGTAGCAGGTGTTGTTGCTCTAGCAGGTGTTGTTGTTGTAGCAGGTGTTGATGATGTAGCAGGTGTTGTTGCTGTAGCAGGTGATGATGATGTAGCAGGTGTTGTTGCTGTAGCAGGTGTTGTTGTTGTAGCAGGTGATGATGATGTAGCAGGTGTTGTTGCTGTAGCAGGTGTTGTTGCTGTAGCAGGTGTTGTTGATATAGCAGGTGTTGTTGCCGTAGCAGGTGTTGTTGCCGTAGCAGGTGTTGTTGCTGTAGCAGGTGTTGTTGCTGTAGCAGGTGTTGTTGATATAGCAGGTGTTGTTGCCGTAGCAGGTGTTGTTGCTGTAGCAGGTGTTGTTGCTGTCGCAGGTGTTGTTGTTGTAGCAGGTGTTGTTGCTGTAGCAGGTGTTGATGATGTAGCAGGTGTTGTTGTTGTAGCAGGTGTTGATGATGTAGCAGGTGTTGTTGTTGTAGCAGGTGTTGTTGCTGTAGCAGGTGTTGTTGCTGTAGCAGGTGATGATGATGTAGCAGGTGTTGTTGCTGTAGCAGGTGTTGTTGCTGTAGCAGGTGTTGTTGCTGAAGCAGGTGTTGATGATGTAGCAGGTGTTGTTGTAGCAGGTGTTGATGTTGTAGCAGGTGTTGTTGCTGTCGCAGGTGTTGTTGTTGTAGCAGGTGTTGTTGCTGTAGCAGGTGATGATGATGTAGCAGGTGTTGTTGCTGTAGCAGGTGTTGTTGCTGTAGCAGGTGTTGATGATGTAGCAGGTGTTGTTGTTGTAGCAGGTGTTGATGTTGTAGCAGGTGTTGTTGCTGTCGCAGTGTTGTTGTTGTAGCAGGTGTTGTTGCTGTAGCAGGTGTTGTTGCTCTAGCAGGTGTTGTTGTTGTAGCAGGTGTTGATGATGTAGCAGGTGTTGTTGCTGTAGCAGGTGTTGTTGCTGTAGCAGGTGATGATGATGTAGCAGGTGTTGTTGCTGTAGCAGGTGTTGTTGCTGTAGCAGGTGTTGTTGCTGTCGCAGGTGTTGCTGTTGTAGCAGGTGTTGTTGCTGTAGCAGGTGTTGTTGCTGTAGCAGGTGTTGTTGCTCTAGCAGGTGTTGTTGTTGTAGCAGGTGTTGATGATGTAGCAGGTGTTGTTGCTGTAGCAGGTGATGATGATGTAGCAGGTGTTGTTGCTGTAGCAGGTGTTGTTGTTGTAGCAGGTGATGATGATGTAGCAGGTGTTGTTGCTGTAGCAGGTGTTGTTGATATAGCAGGTGTTGTTGCCGTAGCAGGTGTTGTTGCTGTAGCAGGTGTTGTTGCTGTAGCAGGTGATGATGATGTAGCAGGTGTTGTTGCTGTAGCAGGTGTTGATGATGTAGCAGGTGTTGTTGCTGTCACAGGTGTTGTTGTTGTAGCAGGTGTTGTTGCTGTAGCAGGTGTTGATGATGTAGCAGGTGTTGTTGTTGTAGCAGCTGTTGATGATGTAGCAGGTGTTGTTGCTGTCGCAGGTGTTGTTGTTGTAGCAGGTGTTGTTGCTGTAGCAGGTGTTGTTGCTGTAGCAGGTGATGATGATGTAGCAGGTGTTGTTGCTGTAGCAGGTGTTGTTGCTGTAGCAGGTGTTGTTCCTGAAGCAGGTGTTGATGATGTAGCAGGTGTTTTTGTTGTAGCAGGTGTTGATGTTGTAGCAGGTGTTGTTGCTGTCGCAGGTGTTGTTGTTGTAGCAGGTGTTGTTGCCGTAGCAGGTGATGATGATGTAGCAGGTGGTGTTGCTGTAGCAGGTGTTGTTGCTGTAGCAGGTGTTGATGATGTAGCAGGTGTTGTTGTTGTAGCAGGTGTTGATGTTGTAGCAGGTGTTGTTGCTGTCGCAGGTGTTGTTGTTGTAGCAGGTGTTGATGTTGTAGCAGGTGTTGCTGTCGCAGTCTTGTTGTTGTAGCAGGTGTTGTTGCTGTAGCAGGTGTTGTTGCTCTAGCAGGTGTTGTTGTTGTAGCAGGTGTTGATGATGTAGCAGGTGTTGTTGCTGTAGCAGGTGTTGTTGTTGTAGCAGGTGTTGATGATGTAGCAGGTGTTGTTGTTGGAGCAGGTGTTGTTGCTGTAGCAGGTGTTGTTGCTGTAGCAGGTGTTGTTGCTCTAGCAGGTGTTGTTGTTGTAGCAGGTGTTGATGATGTAGCAGGTGTTGTTGATGTAGCAGGTGTTGATGATGAAGCAGGTGTTGTTGCTGTAGCAGGTGTTGTTGTTGTAGCAGGTGTTGTTGCTGTAGCAGGTGATGATGATGTAGCAGGTGTTGTTGCTGTAGCAGGTGTTGTTGCTGTAGCAGGTGATGATGATGTAGCAGGTGTTGTTGCTGTAGCAGGTGTTGTTGCTGTAGCAGGTGTTGTTGCTGTCGCAGGTGTTGTTGTTGTAGCAGGTGTTGTTGCTGTAGCAGGTGTTGTTGCTGTAGCAGGTGTTGTTGCTCTAGCAGGTGTTGTTGTTGTAGCAGGTGTTGATGATGTTGCAGGTGTTGTTGCTGTAGCAGGTGATGATGATGTAGCAGGTGTTGTTGTTGTAGCAGGTGATGATGATGTAGCAGGTGTTGTTGCTGTAGCAGGTGTTGTTGGTGTAGCAGGTGTTGTTGATGTAGCAGGTGTTGTTGCTGTAGCAGGTGTTGTTGCTGTAGCAGGTGTTGTTGATATAGCAGGTGTTGTTGCTGTAGCAGGTGATGTTGCTGTAGCAGGTGTTGTTGCTGTAGCAGGTGATGATGATGTAGCAGGTGTTGTTGCTGTAGCAGGTGTTGTTGGTGTAGCAGGTGTTGTTGGTGTAGCAGGTGATGTTGCTGTAGCAGGTGTTGTTGTTGTAGCAGGTGATGATGATGTAGCAGGTGTTGTTGCTGTAGCAGGTGTTGTTGGTGTAGCAGGTGTTGTTGATGTAGCAGGTGTTGTTGCTGTAGCAGGTGTTGTTGCTGTAGCAGGTGTTGTTGATATAGCAGGTGTTGTTGCCGTAGCAGGAGTTGTTGCTGTAGCAGGTGTTGTTGCTGTAGCAGGTGTTGTTGGTGTAGCAGGTGATGTTGCTGTAGCAGGTGTTGTTGTTGTAGCAGGTGATGATGATGTAGCAGGTGTTGTTGCTGTAGCAGGTGTTGTTGGTGTAGCAGGTGTTGTTGATGTAGCAGGTGTTGTTGCTGTAGCAGGTGATGATGATGTAGCAGGTGTTGTTGCTGTAGCAGGTGTTGTTGCCGTAGCAGGTGTTGTTGCTGTAGCAGGTGTTGTTGCTGTAGCAGGTGATGATGATGTAGCAGGTGTTGTTTCTCTAGCAGGTGTTGTTGTTGTAGCAGGTGTTGATGATGTAGCAGGTGTTGTTGCTGTAGCAGTTGATGATGATGTAGCAGGTGTTGTTGCTATAGCAGGTGTTGTTGTTGTAGCAGGTGATGATGATGTAGCAGGTGTTGTTGCTGTAGCAGGTGTTGTTGCTGTAGCAGGTGTTGTTGATATAGCAGGTGTTGTTGCCGTAGCAGGTGTTGTTGCCGTAGCAGGTGTTGTTGCTGTAGCAGGTGTTGTTGCTGTAGCAGGTGTTGTTGATATAGCAGGTGTTGTTGCCGTAGCAGGTGTTGTTGCTGTAGCAGGTGTTGTTGCTGTCGCAGGTGTTGTTGTTGTAGCAGGTGTTGTTGCTGTAGCAGGTGTTGATGATGTAGCAGGTGTTGTTGTTGTAGCAGGTGTTGATGATGTAGCAGGTGTTGTTGTTGTAGCAGGTGTTGTTGCTGTAGCAGGTGTTGTTGCTGTAGCAGGTGTTGTTGCTGTAGCAGGTGATGATGATGTAGCAGGTGTTGTTGCTGTAGCAGGTGTTGTTGCTGTAGCAGGTGTTGTTGGTGAAGCAGGTGTTGATGATGTAGCAGGTGTTGTTGTAGCAGGTGTTGATGTTGTAGCAGGTGTTGTTGCTGTCGCAGGTGTTGTTGTTGTAGCAGGTGTTGTTGCTGTAGCAGGTGATGATGATGTAGCAGGTGTTGTTGCTGTAGCAGGTGTTGTTGCTGTAGCAGGTGTTGATGATGTAGCAGGTGTTGTTGTTGTAGCAGGTGTTGATGTTGTAGCAGGTGTTGTTGCTGTCGCAGTGTTGTTGTTGTAGCAGGTGTTGTTGCTGTAGCAGGTGTTGTTGCTCTAGCAGGTGTTGTTGCTGTCGCAGGTGTTGTTGTTGTAGCAGGTGTTGTTGCTGTCGCAGGTGTTGTTGCTGTAGCAGGTGTTGTTGCTCTAGCAGGTGTTGTTGTTGTAGCAGGTGTTGATGATGTAGCAGGTGTTGTTGCTGTAGCAGGTGATGATGATGTAGCAGGTGTTGTTGCTGTAGCAGGTGTTGTTGTTGTAGCAGGTGATGATGATGTAGCAGGTGTTGTTGCTGTAGCAGGTGTTGTTGGTGTAGCAGGTGTTGTTGATGTAGCAGGTGTTGTTGCTGTAGCAGGTGTTGTTGATATAGCAGGTGTTGTTGCCGTAGCAGGTGTTGTTGCTGTAGCAGGTGTTGTTGCTGTAGCAGGTGATGATGATGTAGCAGGTGTTGTTGCTGTAGCAGGTGTTGATGATGTAGCAGGTGTTGTTGCTGTCACAGGTGTTGTTGTTGTAGCAGGTGTTGTTGCTGTAGCAGCTGTTGATGATGTAGCAGGTGTTGTTGCTGTCGCAGGTGTTGTTGTTGTAGCAGGTGTTGTTGCTGTAGCAGGTGTTGTTGCTGTAGCAGGTGATGATGATGTAGCAGGTGTTGTTGCTGTAGCAGGTGTTGTTGCTGTAGCAGGTGTTGTTGCTGAAGCAGGTGTTGATGATGTAGCAGGTGTTGTTGTTGTAGCAGGTGTTGATGTTGTAGCAGGTGTTGTTGCTGTCGCAGGTGTTGTTGTTGTAGCAGGTGTTGTTGCTGTAGCAGGTGATGATGATGTAGCAGGTGGTGTTGCTGTAGCAGGTGTTGTTGCTGTAGCAGGTGTTGATGATGTAGCAGGTGTTGTTGTTGTAGCAGGTGTTGATGTTGTAGCAGGTGTTGTTGCTGTCGCAGGTGTTGTTGTTGTAGCAGGTGTTGATGTTGTAGCAGGTGTTGTTGCTGTCGCAGTCTTGTTGTTGTAGCAGGTGTTGTTGCTGTAGCAGGTGTTGTTGCTCTAGCAGGTGTTGTTGTTGTAGCAGGTGTTGATGATGTAGCAGGTGTTGTTGCTGTAGCAGGTGTTGTTGTTGTAGCAGGTGTTGATGATGTAGCAGGTGTTGTTGCTGTAGCAGGTGTTGTTGCTGTAGCAGGTGTTGTTGCTGTAGCAGGTGTTGTTGATATAGCAGGTGTTGTTGCCGTAGCAGGTGTTGTTGCTGTAGCAGGTGTTGATGATGTAGCAGGTGTTGTTGTTGTAGCAGGTGTTGTTGATGTAGCAGGTGTTGTTGCTGTAGCAGGTGTTGTTGTTGTAGCAGGTGTTGATGCTGTAGCAGGTGTTGATGCTGTAGCAGGTGTTGTTGCTGTAGCAGGTGTTGTTGCTGTAGCAGGTGTTGTTGTTGTAGCAGGTGTTGATGCTGTAGCAGGTGTTGTTGTTGTAGCAGGTGTTGTTGCTGTACCAGGTGTTGATGCTGTAGCAGGTGTTGTTGCTGTAGCAGGTGTTGTTGCTGTAGCAGGTGTTGTTATTGTAGCAGGTGTTGATGATGTAGCAGGTGTTGTTGCTGTAGCAGGTGTTGTTGCTGTAGCAGGTGTTGTTATTGTAGCAGGTGTTGTTAACGTAGCAGGTGTTGATGATGTAGCAGGTGTTGATGATGTAGCAGGTGATGATGATGTAGCAGGTGTTGATGATGTAGCAGGTGTTGTTGACGTAGCAGGTGTTGATGATGTAGCAGGTGTTGTTGCTGTAGCAGGTGTTGATGATGTAGCAGGTGTTGTTGTTGTAGCAGGTGTTGTTAACGTAGCAGGTGTTGATGATGTAGCAGGTGTTGATGATGTAGCAGGTGATGATGATGTAGCAGGTGTTGATGATGTAGCAGGTGTTGTTGCTGTAGCAGGTGATGATGATGTAGCAGGTATTGTTGTTGTAGCAGGTGTTGTTGCTGTAGCAGGTGATGATGATGTAGCAGGTATTGTTGTTGTAGCAGGTGTTGTTGCTGTAGCAGGTGATGATGATGTAGCTGGTGTTGTTGTTGTAGCAGGTGTTGATGATGTAGCAGGTGTTGTTGCTGTAGCAGGTGATGATGATGTAGCAGGTATTGTTGTTGTAGCAGGTGTTGTTGCTGTAGCAGGTGATGATGATGTAGCTGGTGTTGTTGTTGTAGCAGGTGTTGATGATGTAGCAGGTGTTGTTGCTGTAGCAGGTGATGATGATGTAGCAGGTGTTGTTGCTGTAGCAGGTGTTATTGTTGTATCAGGTGTTGTTGCTGTAGCAGGTGTTGATGATGTAGCAGGTGTTGTTGCTGTAGCAGGTGTTGTTGTTGTAGCAGGTGTTGTTGCTGTAGCAGGTGTTGTTGCTGTAGCAGGTGTTGATGATGTAGCAGGTGTTGATTTTGTCGCAGGTGTTGTTGATGTAGCAGGTGTTGTTGATGTAGCAGGTGTTGTTGTTGTAGCAGGTGTTGATGTAGCAGGTGTTGATGATGTAGCAGGTGTTGTTGCTGTAGCAGGTGTTGATGATGTAGCAGGTGTTGTTGTTGTAGCAGGTGTTGTTGTTGTAGCAGGTGTTGTTGCAGGTGTTGATGCTGTAGCAGGTGTTGTTGTTGTAGCAGGTGTTGATGATGTAGCAGGTGTTGTTGCTGTAGCAGGTGTTGATGATGTAGCAGGTGTTGTTGTAGCAGACATTGTTGATGTAGCAGGTGTTGTTGTAGCAGGTGTTGTTGTTGTAGTAGGTGTTGTTGCTGTAGCAGGTGTTGTTGTTGTAGCAGGTGTTGTTGTTGTAGCAGGTGTTGTTGCTGTAGCAGGTGTTGTTGTTGTAGCAGGTGTTGTTGTTGTAGCAGGTGTTGTTGTTGTAGCAGGTGTTTTTGCTGTAGCAGGTGTTGCTGTTGTAGCAGGTGTTGTTGCTGTAGCAGGTGTTGTTGTTGTAGCAGGTGTTGATGTTGTAGCAGGTGTTGTTGCTGTCGCAGTGTTGTTGTTGTAGCAGGTGTTGTTGCTGTAGCTGGTGTTGTTGCTCTAGCAGGTGTTGTTGTTGTAGCAGGTGTTGATGATGTAGCAGGTGTTGTTGCTGTAGCAGGTGTTGTTGTTGTAGCAGGTGTTGATGATGTAGCAGGTGTTGTTGTAGCAGGTGTTGATGATGTAGCAGGTGTTGTTGCTCTAGCAGGTGTTGTTGTTGTAGCAGGTGTTGATGATGTAGCAGGTGTTGTTGCTGTAGCAGGTGTTGTTGTTGTAGCAGGTGTTGGTGATGTAGCAGGTGTTGTTGCTGTAGCAGGTGTTGTTGCTGTAGCAGGTGTTGATGATGTAGCAGGTGTTGTTGTTGTAGCAGGTGTTGGTGTTGTAGCAGGTTTTGTTGCTGTCACAGGTGTTGTTGTTGTAGCAGGTGTTGATGTTGTAGCAGGTGTTGTTGCTGTCGCAGTGTTGTTGTTGTAGCAGGTGTTGTTGCTGTAGCAGGTGTTGTTGCTCTAGCAGGTGTTGTTGTTGTAGCAGGAGTTGATGATGTAGCAGGTGTTGTTGCTGTAGCAGGTGTTGTTGATATAGCAGGTGTTGTTGCCGTAGCAGGTGTTGTTGCTGTAGCAGGTGTTGATGATGTAGCAGGTGTTGTTGTTGTAGCAGGTGTTGTTGATGTAGCAGGTGTTGTTGCTGTAGCAGGTGTTGTTGTTGTAGCAGGTGTTGATGCTGTAGCAGGTGTTGATGCTGTAGCAGGTGTTGTTGCTATAGCAGGTGTTGTTGTTGTAGCAGGTGTTGATGCTGTAGCAGGTGTTGTTGTTGTAGCAGGTGTTGTTGTTGTAGCAGGTGTTGATGATGTAGCAGGTGTTGTTGTTGTAGCAGGTGTTGATGATGTAGCAGGTGTTGTTGCTGTAGCAGGTGTTGATGATGTAGCAGGTGTTGTTATTGTAGCAGGTGTTGATGATGTAGCAGGTGTTGTTGCTGTAGCAGGTGTTGTTGCTGTAGCAGGTGTTGTTATTGTAGCAGGTGATGATGTAGCAGGTGTTGTTGTTGTAGCAGGTGTTGATGATGTAGCAGGTGTTGTTGACGTAGCAGGTGTTGATGATGTAGCAGGTGTTGTTGCTGTAGCAGGTGTTGATGATGTAGCAGGTGTTGTTGTTGTAGCAGGTGTTGTTAACGTAGCAGGTGTTGATGATGTAGCAGGTGTTGATGATGTAGCAGGTGATGATGATGTAGCAGGTGTTGATGATGTAGCAGGTGTTGTTGCTGTAGCAGGTGATGATGATGTAGCAGGTATTGTTGTTGTAGCAGGTGTTGTTGCTGTAGCAGGTGATGATGATGTAGCTGGTGTTGTTGTTGTAGCAGGTGTTGATGATGTAGCAGGTGTTGTTGCTGTAGCAGGTGATGATGATGTAGCTGGTGTTGTTGTTGTAGCAGGTGTTGTTGTTGTAGCAGGTGTTGTTGCTGTAGCAGGTGATGATGATGTAGCAGGTATTGTTGTTGTAGCAGGTGTTGTTGCTGTAGCAGGTGATGATGATGTAGCTGGTGTTGTTGTTGTAGCAGGTGTTGATGATGTAGCAGGTGTTGTTGCTGTAGCAGGTGATGATGATGTAGCAGGTATTGTTGTTGTAGCAGGTGTTGTTGCTGTAGCAGGTGATGATGATGTAGCTGGTGTTGTTGTTGTAGCAGGTGTTGATGATGTAGCAGGTGTTGTTGCTGTAGCAGGTGATGATGATGTAGCAGGTATTGTTGTTGTAGCAGGTGTTGTTGCTGTAGCAGGTGATGATGATGTAGCAGGTGTTGTTGTTGTAGCAGGTGTTGATGATGTAGCAGGTGTTGTTGCTGTAGCAGGTGTTGTTGTTGTAGCGGGTGTTGTTGCTGTAGCAGGTGATGATGATGTAGCAGGTGTTGTTGCTGTAGCAGGTGTTATTGTTGTATCAGGTATTGTTGCTGTAGCAGGTGTTGATGATGTAGCAGGTGTTGTTGCTGTAGCAGGTGTTGTTGTTGTAGCAGGTGTTGTTGCTGTAGCAGGTGTTGTTGCTGTAGCAGGTGTTGATGATGTAGCAGGTGTTGTTGTTACAGCAGGTGTTGTTTTTGTCGCAGGTGTTGTTGATGTAGCAGGTGTTGTTGATGTGGCAGGTGTTGTTGTTGTAGCAGGTGTTGATGTAGCAGGTGTTGATGATGTAGCAGGTGTTGTTGCTGTAGCAGGTGTTGATGATGTAGCAGGTGTTGTTGTTGTAGCAGGTGTTGTTGTTGTAGCAGGTGTTGTTGCAGGTGTTGATGCTGTAGCAGGTGTTGATGTTGTAGCAGGTGTTGATGACGTAGCAGGTGTTGTTGCTGTAGCAGGTGTTGATGATGTAGCAGGTGTTGTTGTAGCAGACATTGTTGATGTAGCAGGTGTTGTTGTAGCAGGTGTTGTTGTTGTAGTAGGTGTTGTTGCTGTAGCAGGTGTTGTTGTTGTAGCAGGTGTTGTTGTTGTAGCAGGTGTTGTTGCTGTAGCAGGTGTTGTTGTTGTAGCAGGTGTTGTTGTTGTAGCAGGTGTTTTTGCTGTAGCAGGTGTTGTTGTTGTAGCAGGTGTTGTTGCTGTAGCAGGTGTTGTTGTTGTAGCAGGTGTTGTTGCTGTAGCAGGTGTTGTTGTTGTAGCAGGTGTTGTTGTTGTAGCAGGTGTTGATGATGTAGCAGGTGTTGTTGCTGTAGCAGGTGTTGTTGTTGTAGCAGGTGTTGTTGCTGTAGCAGGTGTTGTTGTTGTAGCAGGTGTTGATGATGTAGCAGGTGCTGTTGCTGTAGCAGGTGTTGTTGCTGTAGCAGGTGTTGTTGCTGTAGCAGGTGTTGTTTCTGTAGCAGGTGATGATGATGTAGCAGGTGTTGTTGCTGTAGCAGGTGTTGTTGCTGAAGCAGGTGTTGTTGATGCAGCAGGTGTTGTTGTTGTAGCAGGTGTTGATGATGTAGCAGGTGTTGTTGCTGTAGCAGGTGATGATGATGTAGCAGGTGTTGTTGTTGTAGCAGGTGTTGTTGCTGTAGCAGGTGTTGTTGATGTAGCAGGTGTTGATGATGTAGCAGGTGTTGTTGTTGTAGCAGGTGTTGATGTTGTAGCAGGTGTTGTTGTTGTAGCAGGTGTTGTTGCTGTAGCAGGTGTTGTTGATGTAGCAGGTGTTGATGATGTAGCAGGTGTTGTTGTTGTAGCAGGTGTTGATGATGTAGCAGGTGTTGTTGTTGTAGCAGGTGTTGATGATGTAGCAGGTGTTGTTGTTGTAGCAGGTGTTGTTGCTGTAGCAGGTGTTGTTGTTGTAGCAGGTGTTGATGATGTAGCAGGTGTTGATGTTGTAGCAGGTGTTGATGCTGTAGCAGGTGTTGATGCTGTAGCAGGTGTTGTTGCTGTAGCAGGTGTTGTTGTTGTAGCAGGTGTTGATGTTGTAGCAGGGGTTGATGTTGTAGCAGGTGTTGATGCTGTAGCAGGTGTTGATGCTGTAGCAGGTGTTGTTGTTGTAGCAGGTGTTGTTGTTGTAGCAGATGTTGTTGTAGCAGGTGTTGATGATGTAGCAGGTGTTGATGATGTCGCAGGTGTTGATGATGTAGCAGGTGTTGTTGATGTAGCAGGTGATGATGATGTAGCAGGTGTTGTTGTTGTAGCAGGTGTTGTTGTTGTAGGAGGTGTTGTTGCAGCAGGTGTTGATGATGTAGCAGGTATTGTTGATGTAGCAGGTGTTGATGATGTAGCAGGTTTTGTTGTTGTAGCAGGTGTTGATGATGTAGCAGGTGTTGTTGCTGTAGCAGGTGTTATTGTTGTAGCAGGTGTTGTTGTTGTAGCCGGTGTTGTTGTTGTAGCAGGTGATGATGATGTAGCAGGTGTTGATGATGTAGCAGGTGTTGTTGTTGTAGCAGGTGATGATGATGTAGCAGGTGTTGTTGCTGTAGCAGGTGTTATTGTTGTAGCAGGTGTTGTTGTTGTAGCAGGTGATGATGATGTAGCAGGTGTTGTTGCTGTATCAGGTGTTATTGTTGTAGCAGGTGTTGTTGCTGTAGCAGGTGTTATTGTTGTAGCAGGTGTTGATGATGTAGCAGGTTTTGTTGTTGTAGCAGGTGTTGATGATGTAGCAGGTGTTGTTGCTGTAGCAGGTGTTATTGTTGTAGCAGGTGTTGTTGTTGTAGCCGGTGTTGTTGTTGTAGCAGGTGATGATGATGTAGCAGGTGTTGATGATGTAGCAGGTGTTGTTGTTGTAGCAGGTGATGATGATGTAGCAGGTGTTGTTGCTGTAGCAGGTGTTATTGTTGTAGCAGGTGTTGTTGTTGTAGCAGGTGATGATGATGTAGCAGGTGTTGTTGCTGTATCAGGTGTTATTGTTGTAGCAGGTGTTGTTGCTGTAGCAGGTGTTGATGCTGTAGCAGGTGTTGATGCTGTAGCAGGTGTTGTAGCAGGTGTTGTTGTTGTAGCAGGTGTTGATGATGTAGCAGGTGTTGTTGTAGCAGGTGTTGATGATGTAGCAGGTGTTGTTGATGTAGCAGGTGTTGTTGTTGTAGCAGGTGTTGTTGTAGCAGGTGTTGTTGTTGTAGCAGGTGTTGATGATGTAGCAGGTGTTGTTGCTGTAGCAGGTGATGATGATGTAGCAGGTGTTGTTGTTGTAGCAGGTGTTGTTGTTGTAGCAGGTGTTGATGATGTAGCAGGTGTTGTTGTAGCAGGTGTTGTTGCTGTAGCAGGTGTTGGTGATATAGCAGGTGTTGGTGATGTAGCAGGTGTTGTTGTAGAAGCAGGTGTTGGTGATGTAGCAGGTGTTGGTGATGTAGCAGGTGTTGTTGTTGTAGCAGGTGTTGATGATGTAGCAGGTGTTGTTGTTGTAGCAGGTGTTGTTGCTGTAGCAGGTGTTGTTGCTGTAGCAGGTGTTGTTGCTCTAGCAGGTGTTGTTGTTGTAGCAGGTGTTGATGATGTAGCAGGTGTTGTAGGAGGTGTTGTTGATGTAGCAGGTGTTGTTGATGTAGCAGGTGTTGATGATGTAGCAGGTGTTGTTGCTGTAGCAGGTGTTGTTGTTGTAGCAGGTGTTGTTGCTGTAACAGGTGTTGTTGTTGTAGCAGGTGTTGTTGTTGTAGCAGGTGTTGTTGTTGTAGCAGGTGTTGTTGCTGTAGCAGGTGTTGTTGCTGTAGCAGGTGTTGTTATTGTAGCAGGTGTTGATGATGTAGAAGGTGTTGTTGCTGTAGCAGGTGTTGTTGCTGTAGCAGGTGTTGTTATTGTAGCAGGTGTTGTTGCTGTACCAGGTGTTGATGCTGTAGCAGGTGTTGTTGCTGTAGCAGGTGTTGATGATGTAGCAGGTGTTGATGATGTAGCAGGTGTTGTTATTGTAGCAGGTGTTGATGATGTAGCAGGTGTTGTTGCTGTAGCAGGTGTTGATGCTGTAGCAGGTGTTGTTGACGTAGCAGGTGTTGATGATGTAGCAGGTGTTGTTGCTGTAGCAGGTGTTGATGATGTAGCAGGTGTTGTTGTTGTAGCAGGTGTTGTTGATGTAGCAGGTGTTGTTGCTGTAGCAGGTGTTGTTGTTGTAGCAGGTGTTGATGCTGTAGCAGGTGTTGATGCTGTAGCAGGTGTTGTTGCTGTAGCAGGTGTTGTTGCTGTAGCAGGTGTTGTTGTTGTATCAGGTGTTGATGCTGTAGCAGGTGTTGTTGTTGTAGCAGGTGTTGTTGCTGTACCAGGTGTTGATGCTGTAGCAGGTGTTGTTGCTGTAGCAGGTGTTGTTGCTGTAGCAGGTGTTGTTATTGTAGCAGGTGTTGATGATGTAGCAGGTGTTGTTGCTGTAGCAGGTGTTGTTGCTGTAGCAGGTGTTGTTATTGTAGCAGGTGTTGATGATGTAGCAGGTGTTGTTGTTGTAGCAGGTGTTGATGATGTAGCAGGTGTTGTTGACGTAGCAGGTGTTGATGATGTAGCAGGTGTTGTTGCTGTAGCAGGTGTTGATGATGTAGCAGGTGTTGTTGTTGTAGCAGGTGTTGTTGACGTAGCAGGTGTTGTTGTTGTAGCAGGTGTTGATGATGTAGCAGGTGTTGTTGCTGTAGCAGGTGTTGATGATGTAGCAGGTGTTGTTGTAGCAGACATTGTTGATGTAGCAGGTGTTGTTGTAGCAGGTGTTGTTGTTGTAGCAGGTGTTGTTGCTGTAGCAGGTGTTGTTGTTGTAGCAGGTGTTGTTGTTGTAGCAGGTGTTGTTGCTGTAGCAGGTGTTGTTGTTGTAGCAGGTGTTGTTGTTGTAGCAGGTGTTGTTGTTGTAGCAGGTGTTTTTGCTGTAGCAGGTGTTGTTGTTGTAGCAGGTGTTGTTGCTGTAGCAGGTGTTGTTGTTGTAGCAGGTGTTGTTGCTGTAGCAGGTGTTGTTGTTATAGCAGGTGTTGTTGTTGTAGCAGGTGTTGATGATATAGCAGGTGTTGTTGCTGTAGCAGGTGTTGTTCCTGTAGCAGGTGTTGTTGTTGTAGCAGGTGTTGTTGTTGTAGCAGGTGTTGATGATGTAGCGGGTGCTGTTGCTGTAGCAGGTGTTGTTGCTGTAGCAGGTGTTGTTGTTGTAGCAGGTGTTGATGATGTAGCAGGTGTTGTTGTAGCAGGTGTTGTTGCTGTAGCAGGTGTTGTTGCTGTAGCAGGTGTTGTTGTAGTAGCAGGTGTTGTTGTAGCAGGTGTTGTTGTTGTAGCATGTGGTGTTGCTGCAGCAGGTGTTGTTGTTGTAGCAGGTGTTGATGATGTAGCAGGTGTTGTTGATGTAGCAGGTGTTGTTGATGTAGCAGGTGTTGTTGTAGTAGCAGGTGTTGTTGTAGCAGGTGTTGTTGTTGTAGCATGTGGTGTTGTAGCAGGTGTTGTTGTTGTAGCATGTGGTGTTGCTGTAGCAGGTGTTGTTGTTGTAGCAGGTGTTGTTGTAGCAGGTGTTGTTGTTGTAGCATGTGGTGTTGCTGTAGCAGGTATTGTTGATGTAGCAGGTGTTGTTGTTGTCGCAGGTGTTGATGATGTAGCAGGTGTTGTTTCTGTAGCAGGTGTTGTTTCTGTAGCAGGTGTTGATGATGTAGCAGGTGTTGTTGTAGCAGGTGTTGTTGCTGTAGCAGGTGTTGTTGCTGTAGCAGGTGTTGTTGTTGTAGCAGGTGATGTTGTAGCAGGTGTTGATGATGTAGCAGGTGTTGTTGTTGTAGCAGGTGTTGATGATGTAGCAGGTGTTGTTGTAGCAGGTGTTGTTGCTGTAGCAGGTGTTGTTGTAGTAGCAGGTGTTGTTGTAGCAGGTGTTGTTGTTGTAGCATGTGGTGTTGCTGTAGCAGGTGTTGTTGTTGTAGCAGGTGTTGTTGCTGTAGCAGGTGTTGTTGCTGTAGCAGGTGTTGTTGTTGTAGCAGGTGTTGTTGTTGTAGCAGGTATTGTTGATGTAGCAGGTGTTGTTGATGTAGCAGGTGTTGTTGCTGTAGCAGGTGTTGTTGATGTAGCAGGTGTTGTTGCTGTAGCAGGTGTTGTTGCTGTAGCAGGTGTTGATGATGTAGCAGGTGTTGTTGTTGTAGCAGGTGTTGATGTTGTAGCAGGTGTTGTTGCTGTCGCAGGTGTTGTTGTTGTAGCAGGTGTTGATGTTGTAGCAGGTGTTGTTGCTGTCGCAGTGTTGTTCTTGTAGCAGGTGTTGTTGCTGTTGCAGGTGTTGTTGCTCTAGCAGGTGTTGTTGTTGTAGCAGGTGTTGATGATGTAGCAGGTGTTGTTGCTGTAGCAGGTGTTGTTGCTGTAGCAGGTGTTGATGATGTAGCAGGTGTTGTTGTTGTAGCAGGTGTTGATGTTGTAGCAGGTGTTGTTGCTGTCGCAGGTGTTGTTGTTGTAGCAGGTGTTGATGTTGTAGCAGGTGTTGTTGCTGTCGCAGTGTTGTTCTTGTAGCAGGTGTTGTTGCTGTTGCAGGTGTTGTTGCTCTAGCAGGTGTTGTTGTTGTAGCAGGTGTTGATGATGTAGCAGGTGTTGTTGCTGTAGCAGGTGTTGTTGTTGTAGCAGGTGTTGTTGATGTAGCAGGTGTTGTTGCTGTAGCAGGTGTTGTTGTTGTAGCAGGTGTTGTTGATGTAGCAGGTGTTGTTGCTGTAGCAGGTGTTGTTGCTGTAGCAGGTGTTGTTGATATAGCAGGTGTTGTTGCCGTAGCAGGTGTTGTTGTTGTAGCAGGTGTTGATGATGTAGCAGGTGTTGTTGTTGTAGCAGGTGTTGTTGATGTAGCAGGTGTTGTTGCTGTAGCAGGTGTTGTTGTTGTAGCAGGTGTTGATGCTGTAGCAGGTGTTGATGTTGTAGCAGGTGTTGTTGCTGTAGCAGGTGTTGTTGTTGTAGCAGGTGTTGATGCTGTAGCAGGTGTTGTTGCTGTAGCAGGTGTTGTTGCTGTAGCAGGTGTTGTTATTGTAGCAGGTGTTGATGATGTAGAAGGTGTTGTTGCTGTAGCAGGTGTTGTTGCTGTAGCGGGTGTTGTTGATGTAGCAGGTGTTGTTGCTGTAGCAGGTGTTGATGATGTAGCAGGTGTTGTTGCTGTAGCAGGTGTTGTTGATGTAGCAGGTGTTGATGATGTAGCAGGTGTTGATGATGTAGCAGGTGTTGTTGTTGTAGCAGGTGTTGATGATGTAGCAGGTGTTGTTGACGTAGCAGGTGTTGATGATGTAGCAGGTGTTGTTGCTGTAGCAGGTGTTGATGATGTAGCAGGTGTTGTTGTTGTAGCAGGTGTTGTTGATGTAGCAGGTGTTGTTGCTGTAGCAGGTGTTGTTGTTGTAGCAGGTGTTGATGCTGTAGCAGGTGTTGTTGCTGTAGCAGGTGTTGTTGCTGTAGCAGGTGTTGTTGTTGTATCAGGTGTTGATGCTGTAGCAGGTGTTGTTGTTGTAGCAGGTGTTGTTGCTTTACCAGGTGTTGATGCTGTAGCAGGTGTTGATGCTGTAGCAGGTGTTGTTGATGTAGCAGGTGTTGTTATTGTAGCAGGTGTTGATGATGTAGCAGGTGTTGTTGCTGTAGCAGGTGTTGTTGCTGTAGCAGGTGTTGTTATTGTAGCAGGTGTTGATGATGTAGCAGGTGTTGTTGTTGTAGCAGGTGTTGATGATGTAGCAGGTGTTGTTGACGTAGCAGGTGTTGATGATGTAGCAGGTGTTGTTGCTGTAGCAGGTGTTGATGATGTAGCAGGTGTTGTTGTTGTAGCAGGTGTTGTTGACGTAGCAGGTGTTGATGATGTAGCAGGTGTTATTGTTGTATCAGGTGTTGTTGCTGTAGCAGGTGTTGATGATGTAGCAGGTGTTGTTGCTGTAGCAGGTGTTGTTGTTGTAGCAGGTGTTGTTGCTGTAGCAGGTGTTGTTGCTGTAGCAGGTGTTGATGATGTAGCAGGTGTTGTTGTTATAGCAGGTGTTGTTTTTGTCGCAGGTGTTGTTGATGTAGCAGGTGTTGTTGATGTTGCAGGTGTTGTTGTTGTAGCAGGTGTTGATGTAGCAGGTGTTGATGATGTAGCAGGTGTTGTTGCTGTAGCAGGTGTTGATGATGTAGCAGGTGTTGTTGTTGTAGCAGGTGTTGTTGTTGTAGCAGGTGTTGTTGCAGGTGTTGATGCTGTAGCAGGTGTTGTTGTTGTAGCAGGTGTTGATGATGTAGCAGGTGTTGTTGCTGTAGCAGGTGTTGATGATGTAGCAGGTGTTGTTGTAGCAGACATTGTTGATGTAGCAGGTGTTGTTGTAGCAGGTGTTGTTGTTGTAGCAGGTGTTGCTGTAGCAGGTGTTGTTGTTGTAGCAGGTGTTGTTGTTGTAGCAGGTGTTGTTGCTGTAGCAGGTGTTGTTGTTGTAGCAGGTGTTGTTGTTGTAGCAGGTGTTGTTGTTGTAGCAGGTGTTTTTGCTGTAGCAGGTGTTGTTGTTGTAGCAGGTGTTGTTGCTGTAGCAGGTGTTGTTGTTGTAGCAGGTGTTGTTGCTGTAGCAGGTGTTGTTGTTGTAGCAGGTGTTGTTGTTGTAGCAGGTGTTGATGATATAGCAGGTGTTGTTGCTGTAGCAGGTGTTGTTCCTGTAGCAGGTGTTGTTCCTGTAGCAGGTGTTGTTGTTGTAGCAGGTGTTGATGATGTAGCAGGTGCTGTTGCTGTAGCAGGTGTTGTTGCTGTAGCAGGTGTTGTTGTTGTAGCAGGTGTTGATGATGTAGCAGGTGTTGTTGTAGCAGGTGTTGTTGCTGTAGCAGGTGTTGTTGCTGTAGCAGGTGTTGTTGTAGTAGCAGGTGTTGTTGTAGCAGGTGTTGTTGTTGTAGCATGTGGTGTTGCTGCAGCAGGTGTTGTTGTTGTAGCAGGTGTTGATGATGTAGCAGGTGTTGTTGATGTAGCAGGTGTTGTTGATGTAGCAGGTGTTGTTGTAGTAGCAGGTGTTGTTGTAGCAGGTGTTGTTGTTGTAGCATGTGGTGTTGTAGCAGGTGTTGTTGTTGTAGCATGTGGTGTTGCTGTAGCAGGTGTTGTTGTTGTAGCAGGTGTTGTTGTAGCAGGTGTTGTTGTTGTAGCATGTGGTGTTGCTGTAGCAGGTGTTGTTGTTGTCGCAGGTGTTGATGATGTAGCAGGTGTTGTTTCTGTAGCAGGTGTTGTTGTTGTAGCAGGTGTTGTTGTAGCAGGTGTTGTTGTTGTAGCATGTGGTGTTGCTGTAGCAGGTGTTGTTGTTGTCGCAGGTGTTGTTGATGTAGCAGGTGTTGTTGCTGTAGCAGGTGTTGATGATGTAGCAGGTGTTGTTGTAGCAGGTGTTGTTGCTGTAGCAGGTGTTGATGATGTAGCAGGTGTTGTTGTAGCAGGTGTTGTTGCTGTAGCAGGTGTTGTTGCTGTAGCAGGTGTTGTTGTTGTAGCAGGTGATGTTGTAGCAGGTGTTGATGATGTAGCAGGTGTTGTTGTTGTAGCAGGTGTTGATGATGTAGCAGGTGTTGTTGTAGCAGGTGTTGTTGCTGTAGCAGGTGTTGTTGTAGTAGCAGGTGTTGTTGTAGCAGGTGTTGTTGTTGTAGCATGTGGTGTTGCTGTAGCAGGTGTTGTTGTTGTAGCAGGTGTTGTTGCTGTAGCAGGTGTTGTTGCTGTAGCAGGTGTTGTTGCTGTAGCAGGTGTTGTTGTTGTAGCAGGTGATGTTGTAGCAGGTGTTGATGATGTAGCAGGTGTTGTAGCAGGTGTTGATGATGTAGCAGGTGTTGATGTAGCAGGTGTTGTTGCTGTAGCAGGTGTTGTTGTAGTAGCAGGTGTTGTTGTAGCAGGTGTTGTTGTTGTAGCATGTGGTGTTGCTGTAGCAGGTGTTGTTGTTGTAGCAGGTGTTGATGATGTAGCAGGTGTTGTTTCTGTAGCAGGTGTTGATGATGTAGCAGGTGTTGTTGTAGCAGGTGTTGTTGCTGTAGCAGGTGTTGTTGCTGTAGCAGGTGTTGTTGTTGTAGCAGGTGATGTTGTAGCAGGTGTTGATGATGTAGCAGGTGTTGTTGTTGTAGCAGGTGTTGATGATGTAGCAGGTGTTGTTGTAGCAGGTGTTGTTGCTGTAGCAGGTGTTGTTGCTGTAGCAGGTGTTGTTGTAGTAGGTGTTGTTGTAGCAGGTGTTGTTGTTGTAGCAGGTGTTGTTGCTGTAGCAGGTGTTGTTGTAGCAGGTGTTGATGATGTAGCAGGTGTTGATGATGTAGCAGTTGTTGTTGTAGCAGGTGTTGTTGCTGTAGCAGGTGTTGTTGCTGTAGCAGGTGTTGTTGTAGCAGGTGTTGTTGCTGTAGCAGGTGTTGTTGCTGTAGCAGGTGTTGTTGTAGCAGGTGTTGTTGCTGTAGCAGGTGTTGTTGTAGTAGCAGGTGTTGTTGTAGCAGGTGTTGTTGTTGTAGCAGGTGTTGCTGTAGCAGGTGTTGTTGTCGTAGCAGGTGTTGTTGTAGTAGCAGGTGTTGTTGTTGTAGCAGGTGTTGTTGCTGTAGCAGGTGTTGTTGTAGTAGCAGGTGTTGTTGTAGTAGCAGGTGTTGTTGTACCAGGTGTTGTTGTTGTAGCAGGTGTTGTTGTCGTAGCAGGTGTTGTTGTAGTAGCAGGTGTTGTTGTAGCAGGTGTTGTTGTTGTAGCAGGTGTTGTTGCTGTAGCAGGTGTTGATGTTGTAGCAGGTGTTGTTGTTGTAGCAGGTGTTGTTGCTGTAGCAGGTGTTGTTGTAGCAGGTGCTGTTGTTGTAGCATGTGTTGTTGCTGTAGCAGGTGTTGTTGTTGTAGCAGGTGTTGTTGATGTAGCAGGTATTGTTGATGTAGCAGGTGTTGTTGTTGTAGCAGGTGTTGTTGTTGTAGCAGGTGTTGTTGCTGTAGCAGGTGTTGTTGCTGTAGCAGGTGTTGTTGTAGCAGGTGTTGATGATGTAGCAGGTGTTGTTGTTGTAGCAGGTGTTGTTGATGTAGCAGGTGTTGTTGATGTAGCAGGTGTTGTTGCTGTAGCAGGTGTTGATGCTGTAGCAGGTGTTGTTGTTGTAGCAGGTGTTGTTGTTGTAGCAGGTGTTGATGATGTAGCAGGTGCTGTTGTTGTAGCAGGTGTTGTTGTTGTAGCAGGTGTTGTTGCTGTAGCAAGTGTTGATGATGTAGCAGGTATTGTTGTTGTAGCAGGTGTTGTTGTTGTAGCAGGTGTTGTTGATGTAGCAGGTGTTGTTGCTGTAGCAGGTGTTGTTGCTGTAGCAGGTGTTGATGATGTAGCAGGTGTTGTTGTAGCAGGTGTTGTTGCTGTAGCAGGTGTTGTTGCTGTAGCAGGTGTTGTTGCTGTAGCAGGTGTTGATGATGTAGCAGGTGTTGTTGCTGTAGCAGGTGTTGTTGCTGTAGCAGGTGTTGATGATGTAGCAGGTGTTGTTGTAGCAGGTGTTGTTGCTGTAGCAGGTGTTGTTGCTGTAGCAGGTGTTGTTGCTGTAGCAGGTGTTGATGATGTAGCAGGTGTTGTTGTAGCAGGTGTTGTTGCTGTAGCAGGTGTTGTTGCTGTAGCAGGTGTTGTTGTAGTAGGTGTTGTTGTAGCAGGTGTTGTTGTTGTAGCAGGTGTTGTTGCTGTAGCAGGTGTTGTTGTAGCAGGTGTTGATGATGTAGCAGGTGTTGATGATGTAGCAGTTGTTGTTGTAGCAGGTGTTGTTGCTGTAGCAGGTGTTGTTGCTGTAGCAGGTGTTGTTGTAGCAGGTGTTGCTGTAGCAGGTGTTGTTGTAGTAGCAGGTGTTGTTGTAGCAGGTGTTGTTGTTGTAGCAGGTGTTGCTGTAGCAGGTGTTGTTGTCGTAGCAGGTGTTGTTGTAGTTGCAGGTGTTGTTGTTGTAGCAGGTGTTGTTGCTGTAGCAGGTGTTGTTGTAGTAGCAGGTGTTGTTGTAGTAGCAGGTGTTGTTGTACCAGGTGTTGTTGTTGTAGCAGGTGTTGTTGTCGTAGCAGGTGTTGTTGTAGTAGCAGTTGTTGTTGTAGCAGGTGTTGTTGTTGTAGCAGGTGTTGTTGCTGTAGCAGGTGTTGATGTTGTAGCAGGTGTTGTTGTTGTAGCAGGTGTTGTTGCTGTAGCAGGTGTTGTTGTAGCAGGTGCTGTTGTTGTAGCATGTGTTGTTGCTGTAGCAGGTGTTGTTGTTGTAGCAGGTGTTGTTGATGTAGCAGGTGTTGTTGATGTAGCAGGTGTTGTTGTTGTAGCAGGTGTTGTTGTTGTAGCAGGTGTTGTTGCTGTAGCAGGTGTTGTTGCTGTAGCAGGTGTTGTTGTAGCAGGTGTTGATGATGTAGCAGGTGTTGTTGTTGTAGCAGGTGTTGTTGATGTAGCAGGTGTTGTTGATGTAGCAGGTGTTGTTGGTGTAGCAGGTGTTGTTGCTGTAGCAGGTGTTGATGCTGTAGCAGGTGTTGTTGTTGTAGCAGGTGTTGTTGTTGTAGCAGGTGTTGATGATGTAGCAGGTGCTGTTGTTGTAGCAGGTGTTGTTGTTGTAGCAGGTGTTGTTGCTGTAGCAAGTGTTGATGATGTAGCAGGTATTGTTGTTGTAGCAGGTGTTGTTGTTGTAGCAGGTGTTGTTGATGTAGCAGGTGTTGTTGCTGTAGCAGGTGTTGTTGCTGTAGCAGGTGTTGATGCTGTAGCAGGTGTGGTTGTTGTAGCAGGTGTTGTTGTTGTAGCAGGTGTTGTTGTTGTAGCAGGTGTTGTTGATGTAGCAGGTGTTGATGATGTAGCAGGTGTTGATGATGTAGCAGGTGTTGTTGCTGTAGCAGGTGTTGATGCTGTAGCAGGTGTTGTTGTTGTAGCAGGTGGTGTTGCTGTAGCAGGTGTTGATGATGTAGCAGGTGTTGTTGCTGTAGCAGGTGGTGTTGCTGTAGCAGGTGTTGATACTGTAGCAGGTGTTGTTGTTGTAGCAGGTGTTGTTGTTGTAGCAGGTGTTGTTGATGTTGCAGGTGTTGATGATGTAGCAGGTGTTGTTGATGTAGCAGGTGTTGTTGCTGTAGCAGGTGTTGTTGCTGTGGCAGGTGTTGTTGTTGTAGCAGGTGTTGTTGTTGTAGCAGGTGTTGATGATGTAGCAGGTGCTGTTGTTGTAGCAGGTGTTGATGATGTAGCAGGTGTTGTTGTTGTAGCGTGTGTTGTTGTTGTAGCGGGTGTTGTTGTTGTAGCGGGTTTTGTTGCTTTAGCGGGTGTTGTTGTTGTAGCAGGTGTTGTTGCTGTAGCAGGTGTTGTTGTTGTAGCAGGTGTTGTTGCTGTAGCAGGTGTTGTTGTTGTAGCAGGTGTTGTTGCTGTAGCAGGTGTTGTTGTTGTAGCAGGTGTTGATGATGTAGCAGGTGATGTTGTTGTAGCAGGTGTTGTTGTTGTAGCAGGTGTTGCTGCTGTAGCAGGTGTTGATGTTGTATCAGGTGTTGTTGTTGTAGCAGGTGTTGTTGCTGTAGCAGGTGTTGTTGTTGTAGCAGGTGTTGTTGATGTAGCAGGTGTTGTTGTAGTAGCAGGTGTTGTTGTAGCAGGTGTTGTTGATGTAGCAGGTGTTGTTGTTGTAGCGGGTGTTGTTGTAGCAGGTGTTGTTGTAGCAGGTGTTGATGATGTAGCAGGTGTTGTTGTTGTAGCAGGTGTTGATGATGTAGCAGGTGTTGTTGATGTAGCAGGTGTTGTTGTTGTAGCGGGTGTTGATGATGTAGCAGGTTTTGTTGTTGTAGCGGGTGTTGTTGTAGCAGGTGTTGTTGTAGCAGGTGTTGATGATGTAGCAGGTGTTGTTATTGTAGCAGGTGTTGTTGTTGTAGCAGGTGTTGATGATGTCGCAGGTGATGTTGTTGTAGCAGGTGTTGTTGTTGTAGCAGGTGTTGTTGATGTAGCAGGTGTTGTTGTAGCAGGTGTTGATGATGTAGCAGGTGTTGTTGTTGTAGCAGGTGTTGATGATGTAGCAGGTGTTGTTGTTGTAGCAGGTGTTGATGATGTAGCAGGTGTTGTTGTTGTAGCAGGTGTTGATGATGTAGCAGGTGTTGATGATGTAGCAGGTGTTGTTGTTGTAGCAGGTGTTGATGATGTAGCAGGTGTTGTTGTTGTAGCAGGTGTTGTTGTCGCAGGTGTTGTTGATGTAGCAGGTGTTGTTGTTGTAGCAGGTGTTGATGATGTAGCAGGTGTTGATGATGTAGCAGGTCTTGTTGTTGTAGCAGGTGTTGTTGTTGTAGCAGGTGTTGTTGTTGTAGCAGGTGTTGTTGATGTAGCAGGTGTTGATGATGTAGCAGGTGTTGTTGTTGTAGCAGGTGTTGATGATGTAGCAGGTGTTGTTGTTGTAGCAGGTGTTGTTGTTGTAGCAGGTGTTGTTGCTGTAGCAGGTGTTGTTGTAGCAGGTGTTGTTGCTGTAGCAGGTGTTGTTGCTGTAGCAGGTGTTGTTGTAGCAGGTGTTGTTGCTGTCGCAGGCGTTGTTGCTGTAGCAGGTGTTGTTGTAGTAGCAGGTGTTGTTGATGTAGCAGGTGTTGTTGTCGTAGCAGGTGTTGTTGTAGTAGCAGGTGTTGTTGTTGTAGCAGGTGTTGTTGCTGTAGCAGGTGTTGTTGTAGTAGCAGGTGTTGTTGTAGTAGCAGGTGTTGTTGTACCAGGTGTTGTTGTTGCAGCAGGTGTTGTTGTCGTAGCAGGTGTTGTTGTAGTAGCAGGTGTTGTTGTAGCAGGTGTTGTTGTTGTAGCAGGTGTTGTTGCTGTAGCAGGTGTTGATGTTGTAGCAGGTGTTGTTGCTGTAGCAGGTGTTGTTGTAGCAGGTGTTGTTGTTGTAGCATGTGTTGTTGCTGTAGCAGGTGTTGTTGTTGTAGCAGGTGTTGTTGTAGCAGGTGTTGTTGCTGTAGCAGGTGTTGTTGCTGTAGCAGGTGTTGTTGTAGTAGCAGATGTTGTTGTAGCAGGTGTTGTTGTTGTAGCAGGTGTTGTTGCTGTAGCAGGTGTTGTTGTAGCAGCAGGTGTTGTTGTAGTAGCAGTTGTTGTTGTAGCAGGTGTTGTTGCTGTAGCAGGTGTTGATGATGTAGCAGGTGTTGTTGCTGTAGCAGGTGTTGATGATGTAGCAGGTGTTGATGATGTAGCAGGTGTTGTTGTTGTAGCAGGTGTTGATGATGTAGCAGGTGTTGTTGTTGTAGCAGGTGTTGTTGCTGTAGCAGGTGTTGATGTTGTAGCAGGTGTTGTTGCTGTAGCAGGTGTTGTTGTAGCAGGTGTTGTTGTTGTAGCATGTGTTGTTGCTGTAGCAGGTGTTGTTGTTGTAGCAGGTGTTGTTGATGTAGCAGGTATTGTTGATGTAGCAGGTGTTGTTGTTGTAGCAGGTGTTGTTGTTGTAGCAGGTGTTGTTGCTGTAGCAGGTGTTGTTGCAGGAGCAGGTGTTGTTGCTGTAGCAGGTGTTGTTGTAGTAGCAGATGTTGTTGTAGCAGGTGTTGTTGTTGTAGCAGGTGTTGTTGCTGTAGCAGGTGTTGTTGTAGCAGCAGGTGTTGTTGTAGCAGCAGATGTTGTTGTAGCAGGTGTTGTTGTTGTAGCAGGTGTTGTTGCTGTAGCAGGTGTTGTTGCTGTAGCAGGTGTTGTTGTAGTAGCAGATGTTGTTGTAGCAGGTGTTGATGCTGTAGCAGGTGTTGTTGCTGTAGCAGGTGTTGATGATGTAGCAGGTGTTGTTGCTGTAGCAGGTGTTGATGATGTAGCAGGTGTTGATGATGTAGCAGGTGTTGTTGTTGTAGCAGGTGTTGTTGTTGTAGCGGGTGTTGATGATGTAGCAGGTGTTGATGATGTAGCAGGTGTTGTTGCTGTAGCAGGTGGTGTTGCTGTAGCAGGTGTTGATGCTGTAGCAGGTGTTGTTGTTGTAGCAGGTGTTGTTGTTGTAGCAGGTGTTGTTGTTGTAGCAGGTGTTGTTGCTGAAGCAGGTGTTGTTGTTGTAGCAGGTGTTGATGATGTAGCAGGTGTTGTTGTTGTAGCAGGTGTTGTTGTTGTAGCAGGTGTTGTTGCTGTAGCAGGTGTTGTTGCTGTAGCAAGTGTTGATGCTGTAGCAGGTGTTGTTGTTGTAGCAGGTGTTGTTGTTGTAGCAGGTGTTGTTGTTGTAGCAGGTGTTGTTGCTGTAGCAGGTGTTGTTGCTGTAGCAGGTGTTGTTGTTGTAGCAGGTGTTGATGATGTAGCAGGTGTTGATGATGTAGCAGGTGTTGTTGCTGTAGCAGGTGTTGTTGCTGTAGCAGGTGTTGTTGTTGTAGCAGGTGTTGTTGTTGTAGCAGGTGTTGTTGCTGTAGCAGGTGTTGTTGTTGTAGCAGGTGTTGCTGATGTAGCAGGTGTTGATGATGTAGCAGGTGTTGTTGCTGTAGCAGGTGTTGTTGTTGTAGCAGGTGTTGCTGTAGCAGGTGTTGTTGTTGTAGCAGGTGTTGTTGTTGTAGCAGGTGTTGTTGTTGTAGCAGGTGTTGTTGCTGTAGCAGGTGTTGTTGCTGTAGCAGGTGTTGTTGTTGTAGCAGGTGTTGATGATGTAGCAGGTGTTGATGATGTAGCAGGTGTTGTTGCTGTAGCAGGTGGTGTTGCTGTAGCAGGTGTTGTTGTTGTAGCAGGTGTTGTTGTTGTAGCAGGTGTTGTTGCTGTAGCAGGTGTTGTTGCTGTAGCAAGTGTTGATGCTGTAGCAGGTGTTGTTGTTGTAGCAGGTGTTGTTGTTGTAGCAGGTGTTGTTGTTGTAGCAGGTGTTGTTGCTGTAGCAGGTGTTGTTGCTGTAGCAGGTGTTGTTGTTGTAGCAGGTGTTGATGATGTAGCAGGTGTTGATGATGTAGCAGGTGTTGTTGCTGTAGCAGGTGGTGTTGCTGTAGCAGGTGTTGTTGTTGTAGCAGGTGTTGTTGTTGTAGCAGGTGTTGTTGCTGTAGCAGGTGTTGTTGTTGTAGCAGGTGTTGCTGATGTAGCAGGTGTTGATGATGTAGCAGGTGTTGTTGCTGTAGTAGGTGTTGTTGTTGTAGCAGGTGTTGTTGTTGTAGCAGGTGTTGCTGATGTAGCAGGTGTTGGTGATGTAGCAGGTGTTGTTGTTGTAGCAGGTGTTGCTGATGTAGCAGGTGTTGTTGCTGTAGCAGGTGGTGTTGCTGTAGCAGGTGTTGTTGTTGTAGCAGGTGTTGTTGTTGTAGCAGGTGTTGTTGCTGTAGCAGGTGTTGTTGTTGTAGCAGGTGTTGCTGATGTAGCAGGTGTTGATGATGTAGCAGGTGTTGTTGCTGTAGCAGGTGGTGTTGCTGTAGCAGGTGTTGATGCTGGAGCAGGTGTTGTTGTTGTAGCAGGTGTTGTTGTTGTAGCAGGTGTTGTTGTTGTAGCAGGTGTTGTTGCTGTAGCAGGTGTTGTTGTTGTAGCAGGTGTTGTTGCTGTAGCAGGTGTTGATGATGTAGCAGGTGTTGTTGTTGTAGCAGGTGTTGTTGTTGTAGCAGGTGGTGTTGCTGTAGCACGTGTTGATGATGTAGCAGGTGTTGTTGTTGTAGCAGGTGTTGTTGTTGTAGCAGGTGTTGTTGTTGTAGCAGGTGTTGTTGATGTAGCAGGTGTTGTTGCTGTAGCAGGTGTTGATGATGTAGCAGGTGTTGTTGTTGTAGCAGGTGTTGTTGTTGTAGCAGGTGTTGATGATGGAACAGGTGTTGATGTTGTAGCAGGTGTTGTTGTTGTAGCAGGTGTTGTTGTTGTAGCAGGTGTTGTTGTTGTAGCAGGTGTTGTTGCTGTAGCAGGTGTTGATGATGTAGCAGGTGTTGTTGTTGTAGCAGGTGTTGTTGTTGTAGCAGGTGGTGTTGCTGTAGCAGGTGTTGATGATGTAGCAGGTGTTGTTGTTGTAGCAGGTGTTGTTGTTGTAGCAGGTGTTGTTGTTGTAGCAGGTGTTGTTGCTGTAGCAGGTGTTGATGATGTAGCAGGTGTTGTTGTTGTAGCAGGTGTTGTTGTTGTAGCAGGTGTTGTTGTTGTAGCAGGTGTTGTTGCTGTAGCAGGTGTTGATGATGTAGCAGGTGTTGTTGTTGTAGCAGGTGTTGTTGCTGTAGCAGGTGTTGATGCTGTAGCAGGTGTTGTTGTTGTAGCAGGTGTTGATGTTGTAGCAGGTGTTGTTGCTGTAGCAGGTGTTGATGCTGTAGCAGGTGTTGTTGTTGTAGCAGGTGTTGATGTTGTAGCAGGTGTTGCTGATGTAGCAGGTGTTGTTGCTGTAGCAGGTGTTGTTGTTGTAGCAGGTGTTGTTGTTGTAGCAGGTGTTGTTGTTGTAGCAGGTGTTGTTGATGTAGCAGGTGTTGTTGCTGTAGCAGGTTTTGATGATGTAGCAGGTGTTGTTGTTGTAGCAGGTGTTGTTGTTGTAGCAGGTGTTGATGATGTAGCAGGTGTTGTTGTTGTAGCAGGTGTTGTTGTTGTAGCAGGTGTTGATGATGTAGCAGGTGTTGTTGCTGTAGCAGGTTTTGATGATGTAGCAGGTGTTGTTGTTGTAGCAGGTGTTGATGATGTAGCAGGTGTTGTTGTTGTAGCAGGTGTTGATGATGTAGCAGGTGTTGTTGTTGTAGCAGGTGTTGTTGATGTAGCAGGTGTTGTTGATGTAGCAGGTTTTGATGATGTAGCAGGTGTTGTTGTTGTAGCAGGTGTTGTTGTTGTAGCAGGTGTTGTTGCTGTAGCAGGTTTTGATGATGTAGCAGGTGTTGTTGTTGTAGCAGGTGTTGTTGTTGTAGCAGGTGTTGTTGATGTAGCAGGTGTTGTTGTTGTAGCGGGTGTTGTTGTTGTAGCAGGTGTTGTTGATGTAGCAGGTGTTGTTGCTGTAGCAGGTTTTGATGATGTAGCAGGTGTTGTTGTTGTAGCAGGTGTTGTTGTTGTAGCAGGTGTTGTTGATGTAGCAGGTGTTGTTGCTGTAGCAGGTGTTGATGATGTAGCAGGTGTTGTTGTTGTAGCAGGTGTTGTTGATGTAGCAGGTGTTGTTGTTGTAGCAGGTGTTGTTGCTGTAGCAGGTGTTGATGATGTAGCAGGTGTTGTTGTTGTAGCAGGTGTTGTTGCTGTAGCAGGTGTTGTTGTTGTAGCAGGTGTTGTTGTTGTAGCAGGTGTTGTTGATGTAGCAGGTGTTGTTGCTGTAGCAGGTGTTGTTGTTGTAGCAGGTGTTGTTGTTGTAGCAGGTGTTGTTGTTGTAGCAGGTGTTGTTGATGTAGCAGGTGTTGTTGCTGTAGCAGGTTTTGATGATGTAGCAGGTGTTGTTGTTGTAGCAGGTGTTGTTGCTGTAGCAGGTGTTGATGATGTAGCAGGTGTTGTTGCTGTAGCAGGTGGTGTTGCTGTAGCAGGTGTTGTTGTTGTAGCAGGTGTTGTTGTTGTAGCAGGTGTTGATGCTGTAGCAGGTGTTGTTGTAGCAGGTGTTGTTGTTGTAGCAGGTGTTGTTGATGTAGCAGGTGTTGTTGCTGTAGCAGGTGTTGATGATGTAGCAGGTGTTGTTGTTGTAGCAGGTGTTGTTGTTGTAGCAGGTGTTGTTGATGTAGCAGGTGTTGATGATGTAGCAGGTGTTGATGATGTAGCAGGTGTTGATGATGTAGCAGGTGTTGTTGTTGTAGCAGGTGTTGTTGTTGTAGCAGGTGTTGTTGATGTAGCAGGTGTTGTTGTAGCAGGTGTTGTTGTTGTAGCAGGTGTTGTTGTTGTAGCAGGTGTTGTTGATGTAGCAGGTGTTGATGATGTAGCAGGTGTTGATGATGTAGCAGGTGTTGTTGTTGTAGCAGGTGTTGTTGTTGTAGCAGGTGTTGTTGTTGTAGCAGGTGTTGTTGATGTAGCAGGTGTTGATGATGTAGCAGGTGTTGTTGTTGTAGCAGGTGTTGTTGTTGTAGCAGGTGTTGTTGATGTAGCAGGTGTTGTTGTTGTAGCGGGTGTTGTTGATGTAGCAGGTGTTGTTGATGTAGCAGGTGTTGTTGCTGTAGCAGGTGTTGATGATGTAGCAGGTGTTGTTGCTGTAGCAGGTGGTGTTGCTGTAGCAGGTGTTGTTGTTGTAGCAGGTGTTGTTGTTGTAGCAGGTGTTGATGCTGTAGCAGGTGTTGTTGTTGTAGCAGGTGTTGTTGTTGTAGCAGGTGTTGTTGTTGTAGCAGGTGTTGATGATGTAGCAGGTGTTGTTGATGTAGCAGGTGTTGTTGTTGTAGCAGGTGTTGATGCTGTAGCAGGTGTTGTTGTTGTAGCAGGTGTTGTTGTTGTAGCAGGTGTTGTTGATGTAGCAGGTGTTGATGATGTAGCAGGTGTTGATGATGTAGCAGGTGTTGTTGCTGTAGCAGGTGTTGATGATGTAGCAGGTGTTGTTGTTGTAGCAGGTGTTGTTGTTGTAGCAGGTGTTGATGCTGTAGCAGGTGTTGTTGTTGTAGCAGGTGTTGTTGTTGTAGCAGGTGTTGATGCTGTAGCAGGTGTTGTTGTTGTAGCAGGTGTTGTTGTTGTAGCAGGTGTTGATGCTGTAGCAGGTGTTGTTGTTGTAGCAGGTGTTGTTGTTGTAGCAGGTGTTGTTGATGTAGCAGGTGTTGATGATGTAGCAGGTGTTGATGATGTAGCAGGTGTTGTTGCTGTAGCAGGTGTTGATGATGTAGCAGGTGTTGTTGTTGTAGGTGTTGTTGTTGTAGCAGGTGTTGATGATGTAGCAGGTGTTGTTGCTGTAGCAGGTGTTGTTGATGTAGCAGGTGTTGTTGTTGTAGCAGGTGTTGTTGCTGTAGCAGGTGTTGATGATGTAGCAGGTGTTGTTGTTGTAGCAGGTGTTGTTGCTGTAGCAGGTGTTGTTGTTGTAGCAGGTGTTGTTGTTGTAGCAGGTGTTGTTGATGTAGCAGGTGTTGTTGCTGTAGCAGGTGTTGTTGTTGTAGCAGGTGTTGTTGTTGTAGCAGGTTTTGTTGTTGTAGCAGGTGTTGTTGATGTAGCAGGTGTTGTTGCTGTAGCAGGTTTTGATGATGTAGCAGGTGTTGTTGTTGTAGCAGGTGTTGTTGCTGTAGCAGGTGTTGATGATGTAGCAGGTGTTGTTGCTGTAGCAGGTGGTGTTGCTGTAGCAGGTGTTGTTGTTGTAGCAGGTGTTGTTGTTGTAGCAGGTGTTGATGCTGTAGCAGGTGTTGTTGTAGCAGGTGTTGTTGTTGTAGCAGGTGTTGTTGATGTAGCAGGTGTTGTTGCTGTAGCAGGTGTTGATGATGTAGCAGGTGTTGTTGTTGTAGCAGGTGTTGTTGTTGTAGCAGGTGTTGATGATGTAGCAGGTGTTGATGATGTAGCAGGTGTTGTTGTTGTAGCGGGTGTTGTTGATGTAGCAGGTGTTGTTGATGTAGCAGGTGTTGGTGCTGTAGCAGGTGTTGATGATGTAGCAGGTGTTGTTGCTGTAGCAGGTGGTGTTGCTGTAGCAGGTGTTGTTGTTGTAGCAGGTGTTGTTGTTGTAGCAGGTGTTGATGCTGTAGCAGGTGTTGTTGTTGTAGCAGGTGTTGTTGTTGTAGCAGGTGTTGTTGTTGTAGCAGGTGTTGATGATGTAGCAGGTGTTGTTGATGTAGCAGGTGTTGTTGCTGTAGCAGGTGTTGATGATGTAGCAGGTGTTGTTGCTGTAGCAGGTGTTGATGATGTAGCAGGTGTTGTTGATGTAGCAGGTGTTGTTGTTGTAGTAGGTGTTGATGATGTAGCAGGTGTTGTTGCTGTAGCAGGTGTTGATGATGTAGCAGGTGTTGTTGATGTAGCAGGTGTTGTTGTTGTAGGTGTTGTTGTTGTAGCAGGTGTTGTTGATGTAGCAGGTGTTGTTGCTGTAGCAGGTGTTGTTGATGTAGCAGGTGTTGTTGTTGTAGCAGGTGTTGATGATGTAGCAGGTGTTGTTGATGTAGCAGGTGTTGTTGTTGTAGTAGGTGTTGATGATGTAGCAGGTGTTGTTGCTGTAGCAGGTGTTGATGATGTAGCAGGTGTTGTTGATGTAGCAGGTGTTGTTGTTGTAGGTGTTGTTGTTGTAGCAGGTGTTGTTGATGTAGCAGGTGTTGTTGCTGTAGCAGGTGTTGTTGATGTAGCAGGTGTTGTTGTTGTAGCAGGTGTTGATGATGTAGCAGGTGTTGTTGCTGTAGCAGGTGTTGTTGATGTAGCAGGTGCTGTTGTTGTAGCAGGTGTTGATGATGTAGCAGGTGTTGTTGCTGTAGCAGGTGTTGTTGATGTAGCAGGTGTTGTTGTTGTAGCAGGTGTTGTTGTTGTAGCAGGTGTTGATGATGTAGCAGGTGCTGTTGTTGTAGCAGGTGTTGATGATGTAGCAGGTGTTGCTGTTGTAGCGGGTGTTGTTGTTGTAGCGGGTGTTGTTGCTGTAGCGGGTTTTGTTGCTGTAGCGGGTGTTGTTGTTGTAGCAGGTGTTGTTGCTGTAGCAGGTGTTGTTGTTGTAGCAGGTGTTGTTGCTGTAGCAGGTGTTGTTGTTGAAGCAGGTGTTGTTGCTGTAGCAGGTGTTGTTGTTGTAGCAGGTGTTGTTGCTGTAGCAGGTGTTGTTGTTGTAGGAGGTGTTGATGATGTAG
Source organism: Chiloscyllium plagiosum (assembly GCF_037043375.1). Classification (NCBI taxonomy): domain Eukaryota; kingdom Metazoa; phylum Chordata; class Chondrichthyes; order Orectolobiformes; family Hemiscylliidae; genus Chiloscyllium; species Chiloscyllium plagiosum. The sequence continues at coordinate 16,344,401 of NW_028270185.1, read as the reverse complement.
CAGGTGATGTTGTTGTAGCAGGTGTTGTTGTTGTAGCAGGTGTTGTTGCTGTAGCAGGTGTTGATGTTGCATCAGGTGTTGTTGTTGTAGCAGGTGTTGTTGCTGTAGCAGGTGTTGTTGTTGTAGCAGGTGTTGTTGATGTAGCAGGTGTTGTTGTTGTAGCAGGTGTTGTTGTAGCAGGTGTAGTTGATGTAGCAGGTGTTGTTGTTGTAGCGGGTGTTGTTGTTGTAGCAGGTGTTGTTGTAGCAGGTGTTGATGATGTAGCAGGTGTTGTTGTTGTAGCAGGTGTTGATGATGTAGCAGGTGTTGTTGATGTAGCAGGTGTTGTTGTTGTAGCGGGTGTTGATGATGTAGCAGGTTTTGTTGCTGTAGCAGGTGTTGTTGTTGTAGCAGGTGTTGTTGTTGTAGCAGGTGTTGATGATGTCGCAGGTGATGTTGTTGTCGCTGGTGTTGTTGTTGTAGCAGATGTTGTTGATGTAGCAGGTGTTGTTGTTGTAGCAGGTGTTGATGATGTAGCAGGTGTTGGTGATGTAGCAGGTGTTGTTGTTGTAGCAGGTGTTGATGATGTAGCAGGTGTTGTTGTTGTAGCAGGTGTTGTTGTTGTAGCAGGTGTTGATGATGTAGCAGGTGTTGTTGTTGTAGCAGGTGTTGTTGTTGTAGCAGGTGATGTTGTTGTAGCGGGTGTTGATGATGTAGCAGGTGTTGTTGTTGTAGCAGGTGTTGTTGTTGTAGCAGGTGTTGATGATGTAGCAGGTGTTGTTGTTGTAGCAGGTGTTGATGATGTAGCAGGTGTTGATGATGTAGCAGGTGTTGTTGTTGTAGCAGGTGTTGATGATGTAGCAGGTGTTGTTGTTGTAGCAGGTGTTGTTGTAGCAGGTGTTGTTGATGTAGCAGGTGTTGTTGTTGTAGCAGGTGTTGATGATGTAGCAGGTGTTGATGATGTAGCAGGTGTTGTTGTTGTAGCAGGTGTTGTTGTTGTAGCAGGTGTTGTTGTTGTAGCAGGTGTTGTTGATGTAGCAGGTGTTGTTGTTGTAGCAGGTGTTGTTGATGTAGCAGGTGTTGTTGTTGTAGCAGGTGTTGTTGATGTAGCAGGTGTTGATGATGTAGCAGGTGTTGATGATGTAGCAGGTGTTGTTGCTGTAGCAGGTGTTGTTGTTGTAGTAGGTGTTGATGATGTAGCAGGTGTTGTTGTTGTAGCAGGTGTTGATGATGTAGCAGGTGTTGTTGTTGTAGCAGGTGTTGTTGTAGCAGGTGTTGATGATGTAGCAGGTGTTGTTGTTGTAGCAGGTGTTGTTGATGTAGCAGGTGTTGTTGATGTAGCAGGTGTTGTTGTTGTAGCAGGTTTTGATGATGTAGCAGGTGTTGTTGTTGTAGCAGGTGTTGTTGTAGCAGGTGTTGATGATGTAGCAGGTGTTGTTGTTGTAGCAGGTGTTGTTGTTGTAGCAGGTTTTGATGATGTAGCAGGTGTTGTTGTTGTAGCAGGTGTTGATGATGTAGCAGGTGTTGTTGTTGTAGCAGGTGTTGATGATGTAGCAGGTGTTGATGATGTAGCAGGTGTTGTTGTTGTAGCAGGTGTTGATGATGTAGCAGGTGTTGTTGTTGTAGCAGGTGTTGTTGTAGCAGGTGTTGATGATGTAGCAGGTGTTGTCGCTGTAGCAGGTGTTGATGATGTAGCAGGTGTTGTTGATGTAGCAGGTGTTGATGATGTAGCAGGTGTTGTTGTTGTAGCAGGTGTTGATGATGTAGCAGGTGTTGATGATGTAGCAGGTGTTGTTGTTGTAGCAGGTGTTGATGATGTAGCAGGTGTTGTTGTTGTAGCAGGTGTTGATGATGTAGCAGGTGTTGATGATGTAGCAGGTGTTGTTGTTGTAGCAGGTGTTGTTGATGTAGCAGGTGTTGTTGTTGTAGCAGGTGTTGATGATGTGGCAGGTGTTGTCGCTGTAGCAGGTGTTGATGATGTAGCAGGTGTTGATGATGTAGCAGGTGTTGTCGCTGTAGCAGGTGTTGATGATGTAGCGGGTGTTGATGATGTAGCAGGTGTTGTTGCTGTAGCAGGTGTTGTTGCTGTAGCAGGTGTTGTTGTTGTAGCAGGTGTTGTCGCTGTAGCAGGTGTTGATGATGTAGCGGGTGTTGATGATGTAGCAGGTGTTGTTGCTGTAGCAGGTGTTGTTGATGTAGCAGGTGTTGTTGTTGTAGCAGGTGTTGATGATGTAGCAGGTGTTGTCGCTGTAGCAGGTGTTGATGTTGTAGCAGGTGTTGTTGTTGTAGCAGGTGTTGTTGTTGTAGCAGCTGTTGATGATGTAGCAGGTGTTGATGATGTAGCAGGTGTTGTTGATGTAGCAGGTGTTGATGATGTAGCGGGTGTTGATGATGTAGCAGGTGTTGTTGCTGTAGCAGGTGTTGTTGATGTAGCAGGTGTTGTTGTTGTAGCAGGTGTTGATGATGTAGCAGGTGTTGATGATGTAGCAGGTGTTGATGATGTAGCAGGTGTTGTTGTTGTAGCAGGTGTTGATGATGTAGCAGGTGTTGATGATGTAGCAGGTGTTGTCGCTGTAGCAGGTGTTGTTGTAGCAGGTGTTGATGATGTAGCAGGTGTTGATGATGTAGCAGGTGTTGTCGCTGTAGTAGGTGTTGATGATGTAGCAGGTGTTGATGATGTAGCAGGTGTTGTTGTTGTAGCAGGTGTTGTTGTTGTAGCAGGTGTTGTTGATGTAGCAGGTGTTGATGATGTAGCAGGTGTTGTCGCTGTAGCAGGTGTTGTTGTAGCAGGTGTTGATGATGTAGCAGGTGTTGATGATGTAGCAGGTGTTGATAATGTAGCAGGTGTTGTTGATGTAGCAGGTGTTGATGATGTAGCAGGTGTTGATGATGTAGCAGGTGTTGTTGATGTAGCAGGTGTTGATGATGTAGCAGGTGTTGATGATGTAGCAGGTGTTGTTGATGTAGCAGGTGTTGTTGTTGTAGCAGGTGTTGATGATGTAGCAGGTGTTGATGATGTAGCAGGTGTTGTCGCTGTAGCAGGTGTTGATGATGTAGCAGGTGTTGATGATGTAGCAGGTGTTGTTGATGTAGCAGGTGTTGTTGTTGTAGCAGGTGTTGATGATGTAGCAGGTGTTGTTGATGTAGCAGGTGTTGTTGTTGTAGCAGGTGTTGATGATGTAGCAGGTGTTGTCGCTGTAGCAGGTGTTGATGATGTAGCAGGTGTTGATGATGTAGCAGGTGTTGTTGATGTAGCAGGTGTTGTTGTTGTAGCAGGTGTTGATGATGTAGCAGGTGTTGTTGTTGTAGCAGGTGTTGATGATGTAGCAGGTGTTGTTGTTGTAGCAGGTGTTGATGATGTAGCAGGTGTTGTTGTTGTAGCAGGTGTTGATGATGTAGCAGGTGTTGTTGATGTAGCAGGTGTTGTTGTTGTAGCAGGTGTTGATGATGTAGCAGGTGTTGTTGATGTAGCAGGTGTTGTTGTTGTAGCAGGTGTTGATGATGTAGCAGGTGTTGTCGCTGTAGCAGGTGTTGATGATGTAGCAGGTGTTGATGATGTAGCAGGTGTTGTTGTTGTAGCAGGTGTTGTTGTTGTAGCAGGTGTTGATGATGTAGCAGGTGTTGTCGTTGTAGCAGGTGTTGTTGTTGTAGCAGGTGTTGATGATGTAGCAGGTGTTGTTGTTGTAGCAGGTGTTGATGATGTAGCAGGTGTTGTTGTTGTAGCAGGTGTTGATGATGTAGCAGGTGTTGTTGTTGTAGCAGGTGTTGATGATGTAGCAGGTGTTGTTGATGTAGCAGGTGTTGTTGTTGTTGCAGGTGTTGATGATGTAGCAGGTGTTGATGATGTAGCAGGTGTTGATGATGTAGCAGGTGTTGTTGTTGTAGCAGGTGATGTTGTTGTAACAGGTGTTGTTGTTGTAGCAGGTGTTGTTGCTGTAGCAGGTGTTGTTGTTGTAGCGGGTGTTGTTGCTGTAGCGGGTGTTGTTGTTGTAGCGGATGTTGTTGCTGTAGCGGGTGTTGTTGCTGTAGCAGGTGTTGTTGTTGTAGCGGGTGTTGTTGATGTAGCAGGTGTTGATAATGTAGCAGGTGTTGTTGTTGTAGCAGGTGATGTTGTTGTAGCAGGTGTTGTTGATGTAGCAGGTGTTGATGATGTAGCAGGTGTTGTTGTTGTAGCAGGTGTTGATGATGTAGCAGGTGTTGTTGTTGTAGCAGGTGTTGATGATGTAGCGGGTGTTGTTGTTGTAGCAGGTGTTGTTGTTGTAGCAGGTGTTGTTGCTGTAGCAGGTGTTGATGATGTAGCAGGTGTTGTTGATGTAGCAGGTGTTGTTGTCGTAGCAGGTGTTGTTGTTGTAGCAGGTGTTGTTGCTGTAGCAGGTGTTGATGATGTAGCAGGTGTTGTTGTTGTAGCAGGTGTTGTTGTCGTAGCAGGTGTTGTTGATGTAGCAGGTGTTGATGATGTAGCAGGTGTTGTTGTTGTAGCAGGTGTTGATGATGTAGCAGGTGTTGTTGTTGTAGCAGGTGTTGTTGATGTAGCAGGTGTTGTTGCTGTAGCAGGTGTTGTTGTTGTAGCAGGTGTTGTTGTTGTAGCAGGTGTTGATGATGTAGCGGGTGTTGTTGTTGTAGCAGGTGTTGTTGTTGTAGCAGGTGTTGTTGCTGTAGCAGGTGTTGATGATGTAGCAGGTGTTGTTGTTGTAGCAGGTGTTGTTGTCGTAGCAGGTGTTGTTGATGTAGCAGGTGTTGATGATGTAGCAGGTGTTGTTGTTGTAGCAGGTGTTGATGATGTAGCAGTTGTTGTTGTTGTAGCAGGTGTTGTTGATGTAGCAGGTGTTGATGATGTAGCAGGTGTTGTTGTTGTAGCAGGTGTTGTTGTTGTAGCAGGTGTTGTTGATGTAGCAGGTGTTGATGATGTATCAGGTGTTGTTGTAGCGGGTGTTGTTGCTGTAGCAGGTGTTGTTGTTGTAGCAGGTGTTGTTGTTGTAGCAGGTGTTGATGATGTAGCAGGTGTTGATGATGTAGCAGGTGTTGTTGTTGTAGCAGGTGATGTTGTTGTAGCAGGTGTTGTTGATGTAGCAGGTGTTGATGATGTAGCAGGTGTTGTTGTTGTAGCAGGTGTTGATGATGTAGCAGGTGTTGATGATGTAGCAGGTGTTGTTGTTGTAGCAGGTGATGTTGTTGTAGCAGGTGATGTTGATGTAGCAGGTGTTGTTGTTGTAGCAGGTGTTGTTGTTGTAGCAGGTGTTGTTGTTGTAGCAGGTGTTGTTGATGTAGCAGGTGTTGATGATGTAGCAGGTGTTGATGATGTAGCAGGTGTTGATGATGTAGCAGGTGTTGTTGCTGTAGCAGGTGTTGATGATGTAGCAGGTGTTGTTGTTGTAGCAGGTGTTGATGATGTAGCAGGTGTTGTTGTTGTAGCAGGTGTTGATGATGTAGCAGGTGTTGTTGTTGTAGCAGGTGTTGTTGTTGTAGCAGGTGTTGTTGTTGTAGCAGGTGTTGATGATGTAGCAGGTGTTGTTGTTGTAGCAGGTGTTGTTGCTGTAGCAGGTGTTGATGATGTAGCAGGTGTTGATGATGTAGCAGGTGTTGATGATGTAGCAGGTGTTGTTGTTGTAGCAGGTGTTGATGATGTAGCAGGTGTTGATGATGTAGCAGGTGTTGTTGTTGTAGCAGGTGTTGATGATGTAGCAGGTGTTGTTGTTGTAGCAGGTGATGTTGTTGTAGCAGGTGATGTTGATGTAGCAGGTGTTGTTGTTGTAGCAGGTGTTGTTGTTGTAGCAGGTGTTGTTGTTGTAGCAGGTGTTGTTGATGTAGCAGGTGTTGTTGTTGTAGCAGGTGTTGATGATGTAGCAGGTGTTGTTGTTGTAGCAGGTGTTGATGATGTAGCAGGTGTTGTTGATGTAGCAGGTGTTGTTGTTGTAGCAGGTGTTGTTGTTGTAGCAGGTGTTGTTGTTGTAGCAGGTGTTGTTGATGTAGCAGGTGTTGTTGTTGTAGCAGGTGTTGATGATGTAGCAGGTGTTGTTGTAGCAGGTGTTGTTGTTGTAGCAGGTGTTGTTGTTGTAGCAGGTGTTGATGTAGCAGGTGTTGTTGTTGTAGCAGGTGTTGATGATGTAGCAGGTGTTGTTGTTGTAGCAGGTGTTGTTGATGTAGCAGGTGTTGTTGATGTAGCAGGTGTTGATGATGTAGCAGGTGTTGATGTTGTAGCAGGTGTTGTTGATGTAGCAGGTGTTGATGATGTAGCAGGTGTTGTTGTTGTAGCAGGTGTTGATGATGTAGCAGGTGTTGATGTTGTAGCAGGTGTTGTTGTTGTAGCAGGTGTTGATGTAGCAGGTGTTGTTGATGTAGCAGGTGTTGTTGATGTAGCAGGTGTTGTTGTTGTAGCAGGTGTTGATGATGTAGCAGGTGATGTTGTTGTAGCAGGTGTTGTTGTTGTAGCAGGTGTTGTTGATGTAGCAGGTGTTGATGATGTAGCAGGTGTTGTTGTTGTAGCAGGTGTTGATGATGTAGCAGGTGTTGATGATGTAGCAGGTGTTGTTGATGTAGCAGGTGTTGTTGATGTAGCAGGTGTTGTTGTTGTAGCAGGTGTTGATGATGTAGCAGGTGTTGTTGTTGTAGCAGGTGTTGATGATGTAGCAGGTGTTGTTGTTGTAGCAGGTGTTGTTGATGTAGCAGGTGTTGATGATGTAGCAGGTGTTGATGTTGTAGCAGGTGTTGATGATGTAGCAGGTGTTGATGATGTAGCAGGTGTTGATGTTGTAGCAGGTGTTGATGATGTAGCATGTGTTGATGATGTAGCAGGTGTTGTTGTTGTAGCAGGTGTTGTTGATGTAGCAGGTGTTGATGTTGTAGCAGGTGTTGATGATGTAGCAGGTGTTGATGATGTAGCAGGTGTTGTTGATGTAGCAGGTGTTGTTGATGTAGCAGGTGTTGTTGTTGTAGCAGGTGTTGTTGATGTAGCAGGTGTTGTTGTTGTAGCAGGTGTTGATGATGTAGCAGGTGTTGTTGTTGTAGCAGGTGTTGATGATGTAGCAGGTGTTGTTGATGTAGCAGGTGTTGTTGTTGTAGCAGGTGTTGTTGTTGTAGCAGGTGTTGTTGATGTAGCAGGTGTTGATGATGTAGCAGGTGTTGTTGTTGTAGCAGGTGTTGATGATGTAGCAGGTGTTGTTGATGTAGCAGGTGTTGTTGATGTAGCAGGTGTTGTTGTTGTTGCAGGTGTTGTTGTTGTAGCAGGAGTTGATGATGTAGCAGGTGTTGTTGATGTAGCAGGTGTTGATGTTGTAGCAGGTGTTGTTGATGTAGCAGGTGTTGTTGTTGTAGCAGGTGTTGATGATGTAGCAGCTGTTGATGATGTAGCAGGTGTTGTTGTTGTAGCAGGTGTTGTTGCTGTAGCAGGTGTTGATGATGTAGCAGGTGTTGTTGATGTAGCAGGTGTTGATGTTGTAGCAGGTGTTGTTGATGTAGCAGGTGTTGTTGATGTAGCAGGTGTTGTTGATGTAGCAGGTGTTGTTGTAGCAGGTGTTGTTGTTGTAGCAGGTGTTGATGTAGCAGGTGTTGATGATGTAGCAGGTGTTGTTGTTGTAGCAGGTGTTGATGATGTAGCAGGTGTTGTTGATGTAGCAGGTGTTGTTGATGTAGCAGGTGTTGTTGTTGTAGCAGGTGTTGTTGTTGTAGCAGGTGTTGTTGATGTAGCAGGTGTTGATGATGTAGCAGGTGTTGTTGTTGTAGCAGGTGTTGATGATGTAGCAGGTGTTGTTGATGTAGCAGGTGTTGTTGATGTAGCAGGTGTTGTTGTTGTTGCAGGTGTTGTTGTTGTAGCAGGAGTTGATGATGTAGCAGGTGTTGTTGATGTAGCAGGTGTTGATGTTGTAGCAGGTGTTGTTGATGTAGCAGGTGTTGTTGTTGTAGCAGGTGTTGATGATATAGCAGCTGTTGATGATGTAGCAGGTGTTGTTGTTGTAGCAGGTGTTGTTGCTGTAGCAGGTGTTGATGATGTAGCAGGTGTTGTTGTTGTAGCAGGTGTTGATGATGTAGCAGCTGTTGATGATGTAGCAGGTGTTGATGATGTAGCAGGTGTTGTTGTTGTAGCAGGTGTTGATGATGTAGCAGGTGTTGTTGTTGTAGCAGGTGTTGTTGCTGTAGCAGGTGTTGATGATGTAGCAGGTGTTGTTGATGTAGCAGGTGTTGTTGTTGTTGCAGGTGTTGATGATGTAGCAGCTGTTGATGATGTAGCAGGTGTTGTTGATGTAGCGGGTGTTGTTGATGTAGCGGGTGTTGTTGCTGTAGCGGGTGTTGTTGCTGTAGCAGGTGTTGTTGCTGTAGCGGGTGTTGATGATGTAGCAGGTGTTGATGCTGTAGCGGGTGTTGTTGCTGTAGCGGGTGTTGTTGCTGTAGCAGGTGTTGTTGCTGTAGCGGGTGTTGTTGCTGTAGCGGGTGTTGATGTAGCAGGTGTTGTTGTTGTAGCAGGTGTTGATGATGTAGCAGGTGTTGATGATGTAGCAGGTGTTGTTGCTGTAGCGGGTGTTGTTGCTGTAGCAGGTGTTGTTGCTGTGGCGGGTGTTGATGTAGCAGGTGTTGATGATGTAGCAGGTGTTGATGATGTAGCAGGTGTTGTTGCTGTAGCAGGTGTTGTTGCTGTAGCGGGTGTTGTTGCTGTAGCAGGTGTTGTTGCTGTAGCAGGTGTTGATGTAGCAGGTGTTGATGATGTAGCAGGTGTTGATGCTGTAGCAGGTGTTGTTGCTGTAGCAGGTGTTGTTGCTGTAGCGGGTGTTGATGTAGCAGGTGTTGATGATGTAGCAGGTGTTGATGATGTAGCAGGTGTTGTTCCTGTAGCAGGTGTTGTTGCTGTAGCGGGTGTTGTTGCTGTAGCAGGTGTTGTTGCTGTAGCGGGTGTTGTTGCTGTAGCAGGTGTTGATGTAGCAGGTGTTGATGATGTAGCAGGTGTTGTTGCTGTAGCAGGTGTTGTTGCTGTAGCGGGTGTTGATGTAGCAGGTGTTGATGATGTAGCAGGTGTTGATGATGCAGCAGGTGTTGTTGTTGTAGCAGGTGTTGATGATGTAGCAGGTGTTGTTGTTGTAGCAGGTGTTGTTGATGTAGCAGGTGTTGATGATGTAGCAGGTGTTGATGTTGTAGCTGGTGTTGATGATGTAGCAGGTGTTGTTGATGTAGCAGGTGTTGTTGATGTAGCAGGTGTTGATGATGTAGCAGGTGTTGATGATGTTGCAGATGTTGTTGTTGTAGCAGGTGTTGTTGTTGTAGCAGGTGTTGTTGATGTAGCAGGTGTTGATGATGTAGCAGGTGTTGATGTTGTAGCAGGTGTTGATGATGTAGCAGGTGTTGTTGTTGTAGCAGGTGTTGTTGATGTAGCAGGTGTTGATGATGTAGCAGGTGTTGATGTTGTAGCAGGTGTTGATGATGTAGCAGGTGTTGATGATGTAGCAGGTGTTGTTGATGTAGCAGGTGTTGTTGATGTAGCAGGTGTTGTTGTTGTAGCAGGTGTTGATGATGTAGCAGGTGTTGTTGTTGTAGCAGGTGTTGATGATGTAGCAGGTGTTGTTGTTGTAGCAGGTGTTGTTGATGTAGCAGGTGTTGATGATGTAGCAGGTGTTGATGTTGTAGCAGGTGTTGATGATGTAGCAGGTGTTGATGATGTAGCAGGTGTTGATGTAGCAGGTGTTGTTGATGTAGCAGGTGTTGTTGTTGTAGCAGGTGTTGATGATGTAGCAGGTGTTGTTGTTGTAGCAGGTGTTGTTGATGTAGCAGGTGTTGATGTTGTAGCAGGTGTTGATGATGTAGCAGGTGTTGATGATGTAGGTGTTGTTGATGTAGCAGGTGTTGTTGATGTAGCAGGTGTTGTTGTTGTAGCAGGTGTTGTTGTAGCAGGTGTTGTTGATGTAGCAGGTGTTGTTGTTGTAGCAGGTGTTGATGATGTAGCAGGTGTTGTTGTTGTAGCAGGTGTTGATGATGTAGCAGGTGTTGTTGATGTAGCAGGTGTTGTTGATGTAGCAGGTGTTGTTGTAGCAGGTGTTGTTGTTGTAGCAGGTGTTGATGTAGCAGGTGTTGATGATGTAGCAGGTGTTGTTGTTGTAGCAGGTGTTGATGATGTAGCAGGTGTTGTTGATGTAGCAGGTGTTGTTGATGTAGCAGGTGTTGTTGTTGTAGCAGGTGTTGTTGTTGTAGCAGGTGTTGTTGATGTAGCAGGTGTTGATGATGTAGCAGGTGTTGTTGTTGTAGCAGGTGTTGATGATGTAGCAGGTGTTGTTGATGTAGCAGGTGTTGTTGATGTAGCAGGTGTTGTTGTTGTAGCAGGTGTTGTTGTTGTAGCAGGAGTTGATGATGTAGCAGGTGTTGTTGATGTAGTAGGTGTTGATGTTGTAGCAGGTGTTGTTGATGTAGCAGGTGTTGTTGTTGTAGCAGGTGTTGATGATGTAGCAGCTGTTGATGATGTAGCAGGTGTTGTTGTTGTAGCAGGTGTTGTTGATGTAGCAGGTGTTGTTGTTGTAGCAGGTGTTGATGATGTAGCAGGTGTTGATGATGTAGCAGGTGTTGTTGTTGTAGCAGGTGTTGTTGCTGTAGCAGGTGTTGATGATGTAGCAGGTGTTGTTGATGTAGCAGGTGTTGTTGTTGTAGCAGGTGTTGATGATGTAGCAGGTGTTGTTGATGTAGCGGGTGTTGTTGATGTAGCGGGTGTTGTTGATGTAGCGGGTGTTGTTGCTGTAGCGGGTGTTGTTGCTGTAGCAGGTGTTGTTGCTGTAGCGGGTGTTGATGATGTAGCAGGTGTTGATGCTGTAGCGGGTGTTGTTGCTGTAGCGGGTGTTGTTGCTGTAGCAGGTGTTGTTGCTGTAGCGGGTGTTGTTGCTGTAGCGGGTGTTGATGTAGCAGGTGTTGTTGTTGTAGCAGGTGTTGATGATGTAGCAGGTGTTGATGATGTAGCAGGTGTTGTTGCTGTAGCGGGTGTTGTTGCTGTAGCAGGTGTTGTTGCTGTAGCAGGTGTTGTTGCTGTAGCGGGTGTTGATGTAGCAGGTGTTGATGATGTAGCAGGTGTTGATGATGTAGCAGGTGTTGTTGCTGTAGCAGGTGTTGCTGTAGCGGGTGTTGTTGCTGTAGCAGGTGTTGTTGCTGTAGCGGGTGTTGTTGATGTAGCAGGTGTTGTTGCTGTAGCAGGTGTTGATGATGTAGCAGGTGTTGATGCTGTAGCAGGTGTTGTTGCTGTAGCAGGTGTTGTTGCTGTAGCGGGTGTTGTTGCTGTAGCAGGTGTTGTTGCTGTAGCAGGTGTTGTTGCTGTAGCGGGTGTTGTTGCTGTAGCAGGTGTTGATGTAGCAGGTGTTGATGATGTAGCAGGTGTTGTTGCTGTAGCAGGTGTTGTTGCTGTAGCGGGTGTTGATGTAGCAGGTGTTGATGATGTAGCAGGTGTTGATGATGTAGCAGGTGTTGTTGCTGTAGCAGGTGTTGTTGCTGTAGCGGGTGTTGTTGCTGTAGCAGGTGTTGTTGCTGTAGCGGGTGTTGTTGCTGTAGCAGGTGTTGTTGCTGTAGCAGGTGTTGTTGCTGTAGCGGGTGTTGTTGCTGTAGCAGGTGTTGTTGCTGTAGCGGGTGTTGTTGCTGTAGCGGGTGTTGATGTAGCAGGTGTTGTTGTTGTAGCAGGTGTTGATGATGTAGCAGGTGTTGATGATGTAGCAGGTGTTGTTGCTGTAGCGGGTGTTGTTGCTGTAGCAGGTGTTGTTGCTGTAGCAGGTGTTGTTGCTGTAGCGGGTGTTGATGTAGCAGGTGTTGATGATGTAGCAGGTGTTGATGATGTAGCAGGTGTTGTTGCTGTAGCAGGTGTTGTTGCTGTAGCGGGTGTTGTTGCTGTAGCAGGTGTTGTTGCTGTAGCAGGTGTTGTTGCTGTAGCGGGTGTTGTTGCTGTAGCAGGTGTTGATGTAGCAGGTGTTGATGATGTAGCAGGTGTTGATGCTGTAGCAGGTGTTGTTGCTGTAGCAGGTGTTGTTGCTGTAGCGGGTGTTGATGTAGCAGGTGTTGATGATGTAGCAGGTGTTGATGATGTAGCAGGTGTTGTTGCTGTAGCAGGTGTTGTTGCTGTAGCGGGTGTTGTTGCTGTAGCAGGTGTTGTTGCTGTAGCAGGTGTTGTTGCTGTAGCGGGTGTTGTTGCTGTAGCAGGTGTTGATGTAGCAGGTGTTGATGATGTAGCAGGTGTTGTTGCTGTAGCAGGTGTTGTTGTTGTAGCAGGTGTTGTTGCTGTAGCGGGTGTTGATGTAGCAGGTGTTGATGATGTAGCAGGTGTTGATGATGTAGCAGGTGTTGTTGCTGTAGCAGGTGTTGTTGCTGTAGCGGGTGTTGTTGCTGTAGCAGGTGTTGTTGCTGTAGCGGGTGTTGTTGCTGTAGCAGGTGTTGTTGCTGTAGCAGGTGTTGTTGCTGTAGCGGGTGTTGTTGCTGTAGCAGGTGTTGATGTAGCAGGTGTTGATGATGTAGCAGGTGTTGATGATGTAGCAGGTGTTGTTGCTGTAGCAGGTGTTGTTGCTGTAGCGGGTGTTGTTGCTGTAGCGGGTGTTGTTGCTGTAGCAGGTATTGATGTAGCAGGTGTTGATGATGTAGCAGGTGTTGATGCTGTAGCAGGTGTTGTTGCTGTAGCGGGTGTTGTTGCTGTAGCAGGTGTTGTTGCTGTAGCAGGTGTTGATGATGTAGCAGGTGTTGTTGTTGTAGCAGGTGTTGTTGCTGTAGCGGGTGTTGTTGCTGTAGCGGGTGATGTTGCTGTAGCAGGTGTTGTTGCTGTAGCAGGTGTTGTTACTGTAGCGGGTGTTGATGTAGCAGGTGTTGATGATGTAGCAGGTGTTGATGATGTAGCAGGTGTTGTTGTTGCAGCAGGTGTTGTTGCTGTAGCAGGTGTTGTTGCTGTAGCGGGTGTTGTTGTTGTAGCGGGTGTTGTTGTTGTAGCAGGTGTTGATGATGTAGCAGGTGTTGTTGCTGTAGCGGGTGTTGTTGCTGTAGCGGGTGTTGTTGTTGTAGCAGGTGTTGTTGTTGTAGCAGGTGTTGATGATGTAGCAGGTGTTGATGATGTAGCAGGTGTTGTTGTTGTAGCAGGTGTTGTTGTTGTAGCAGGTGTTGTTGCTGTAGCAGGTGTTGTTGCTGTAGCGGGTGTTGTTGCTGTAGCAGGTGTTGATGATGTAGCAGGTGTTGTTGCTGTAGCAGGTGTTGTTGTTGTAGCAGGTGTTGTTGTTGTAGCAGGTGTAGTTGTTGTAGCAGGTGTTGTTGTTGTAGCAGGTGTTGATGATGTAGCAGGTGTTGATGATGCAGCAGGTGTTGTTGTTGTAGCAGGTGTTGTTGTTGTAGCAGGTGTTGTTGTTGTAGCAGGTGTTGATGATGTAGCAGGTGGTGTTGCTGTAGCGGGTGTTGTTGTTGTAGCAGGTGTTGTGGCTGTAGCAGGTGTTGTTGCTGTAGCGGGTGTTGTTGCTGTAGCAGGTGTTGATGTTGTAGCAGGTGTTGATGATGTAGCAGGTGTTGTTGTTATAGCAGGTGTTGTTGTTGTAGCAGGTGTTGATGATGTAGCAGGTGTTGTTGTTGTAGCAGGTGTTGTTGTTGTAGCAGGTGTTGTTGTTGTAGCAGGTGTTGATGATGTAGCAGGTGTTGTTGCTGTAGCAGGTGTTGTTGTTGTAGCAGGTGTTGTTGATGTAGCAGGTGTTGTTGCTGTAGCGGGTGTTGTTGTTGTAGCAGGTGTTGTTGTTGTAGCAGGTGTTGTTGTTGTAGCAGGTGTTGATGATGTAGCAGGTGTTGTTGCTGTAGCAGGTGTTGATGATGTAGCAGGTGTTGTTGTTGTAGCAGGTGTTGTTGTTGTAGCAGGTGTTGTTGTTGTAGCAGGTGTTGATGATGTAGCAGGTGGTGTTGCTGTAGCAGGTGTTGTTGTTGTAGCAGGTGTTGTTGCTGTAGCAGGTGTTGTTGTTGTAGCGGGTGTTGTTGCTGTAGCAGGTGTTGTTGATGTAGCAGGTGTTGTTGCTGTAGCAGGTGTTGTTGTTGTAGCAGGTGTTGTTGATGTAGCAGGTGTTGTTGCTGTAGCAGGTGTTGTTGTTGTAGCAGGTGTTGTTGTTGTAGCAGGTGTTGTTGTTGTAGCAGGTGTTGTTGCTGCAGCAGGTGTTGTTGTTGTAGCGGGTGTTGTTGCTGTAGCAGGTGTTGTTGTTGTAGCAGGTGTTGTTGTTGTAGCAGGTGTTGTTGTTGTAGCAGGTGTTGATGATGTAGCAGGTGTTGTTGCTGTAGCAGGTGTTGATGATGTAGCAGGTGTTGTTGTTGTAGCAGGTGTTGTTGTTGTAGCAGGTGTTGTTGTTGTAGCAGGTGTTGATGATGTAGCAGGTGTTGTTGCTGTAGCAGGTGTTGTTGTTGTAGCAGGTGTTGTTGTTGTAGCAGGTGTTGTTGCTGTAGCAGGTGTTGTTGTTGTAGCGGGTGTTGTTGCTGTAGCAGGTGTTGTTGATGTAGCAGGTGTTGTTGCTGTAGCAGGTGTTGTTGTTGTAGCAGGTGTTGTTGATGTAGCAGGTGTTGTTGCTGTAGCAGGTGTTGTTGTTGTAGCAGGTGTTGTTGTTGTAGCAGGTGTTGTTGCTGTAGCAGGTGTTGTTGTTGTAGCGGGTGTTGTTGCTGTAGCAGGTGTTGTTGATGTAGCAGGTGTTGTTGCTGTAGCAGGTGTTGTTGTTGTAGCAGGTGTTGTTGATGTAGCAGGTGTTGTTGCTGTAGCAGGTGTTGTTGTTGTAGCAGGTGTTGTTGATGTAGCAGGTGTTGTTGCTGTAGCAGGTGTTGTTGTTGTAGCAGGTGTTGTTGCTGTAGCAGGTGTTGTTGTTGTAGCAGGTGTTGTTGCTGTAGCGGGTGTTGTTGCTGTAGCAGGTGTTGTTGTTGTAGCAGGTGTTGTTGCTGTAGCAGGTGTTGTTGTTGTAGCAGGTGTTGTTGCTGTAGCGGGTGTTGTTGCTGTAGCAGGTGTTGTTGCTGTAGCAGGTGTTGTTGCTGTAGCGGGTGTTGTTGTTGTAGCGGGTGTTGTTGCTGTAGCGGGTGTTGTTGCTGTAGCAGGTGTTGTTGCTGTAGCAGGTGTTGTTGATGTAGCAGGTGTTGTTGCTGTAGCAGGTGTTGTTGTTGTAGCAGGTGTTGTTGATGTAGCAGGTGTTGTTGATGTAGCAGGTGTTGTTGCTGTAGCAGGTGTTGTTGTTGTAGCAGGTGTTGTTGATGTAGCAGGTGTTGTTGATGTAGCAGGTGTTGTTGCTGTAGCAGGTGTTGTTGTTGTAGCAGGTGTTGTTGTTGTAGCAGGTGTTGTTGCTGTAGCAGGTGTTGTTGATGTAGCAGGTGTTGATGATGTAGCAGGTGTTGTTGTTGTAGCAGGTGTTGTTGTTGTAGCAGGTGTTGTTGTTGTAGCAGGTGTTGATGATGTAGCAGGTGTTGTTGATGTAGCAGGTGTTGTTGTTGTAGCAGGTGTTGTTGATGTAGCAGGTGTTGTTGCTGTAGCAGGTGTTGTTGTTGTAGCAGGTGTTGTTGTTGTAGCAGGTGTTGTTGCTGTAGCAGGTGTTGTTGATGTAGCAGGTGTTGTTGATGTAGCAGGTGTTGATGATGTAGCATGTGTTGATGCTGTAGCAGGTGTTGATGTTGTAGCATGTGTTGATGCTGTAGCAGGTGTTGATGATGTAGCAGGTGTTGTTGTTGTAGCAGGTGTTGTTGCTGTAGCAGGTGTTGATGATGTAGCAGGTGTTGTTGATGTAGCAGGTGTTGTTGTTGTAGCAGGTGTTGTTGATGTAGCAGGTGTTGTTGCTGTAGCAGGTGTTGATGATGTAGCAGGTGTTGTTGTTGTAGCAGGTGTTGTTGCCGTAGCAGGTGTTGTTGTTGTAGCAGGTGTTGTTGCTGTAGCAGGTGTTGTTGTTGTAGCAGGTGTTGTTGATGTAGCAGGTGTTGTTGCTGTAGCAGGTGTTGATGATGTAGCAGGTGTTGTTGATGTAGCAGGTGTTGTTGCTGTAGCAGGTGTTGTTGTTGTAGCAGGTGTTGTTGTTGTAGCAGGTGTTGTTGATGTAGCAGGTGTTGTTGATGTAGCAGGTGTTGTTGCTGTAGCAGGTGTTGTTGATGTAGCAGGTGTTGTTGCTGTAGCAGGTGTTGTTGTTGTAGCAGGTGTTGTTGCTGTAGCAGGTGTTGTTGTTGTAGCAGGTGTTGTTGCTGTAGCAGGTGTTGTTGATGTAGCAGGTGTTGTTGCTGTAGCAGGTGTTGTTGTTGTAGCAGGTGTTGTTGCTGTAGCAGGTGTTGTTGCTGTAGCAGGTGTTGTTGTTGTAGCAGGTGTTGTTGATGTAGCAGGTGTTGTTGCTGTAGCAGGTGTTGTTGCTGTAGCAGGTGTTGTTGTTGTAGCAGGTGTTGTTGTAGCAGGTGTTGTTGATGTAGCAGGTGTTGTTGATGTAGCAGGTGTTGTTGCTGTAGCAGGTGTTGTTGATGTAGCAGGTGTTGTTGCTGTAGCAGGTGTTGTTGTTGTAGCAGGTGTTGTTGTTGTAGCAGGTGTTGTTGCTGTAGCAGGTGTTGTTGTTGTAGCAGGTGTTGTTGTTGTAGCAGGTGTTGTTGCTGTAGCAGGTGTTGTTGGTGTAGCAGGTGTTGTTGTTGTAGCAGGTGTTGCTGTAGCAGGTGTTGTTGATGTAGCAGGTGTTGTTGCTGTAGCAGATGTTGTTGATGTAGCAGGTGTTGATGATGTAGCAGGTGTTGTTGCTGTAGCAGGTGTTGATGATGTAGCAGGTGTTGTTGTTGTAGCAGGTGTTGTTGTTGTAGCAGGTGTTGTTGATGTAGCAGGTGTTGTTGCTGTAGCAGGTGTTGATGATGTAGCAGGTGTTGTTGTTGTAGCAGGTGTTGTTGTTGTAGCAGGTGTTGTTGCTGTAGCAGGTGTTGATGATGTAGCAGGTGTTGTTGCTGTAGCAGGTGTTGTTGTTGTAGCAGGTGTTGTTGATGTAGCAGGTGTTGTTGCTGTAGCAGGTGTTGTTGTTGTAGCAGGTGTTGTTGATGTAGCAGGTGTTGTTGATGTAGCAGGTGTTGTTGCTGTAGCAGGTGTTGTTGTTGTAGCAGGTGTTGTTGATGTAGCAGGTGTTGTTGTTGTAGCAGGTGTTGTTGATGTAGCAGGTGTTGTTGCTGTAGCAGATGTTGTTGATGTAGCAGGTGTTGATGATGTAGCAGGTGTTGTTGCTGTAGCAGGTGTTGTTGTTGTAGCAGGTGTTGTTGCTGTAGCAGGTGTTGTTGTTGTAGCAGGTGTTGTTGCTGTAGCAGGTGTTGTTGTTGTAGCAGGTGTTGTTGATGTAGCAGGTGTTGTTGCTGTAGCAGATGTTGTTGATGTAGCAGGTGTTGATGATGTAGCAGGTGTTGTTGCTGTAGCAGGTGTTGTTGTTGTAGCAGGTGTTGTTGCTGTAGCAGGTGTTGTTGTTGTAGCAGGTGTTGTTGCTGTAGCAGGTGTTGTTGCTGTAGCAGGTGTTGATGATGTAGCAGGTGTTGTTGCTGTAGTGGGTGTTGTTGCTGTAGCGGGTGTTGTTGCTGTAGCGGGTGTTGTTGTTGTAGCAGGTGTTGTTGCTGTAGCAGGTGTTGTTGTTGTAGCGGGTGTTGTTGTTGTAGCAGGTGTTGATGATGTAGCGGGTGTTGTTGCTGTAACAGGTGTTGATGATGTAGCGGGTGTTGTTGCTGTAGCAGGTGTTGTTGTTGTAGCGGGTGTTGTTGTTGTAGCAGGTGTTGATGATGTAGCGGGTGTTGTTGTTGTAGCAGGTGTTGATGATGTAGCAGGTGTTGATGATGTAGCAGGTGTTGTTGTTGTAGCGGGTGTTGTTGTTGTAGCAGGTGTTGATGATGTAGCGGGTGTTGTTGCTGTAGCGGGTGTTGTTGTTGTCGCAGGTGTTGTTGCTGTAGCAGGTGTTGTTGTTGTAGCGGGTGTTGTTGTTGTAGCAGGTGTTGATGATGTAGCGGGTGTTGTTGCTGTAGCAGGTGTTGTTGTTGTAGCGGGTGTTGTTGTTGTAGCAGGTGTTGATGATGTAGCGGGTGTTGTTGTTGTAGCAGGTGTTGTTGTTGTAGCAGGTGTTGATGATGTAGCAGGTGTTGTTGTTGTAGCAGGTGTTGTTGCTGTAGCGGATGTTGTTGCTGTAGCGGGTGTTGTTGCTGTAGCAGGTGTTGTTGCTGTAGCGGGTGTTGTTGCTGTAGCGGGTGTTGTTGTTGTAGCGGGTGTTGTTGCTGTAGCGGGTGTTGTTGCTGTAGCGGGTGTTGTTGCTGTAGCGGGTGTTGTTGTTGTAGCAGGTGTTGATGATGTAGCAGGTGATGTTGTTGTAGCGGGTGTTGTTGTTGTAGCAGGTGTTGTTGTTGTAGCAGGTGTTGATGATGTAGCAGGTGTTGTTGCTGTAGCGGGTGTTGTTGTTGTAGCAGGTGTTGTTATTGTAGCAGGTGTTGTTGCTGCAGCGGGTGTTGTTGCTGTAGCGGGCGTTGTTGTTGTAGCAGGTGTTGTTGCTGCAGCAGGTGTTGTTGTTGTAGCAGGTGTTGTTGCTGTAGCAGGTGTTGTTGCTGTAGCAGGTGTTGTTGTTGTAGCAGGTGTTGTTGTTGTAGCAGGTGTTGTTGCTGTAGCAGGTGTTGTTGCTGTAGCAGGTGTTGTTGTTGTAGCAGGTGTTGTTGATGTAGCAGGTGTTGATGATGTAGCAGGTGTTGATGATGTAGCAGGTGTTGTTGCTGTAGCGGGTGTTGTTGCTGTAGCGGGTGTTGTTGCTGTAGCGGGTGTTGTTGCTGTAGCGGGTGTTGTTGATGTAGCGGGTGTTGTTGCTGTAGCGGGTGTTGTTGCTGTAGCGGGTGTTGTTGCTGTAGCGGGTGTTGTTGATGTAGCAGGTGTTGTTGCTGTAGCGGGTGTTGTTGCTGTAGCGGGTGTTGTTGATGTAGCAGGTGTTGTTGCTGTAGCGGGTGTTGTTGCTGTAGCGGGTGTTGTTGATGTAGCAGGTGTTGTTGCTGTAGCAGGTGTTGTTGTTGTAGCAGGTGTTGTTGCTGTAGCAGGTGTTGTTGTTGTAGCAGGTGTTGATGATGTAGCAGGTGTTATTGTTGTAGCAGGTGTTGTTGCTGTAGCAGGTGTTGATGATATAGCAGGTGTTGTTGTTGTAGCAGGTGTTGTTGCTGTAGCAGGTGTTGATGTTGTAGCAGGTGTTGTTGATGTAGCAGGTGTTGATGATGTAGCAGGTGTTGATGATGTAGCAGGTGTTGTTGCTGTAGCGGGTGTTGTTGCTGTAGCGGGTGTTGTTGCTGTAGCGGGTGTTGTTGATGTAGCAGGTGTTGTTGCTGTAGCAGGTGTTGTTGTTGTAGCAGGTGTTGTTGCTGTAGCAGGTGTTGTTGTTGTAGCAGGTGTTGATGATGTAGCAGGTGTTATTGTTGTAGCAGGTGTTGTTGCTGTAGCAGGTGTTGATGATATAGCAGGTGTTGTTGTTGTAGCAGGTGTTGTTGCTGTAGCAGGTGTTGTTGCTGTAGCAGGTGTTGTTGATGTAGCAGGTGTTGATGATGTAGCAGGTGTTGTTGCTGTAGCAGGTGTTGTTGCTGTAGCGGGTGTTGTTGATGTAGCAGGTGTTGTTGCTGTAGCAGGTGTTGTTGATGTAGCAGGTGTTGTTGCTGTAGCAGGTGTTGTTGTTGTAGCAGGTGTTGTTGCTGTAGCAGGTGTTGTTGTTGTAGCAGGTGTTGTTGTTGTAGCAGGTGTTGTTGATGTAGCAGGTGTTGTTGCTGTAGCAGGTGTTGTTGTTGTAGCAGGTGTTGTTGCTGTAGCAGGTGTTGTTGCTGTAGCAGGTGTTGTTGATGTAGCAGGTGTTGATGATGTAGCAGGTGTTGTTGCTGTAGCGGGTGTTGTTGCTGTAGCGGGTGTTGTTGTTGTAGCAGGTGTTGTTGATGTAGCAGGTGTTGATGATTTAGCAGGTGTTGTTGCTGTAGCAGGTGTTGTTGTTGTAGCAGGTGTTGTTGCTGTAGCAGGTGTTGTTGTTGTAGCAGGTGTTGTTGCTGTAGCAGGTGTTGTTGCTGTAGCAGGTGTTGTTGATGTAGCAGGTGTTGATGATGTAGCAGGTGTTGTTGCTGTAGCGGGTGTTGTTGCTGTAGCGGGTGTTGTTGTTGTCGCAGGTGTTGTTGCTGTAGCAGGTGTTGTTGTTGTAGCGGGTGTTGTTGTTGTCGCAGGTGTTGATGATGTAGCGGGTGTTGTTGCTGTAGCAGGTGTTGATGATGTAGCGGGTGTTGTTGCTGTAGCAGGTGTTGTTGTTGTAGCAGGTGTTGTTGTTGTAGCAGGTGTTGTTGTTGTAGCAGGTGTTGATGATGTAGCAGGTGTTGATGATGTAGCGGGTGTTGTTGCTGTAGCAGGTGTTGTTGTTGTAGCAGGTGTTGTTGCTGTAGCAGGTGTTGTTGTTGTAGCAGGTGTTATTGTTGTAGCAGGTGTTGATGATTTAGCAGGTGTTGTTGTTGTAGCGGGTGTTGTTGTTGTAGCAGGTGTTGATGATGTCGCAGGTGTTGATGATGTAGCAGGTGTTGTTGTTGTAGCGGGTGTTGTTGTTGTAGCAGGTGTTGATGATGTAGCGGGTGTTGTTGTTGTAGCAGGTGTTGATGATGTAGCAGGTGTTGATGATGTAGCAGGTGTTGTTGTTGTAGCGGGTGTTGTTGTTGTAGCAGGTGTTGATGATGTAGCGGGTGTTGTTGCTGTAGCGGGTGTTGTTGTTGTAGCAGGTGTTGTTGCTGTAGCAGGTGTTGTTGTTGTAGCGGGTGTTGTTGTTGTAGCAGGTGTTGATGATGTAGCGGGTGTTGTTGCTGTAGCAGGTGTTGATGATGTAGCGGGTGTTGTTGTTGTAGCAGGTGTTGTTGTTGTAGCAGGTGTTGATGATGTAGCAGGTGTTGTTGTTGTAGCAGGTGTTGTTGCTGTAGCGGGTGTTGTTGCTGTAGCGGGTGTTGTTGCTGTAGCGGGTGTTGTTGCTGTAGCGGGTGTTGTTGTTGTAGCAGGTGTTGTTGCTGTAGCGGGTGTTGTTGCTGTAGCGGGTGTTGTTGCTGTAGCAGGAGCTGTTGTTGTAGCAGGTGTTGATGATGTAGCAGGTGTTGTTGTTGTAGCGGGTGTTGTTGTTGTAGCAGGTGTTGTTGTTGTCGCAGGTGTTGATGATGTAGCAGGTGTTGTTGCTGTAGCGGGTGTTGTTGTTGTAGCAGGTGTTGTTGCTGTAGCAGGTGTTGTTGCTGAAACAGGTGTTGATGATGTAGCAGGTGTTGTTGTTGTAACAGGTGTTGATGATGTAGCAGGTGTTGATGATTGAGCAGGTGTTGTTGTTGTAGCAGGTGTTGTTGCTGTAGCAGGTGTTGATGATGTAGCAGGTGTTGTTGTTGTAGCGGGTGTTGTTGCTGTAGCAGGTGTTGTTGTTGTAGCAGGTGTTGATGATGTAGCAGGTGATGTTGATGTAGCAGGTGTTGTTGTTGTAGCAGGTGTTGTTGCTGTAGCAGGTGTTGTTGCTGTAGCGGGTGTTGTTGCTGTAGCAGGTGTTGTTGCTGTAGCGGGTGTTGTTGCTGTAGCGGGTGTTGTTGCTGTAGCAGGTGTTGTTGTTGTAGCAGGTGTTGTTGCTGTAGCGGGTGTTGTTGTTGTAGCAGGTGTTGATGATGTAGCGGGTGTTGTTGCTGTAGCAGGTGTTGATGATGTAGCAGGTGTTGTTGTTGTAGCAGGTGTTGTTGTTGTAGCAGGTGTTGTTGTTGTAGCAGGTGTTGATGATGTAGCAGGTGTTGTTGCTGTAGCAGGTGTTGATGATGTAGCAGGTGTTGTTGTTGTAGCAGGTGTTGTTGTTGTAGCAGGTGTTGTTGTTGTAGCAGGTGTTGATGATGTAGCAGGTGTTGTTGCTGTAGCAGGTGTTGTTGTTGTAGCAGGTGTTGTTGATGTAGCAGGTGTTGTTGCTGTAGCAGGTGTTGTTGTTGTAGCAGGTGTTGTTGTTGTAGCAGGTGTTGTTGCTGTAGCAGGTGTTGTTGTTGTAGCGGGTGTTGTTGATGTAGCAGGTGTTGTTGTTGTAGCAGGTGTTGATGATGTAGCAGGTGTTGTTGCTGTAGCAGGTGTTGTTGTTGTAGCAGGTGTTGTTGATGTAGCAGGTGTTGTTGCTGTAGCGGGTGTTGTTGTTGTAGCAGGTGTTGATGATGTAGCAGGTGTTGTTGTTGTAGCAGGTGTTGTTGTTGTAGCAGGTGTTGTTGTTGTAGCAGGTGTTGATGATGTAGCAGGTGTTGTTGCTGTAGCAGGTGTTGATGATGTAGCAGGTGTTGTTGTTGTAGCAGGTGTTGTTGTTGTAGCAGGTGTTGATGATGTAGCAGGTGTTGTTGCTGTAGCAGGTGTTGATGATGTAGCAGGTGTTGTTGTTGTAGCAGGTGTTGTTGTTGTAGCAGGTGTTGTTGTTGTAGCAGGTGTTGATGATGTAGCAGGTGTTGTTGCTGTAGCAGGTGTTGTTGTTGTAGCAGGTGTTGTTGCTGTAGCAGGTGTTGTTGTTGTAGCGGGTGTTGTTGCTGTAGCAGGTGTTGTTGATGTAGCAGGTGTTGTTGCTGTAGCAGGTGTTGTTGTTGTAGCAGGTGTTGTTGATGTAGCAGGTGTTGTTGTTGTAGCAGGTGTTGTTGTTGTAGCAGGTGTTGTTGTTGTAGCAGGTGTTGTTGCTGTAGCAGGTGTTGTTGTTGTAGCGGGTGTTGTTGCTGTAGCATGTGTTGTTGTTGTAGCAGGTGTTGTTGATGTAGCAGGTGTTGTTGATGTAGCAGGTGTTGTTGTTGTAGCAGGTGTTGTTGCTGTAGCAGGTGTTGTTGCTGTAGCGGGTGTTGTTGCTGTAGCAGGTGTTGTTGTTGTAGCAGGTGTTGTTGCTGTAGCAGGTGTTGTTGTTGTAGCAGGTGTTGTTGTTGTAGCAGGTGTTGTTGCTGTAGCAGGTGTTGTTGCTGTAGCAGGTGTTGTTGTTGTAGCAGGTGTTGTTGATGTAGCAGGTGTTGTTGCTGTAGCAGGTGTTGTTGATGTAGCAGGTGTTGTTGTTGTAGCAGGTGTTGTTGATGTAGCAGGTGTTGTTGCTGTAGCAGGTGTTGTTGTTGTAGCAGGTGTTGTTGCTGTAGCAGGTGTTGTTGTTGTAGCAGGTGTTGTTGATGTAGCAGGTGTTGTTGATGTAGCAGGTGTTGATGATGTAGCAGGTGTTGTTGCTGTAGAAGGTGTTGTTGTTGTAGCAGGTGTTGTTGTTGTAGCAGGTGTTGTTGATGTAGCAGGTGTTGTTGTTGTAGCAGGTGTTGATGATGTAGCAGGTGTTGTTGATGTAGCAGGTGTTGTTGCTGTAGCAGGTGTTGTTGTTGTAGCAGGTGTTGTTGTTGTAGCAGGTGTTGTTGATGTAGCAGGTGTTGTTGATGTAGCAGGTGTTGATGATGTAGCAGGTGTTGTTGCTGTAGAAGGTGTTGTTGTTGTAGCAGGTGTTGTTGTTGTAGCAGGTGTTGTTGATGTAGCAGGTGTTGATGATGTAGCAGGTGTTGTTGTTGTAGCAGGTGTTGTTGATGTAGCAGGTGTTGATGATGTAGCAGGTGTTGTTGATGTAGCAGGTGTTGTTGTTGTAGCAGGTGTTGTTGATGTAGCAGGTGTTGATGATGTAGCAGGTGTTGTTGATGTAGCAGGTGTTGTTGTTGTAGCAGGTGTTGTTGTTGTAGCAGGTGTTGTTGATGAAGCAGGTGTTGTTGCTGTAGCAGGTGTTGATGATGTAGCAGGTGTTGTTGATGTAGCAGGTGTTGTTGTTGTAGCAGGTGTTGATGATGTAGCAGGTGTTGATGTTGTAGCAGGTGTTGATGATGTAGCAGGTGTTGTTGTTGTAGCAGGTGTTGTTGTTGTAGCAGGTGTTGTTGATGAAGCAGGTGTTGTTGCTGTAGCAGGTGTTGTTGATGAAGCAGGTGTTGTTGCTGTAGCAGGTGTTGATGATGTAGCAGGTGTTGTTGTTGTAGCAGGTGTTGTTGATGTAGCAGGTGTTGTTGATGTAGCAGGTGTTGTTGCTGTAGCAGGTGTTGTTGATGTAGCAGGTGTTGATGATGTAGCAGGTGTTGTTGATGTAGCAGGTGTTGTTGTTGTAGCAGGTGTTGTTGATGTAGCAGGTGTTGATGATGTAGCAGGTGTTGTTGATGTAGCGGGTGTTGTTGTTGTAGCAGGTGTTGTTGTTGTAGCAGGTGATGATGTAGCAGGTGTTGATGATAAAGCAGGTGTTGTTGTTGTAGCAGGTGTTGTTGCTGTAGCAGGTGTTGTTGATGTAGCAGGTGTTGTTGTTGTAGCAGGTGTTGTTGCTGTAGCAGGTGTTGTTGTTGTAGCAGGTGTTGTTGATGTAGCAGGTGTTGATGATGTAGCAGGTGTTGATGATGTAGCAGGTGTTGTTGTTGTAGCAGGTGTTGTTGATGTAGCAGGTGTTGATGATGTAGCAGGTGTTGTTGCTGTAGCAGGTGTTGTTGTTGTAGCAGGTGTTGTTGATGTAGCAGGTGTTGTTGATGTAGCAGGTGTTGTTGCTGTAGCAGGTGTTGTTGCTGTAGCAGGTGTTGTTGTTGTAGCAGGTGTTGTTGATGTAGCAGGTGTTGTTGCTGTAGCAGGTGTTGTTGATGTAGCAGGTGTTGATGATGTAGCAGGTGTTGATGATGTAGCAGGTGTTGTTGCTGTAGCGGGTGTTGATGTAGCAGGTGTTGATGATGTAGCAGGTGTTGATGATGTAGCAGGTGTTGTTGCTGTAGCAGGTGTTGTTGCTGTAGCAGGTGTTGTTGATGTAGCAGGTGTTGATGATGTAGCAGGTGTTGTTGCTGTAGCAGGTGTTGTTGCTGTAGCAGGTGTTGATGATGTAGCAGGTGTTGATGATGTAGCAGGTGTTGATGATGTAGCAGGTGTTGTTGTTGTAGCAGGTGTTGATGATGTAGCAGGTGTTGTTGATGAAGCAGGTGTTGTTGATGTAGCAGGTGTTGTTGTTGTAGCAGGTGTTGATGATGTAGCAGGTGTTGATGATGTAGCAGGTGTTGTTGTTGTAGCAGGTGTTGTTGATGTAGCAGGTGTTGATGATGTAGCAGGTGTTGTTGATGTAGCAGATGTTGTTGATGTAGCAGGTGTTGTTGATGTAGCAGGTGTTGTTGTTGTAGCAGGTGTTGATGATGTAGCAGGTGTTGATGATGTAGCAGGTGTTGTTGTTGTAGCAGGTGTTGTTGATGTAGCAGGTGTTGATGATGTAGCAGGTGTTGTTGCTGTAGCGGGTGTTGATGTAGCAGGTGTTGATGATGTAGCAGGTGTTGATGATGTAGCAGGTGTTGTTGCTGTAGCAGGTGTTGTTGCTGTAGCAGGTGTTGTTGATGTAGCAGGTGTTGATGATGTAGCAGGTGTTGTTGCTGTAGCAGGTGTTGTTGCTGTAGCAGGTGTTGTTGTTGTAGCAGGTGTTGATGATGTAGCAGGTGTTGATGATGTAGCAGGTGTTGTTGTTGTAGCAGGTGTTGATGATGTAGCAGGTGTTGTTGATGAAGCAGGTGTTGTTGCTGTAGCAGGTGTTGTTGATGTAGCAGGTGTTGATGATGTAGCAGGTGTTGTTGCTGTAGCAGGTGTTGTTGCTGTAGCAGGTGTTGTTGATGTAGCAGGTGTTGATGATGTAGCAGGTGTTGTTGTTGTAGCAGGTGTTGTTGATGTAGCAGGTGTTGATGATGTAGCAGGTGTTGTTGATGTAGCAGGTGTTGTTGCTGTAGCAGGTGTTGATGATGTAGCAGGTGTTGATGATGTAGCAGGTGTTGTTGTTGTAGCAGGTGTTGTTGATGTAGCAGGTGTTGATGATGTAGCAGGTGTTGTTGATGTAGCAGGTGTTGTTGCTGTAGCAGGTGTTGATGATGTAGCAGGTGTTGATGATGTAGCAGGTGTTGTTGTTGTAGCAGGTGTTGTTGATGTAGCAGGTGTTGATGATGTAGCAGGTGTTGTTGATGTAGCAGATGTTGTTGATGTAGCAGGTGTTGTTGATGTAGCAGGTGTTGTTGTTGTAGCAGGTGTTGATGATGTAGCAGGTGTTGATGATGTAGCAGGTGTTGTTGTTGTAGCAGGTGTTGTTGATGTAGCAGGTGTTGATGATGTAGCAGGTGTTGTTGCTGTAGCAGGTGTTGTTGCTGTAGCAGGTGTTGTTGATGTAGCAGGTGTTGATGATGTAGCAGGTGTTGTTGCTGTAGCAGGTGTTGTTGCTGTAGCAGGTGTTGTTGATGTAGCAGGTGTTGTTGCTGTAGCAGGTGTTGTTGTTGTAGCAGGTGTTGATGATGTAGCAGGTGTTGATGATGTAGCAGGTGTTGTTGTTGTAGCAGGTGTTGATGATGTAGCAGGTGTTGTTGATGAAGCAGGTGTTGTTGCTGTAGCAGGTGGTGATGATGTAGCAGATGTTGTTGATGTGGCAGGTGTTGTTGATGTAGCAGGTGTTGATGATGTAGCAGGTGTTGTTGATGTAGCAGATGTTGTTGATGTAGCAGGTGTTGTTGTTGTAGCAGGTGTTGTTGCTGTAGCAGGTGTTGTTGATGTAGCAGGTGTTGTTGATGTAGCAGGTGTTGTTGCTGTCGCAGGTGTTGTTGCTGTAGCAGGTGTTGTTGTTGTAGCAGGTGTTGTTGATGTAGCAGGTGTTGATGATGTAGCAGGTGTTGTTGATGTAGCAGATGTTGATGATGTAGCAGGTGTTGTTGTTGTAGCAGGTGTTGTTGATGTAGCAGGTGTTGATGATGTAGCAGGTGTTGTTGTTGTAGCAGGTGTTGTTGATGTAGCAGGTGTTGATGATGTAGCAGGTGTTGTTGATGTAGCAGGTGTTGTTGCTGTAGCAGGTGTTGTTGTTGTAGCAGGCGTTGATGATGTAGCAGGTGTTGTTGATGTAGCAGGTGTTGATGATGTAGCAGGTGTTGTTGATGTAGCAGATGTTGTTGATGTAGCAGGTGTTGTTGTTGTAGCAGGTGTTGATGAAGCAGGTGTTGTTGCTGTAGCAGGTGTTGATGATGTAGCAGATGTTGTTGATGTAGCAGGTGTTGTTGATGTAGCAGGTGTTGATGATGTAGCAGGTGTTGTTGATGTAGCAGATGTTGTTGATGTAGCAGGTGTTGTTGTTGTAGCAGGTGTTGTTGCTGTAGCAGGTGTTGTTGATGTAGCAGGTGTTGTTGCTGTAGCAGGTGTTGTTGCTGTAGCAGGTGTTGTTGTTGTAGCAGGTGTTGTTGATGTAGCAGGTGTTGTTGCTGTAGCAGGTGTTGTTGATGTAGCAGGTGTTGATGATGTAGCAGGTGTTGATGATGTAGCAGGTGTTGTTGTTGTAGCAGGTGTTGTTGATGTAGCAGGTGTTGATGATGTAGCAGGTGTTGTTGCTGTAGCAGGTGTTGTTGTTGTAGCAGGTGTTGTTGATGTAGCAGGTGTTGTTGCTGTAGCAGGTGTTGTTGTTGTAGCAGGTGTTGTTGATGTAGCAGGTGTTGTTGCTGTAGCAGGTGTTGTTGCTGTAGCAGGTGTTGTTGTTGTACCAGGTGTTGTTGATGTAGCAGGTGCTGTTGATGTAGCAGGTGTTGTTGTTGTAGCAGGTGTTGATGATGTAGCAGGTGTTGATGATGTAGCAGGTGTTGTTGATGTAGCAGGTGTTGTTGCTGTAGCAGGTGTTGTTGCTGTAGCAGGTGTTGTTGTTGTAGCAGGTGTTGTTGATGTAGCAGGTGTTGTTGCTGTAGCAGGTGTTGTTGATGTAGCAGGTGTTGTTGCTGTAGCAGGTGTTTTTGTTGTTGTAGCAGGTGTTGTTGCTGTAGCAGGTGTTGTTGTTGTAGCAGGTGTTGTTGATGTAGCAGGTGTTGTTGCTGTAGCAGGTGTTGTTGATGTAGCAGGTGTTGTTGCTGTAGCAGGTGTTGTTGATGTAGCAGGTGTTGTTGCTGTAGCAGGTGTTGTTGATGTAGCAGGTGATGTTGTTGTAGCAGGTGTTGTTGCTGTAGCAGGTGTTGTTGATGTAGCAGGTGTTGTTGCTGTAGCAGGTGTTGTTGTTGTAGCAGTTGTTGTTGATGTAGCAGGTGTTGATGATGTAGCAGGTGTTGATGCTGTAGCAGGTGTTGTTGATGTAGCAGGTGTTGTTGCTGTAGCAGGTGTTGTTGATGTAGCAGGTGTTGTTGTTGTAGCAGGTGTTGTTGATGTAGCAGGTGTTGATGATGTAGCGGGTGTTGATGATGTAGCAGGTGTTGATGATGTAGCGGGTGTTGTTGCTGTAGCAGGTGTTGTTGATGTAGCAGGTGTTGATGATGTAGCAGGTGTTGATGCTGCAGCAGGTGTTGTTGATGTAGCAGGTGTTGTTGCTGTAGCAGGTGTTGTTGATGTAGCAGGTGTTGATGATGTAGCAGGTGTTGATGATGTAGCAGGTGTTGTTGTTGTAGCAGGTGTTGTTGATGTAGCAGGTGTTGTTGATGTAGCAGGTGTTGATGATGTAGCAGGTGTTGTTGCTGTAGCAGGTGTTGTTGCTGTAGCAGGTGTTGTTGTTGTAGCAGGTGTTGTTGATGTAGCAGGTGTTGTTGCTGTAGCAGGTGTTGTTGTTGTAGCAGGTGTTGTTGATGTAGCAGGTGTTGTTGCTGTAGCAGGTGTTGTTGCTGTAGCAGGTGTTGTTGTTGTAGCAGGTGTTGTTGATGTAGCAGGTGTTGTTGATGTAGCAGGTGTTGTTGTTGTAGCAGGTGTTGATGATGTAGCAGGTGTTGTTGATGTAGCAGGTGTTGTTGCTGTAGCAGGTGTTGTTGCTGTAGCAGGTGTTGTTGTTGTAGCAGGTGTTGTTGATGTAGCAGGTGTTGTTGCTGTAGCAGGTGTTGTTGATGTAGCAGGTGTTGTTGCTGTAGCAGGTGTTGTTGTTGTAGCAGGTGTTGTTGCTGTAGCAGGTGTTGTTGTTGTAGCAGGTGTTGTTGCTGTAGCAGGTGTTGTTGATGTAGCAGGTGTTGTTGCTGTAGCAGGTGTTGTTGTTGTAGCAGGTGTTGTTGCTGTAGCAGGTGTTGTTGCTGTAGCAGGTGTTGTTGTTGTAGCAGTTGTTGTTGATGTAGCAGGTGTTGTTGCTGTAGCAGGTGTTGTTGCTGTAGCAGGTGTTGTTGATGTAGCAGGTGTTGTTGCTGTAGCAGGTGTTGTTGTTGTAGCAGGTGTTGTTGCTGTAGCAGGTGTTGTTGTTGTAGCAGGTGTTGTTGCTGTAGCAGGTGTTGTTGCTGTAGCAGGTGTTGTTGGTGTAGCAGGTGTTGTTGTTGTAGCAGGTGTTGTTGCTGTAGCAGGTGTTGTTGTTGTAGCAGGTGTTGTTGCTGTAGCAGGTGTTGTTGATGTAGCAGGTGTTGTTGCTGTAGCAGGTGTTGTTGTTGTAGCAGGTGTTGTTGCTGTAGCAGGTGTTGTTGTTGTAGCAGGTGTTGTTGCTGTAGCAGGTGTTGTTGATGTAGCAGGTGTTGTTGTTGTAGCAGGTGTTGTTGATGTAGCAGGTGTTGTTGCTGTAGCAGGTGTTGTTGCTGTAGCAGGTGTTGATGATGTAGCAGGTGTTGTTGCTGTAGCGGGTGTTGTTGTTGTAGCAGGTGTTGATGATGTAGCAGGTGTTGTTGCTGTAGCAGGTGTTGCTGTAGCAGGTGTTGTTGTTGTAGCAGGTGTTGTTGATGTAGCAGGTGTTGTTGCTGTAGCAGGTGTTGTTGCTGTAGCAGGTGTTGTTGATGTAGCAGGTGTTGTTGCTGTAGCAGGTGTTGTTGTTGTAGCAGGTGTTGTTGCTGTAGCAGGTGTTGTTGTTGTAGCAGGTGTTGTTGCTGTAGCAGGTGTTGTTGCTGTAGCAGGTGTTGTTGGTGTAGCAGGTGTTGTTGTTGTAGCAGGTGTTGTTGCTGTAGCAGGTGTTGTTGATGTAGCAGGTGTTGTTGCTGTAGCAGGTGTTGATGATGTAGCGGGTGTTGTTGCTGTAGCAGGTGTTGATGATGTAGCAGGTGTTGTTGTTGTAGCGGGTGTTGTTGTTGTAGCAGGTGTTGATGATGTAGCGGGTGTTGTTGTTGTAGCAGGTGTTGATGATGTAGCAGGTGTTGATGATGTAGCAGGTGTTGTTGTTGTAGCGGGTGTTGTTGTTGTAGCAGGTGTTGATGATGTAGCGGGTGTTGTTGCTGTAGCGGGTGTTGTTGTTGTCGCAGGTGTTGTTGCTGTAGCAGGTGTTGTTGTTGTAGCGGGTGTTGTTGTTGTAGCAGGTGTTGTTGTTGTAGCAGGTGTGGATGATGTAGCGGGTGTTGTTGCTGTAGCGGGTGTTGTTGTTGTCGCAGGTGTTGTTGCTGTAGCAGGTGTTGTTGTTGTAGCGGGTGTTGTTGTTGTAGCAGGTGTTGATGATGTAGCGGGTGTTGTTGCTGTAGCAGGTGTTGTTGTTGTAGCGGGTGTTGTTGTTGTAGCAGGTGTTGATGATGTAGCGGGTGTTGTTGTTGTAGCAGGTGTTGTTGTTGTAGCAGGTGTTGATGATGTAGCAGGTGTTGTTGTTGTAGCAGGTGTTGTTGCTGTAGCGGGTGTTGTTGCTGTAGCGGGTGTTGTTGCTGTAGCAGGTGTTGTTGCTGTAGCGGGTGTTGTTGTTGTAGCAGGTGTTGTTGCTGTAGCGGGTGTTGTTGCTGTAGCGGGTGTTGTTGCTGTAGCAGGTGTTGTTGTTGTAGCAGGTGTTGATGATGTAGCAGGTGATGTTGTTGTAGCGGGTGTTGTTGTTGTAGCAGGTGTTGTTGTTGTAGCAGGTGTTGATGTTGTAGCAGGTGTTGTTGCTGTATCGGGTGTTGTTGTTGTAGCAGGTGTTGTGGTTGTAGCAGGTGTTGTTGCTGCAGCGGGTGTTGTTGCTGTAGCGGGCGTTGTTGTTGTAGCAGGTGTTGTTGCTGTAGCAGGTGTTGTTGTTGTAGCAGGTGTTGTTGCTGTAGCAGGTGTTGTTGCTGTAGCAGGTGTTGTTGTTGTAGCAGGTGTTGTTGATGTAGCAGGTGTTGTTGCTGTAGCAGGTGTTGTTGATGTAGCAGGTGTTGTTGCTGTAGCAGGTGTTGTTGCTGTAGCAGGTGTTGTTGCTGTAGCAGGTGTTGTTGTTGTAGCAGGTGTTGTTGCTGTAGCAGGTGTTGTTGCTGTAGCAGGTGTTGTTGTTGTAGCAGGTGTTGTTGTTGTAGCAGGTGTTGTTGCTGTAGCAGGTGTTGTTGTTGTAGCAGGTGTTGTTGATGTAGCAGGTGTTGATGATGTAGCAGGTGATGTTGTTGCAGCAGGTGTTGTTGTTGTAGCAGGTGTTGATGATGTAGCGGGTGTTGTTGTTGTAGCAGGTGTTGATGATGTAGCAGGTGATGTTGTTGCAGCAGGTGTTGTTGTTGTAGCAGGTGTTGATGATGTAGCGGGTGATGTTGTTGTAGCAGGTGATGATGATGTAGCAGGTGATGTTGTTGCAGCAGGTGTTGTTGTTGTAGCAGGTGTTGTTGTTGTAGCAGGTGTTGTTGTTGTAGTAGGTGATGATGGTGTAGCAGGTGTTGTTGCTGTAGCAGGTGTTGTTGTTGTAGCAGGTGTTGATGATGTAGCAGGTGTTGTTGCTGTAGCAGGTGTTGATGATGTAGCAGGTGTTGTTGCTGTAGCAGGTGTTGTTGTTGTAGCAGGTGTTGATGATGTAGCGGGTGTTGTTGTTGTAGCAGGTGTTGATGATGTAGCAGGTGTTGTTGATGTAGCAGGTGTTGATGATGTAGCAGGTGTTGTTGCTGTAGCAGGTGTTGTTGCTGTAGCAGGTGTTGTTGCTGTAGCAGGTGTTGTTGATGTAGCAGGTGTTGATGATGTAGCAGGTGTTGTTGCTGTAGCAGGTGTTGTTGCTGTAGCAGGTGTTGTTGTTGTAGCAGGTGTTGTTGCTGTAGCAGGTGTTGTTGATGTAGCAGGTGTTGTTGCTGTAGCAGGTGTTGTTGTTGTAGCAGGTGTTGTTGCTGTAGCAGGTGTTGTTGCTGTAGCAGGTGTTGTTGTTGTAGCAGTTGTTGTTGATGTAGCAGGTGTTGTTGCTGTAGCAGGTGTTGTTGCTGTAGCAGGTGTTGTTGATGTAGCAGGTGTTGTTGCTGTAGCAGGTGTTGTTGCTGTAGCGGGTGTTGTTGCTGTAGCAGGTGTTGTTGTTGTAGCAGTTGTTGTTGATGTAGCAGGTGTTGTTGCTGTAGCAGGTGTTGTTGCTGTAGCAGGTGTTGTTGTTGTAGCAGTTGTTGTTGATGTAGCAGGTGTTGTTGCTGTAGCAGGTGTTGTTGCTGTAGCGGGTGTTGTTGCTGTAGCAGGTGTTGTTGTTGTAGCAGGTGTTGTTGCTGTAGCAGGTGTTGTTGTTGTAGCAGGTGTTGTTGCTGTAGCAGGTGTTGTTGCTGTAGCAGGTGTTGTTGGTGTAGCAGGTGTTGTTGTTGTAGCAGGTGTTGTTGCTGTAGCAGGTGTTGTTGTTGTAGCAGGTGTTGTTGCTGTAGCAGGTGTTGTTGATGTAGCAGGTGTTGTTGCTGTAGCAGGTGTTGTTGTTGTAGCAGGTGTTGTTGCTGTAGCAGGTGTTGTTGTTGTAGCAGGTGTTGTTGCTGTAGCAGGTGTTGTTGATGTAGCAGGTGTTGTTGTTGTAGCAGGTGTTGTTGATGTAGCAGGTGTTGTTGCTGTAGCAGGTGTTGTTGCTGTAGCAGGTGTTGATGATGTAGCAGGTGTTGTTGCTGTAGCGGGTGTTGTTGTTGTAGCAGGTGTTGGTGATGTAGCAGGTGTTGATGCTGTAGCAGGTGTTGTTGCTGTAGCAGGTGTTGTTGCTGTAGCAGGTGTTGTTGATGTAGCAGGTGTTGTTGCTGTAGCAGGTGTTGTTGTTGTAGCAGGTGTTGTTGCTGTAGCAGGTGTTGTTGTTGTAGCAGGTGTTGTTGCTGTAGCAGGTGTTGTTGCTGTAGCAGGTGTTGTTGGTGTAGCAGGTGTTGTTGTTGTAGCAGGTGTTGTTGCTGTAGCAGGTGTTGTTGATGTAGCAGGTGTTGTTGCTGTAGCAGGTGTTGATGATGTAGCGGGTGTTGTTGCTGTAGCAGGTGTTGATGATGTAGCAGGTGTTGTTGTTGTAGCGGGTGTTGTTGTTGTAGCAGGTGTTGATGATGTAGCGGGTGTTGTTGTTGTAGCAGGTGTTGATGATGTAGCAGGTGTTGATGATGTAGCAGGTGTTGTTGTTGTAGCGGGTGTTGTTGTTGTAGCAGGTGTTGATGATGTAGCGGGTGTTGTTGCTGTAGCGGGTGTTGTTGTTGTCGCAGGTGTTGTTGCTGTAGCAGGTGTTGTTGTTGTAGCGGGTGTTGTTGTTGTAGCAGGTGTTGTTGTTGTAGCAGGTGTGGATGATGTAGCGGGTGTTGTTGCTGTAGCGGGTGTTGTTGTTGTCGCAGGTGTTGTTGCTGTAGCAGGTGTTGTTGTTGTAGCGGGTGTTGTTGTTGTAGCAGGTGTTGATGATGTAGCGGGTGTTGTTGCTGTAGCAGGTGTTGTTGTTGTAGCGGGTGTTGTTGTTGTAGCAGGTGTTGATGATGTAGCGGGTGTTGTTGTTGTAGCAGGTGTTGTTGTTGTAGCAGGTGTTGATGATGTAGCAGGTGTTGTTGTTGTAGCAGGTGTTGTTGCTGTAGCGGGTGTTGTTGCTGTAGCGGGTGTTGTTGCTGTAGCAGGTGTTGTTGCTGTAGCGGGTGTTGTTGTTGTAGCAGGTGTTGTTGCTGTAGCGGGTGTTGTTGCTGTAGCGGGTGTTGTTGCTGTAGCAGGTGTTGTTGTTGTAGCAGGTGTTGATGATGTAGCAGGTGATGTTGTTGTAGCGGGTGTTGTTGTTGTAGCAGGTGTTGTTGTTGTAGCAGGTGTTGATGTTGTAGCAGGTGTTGTTGCTGTATCGGGTGTTGTTGTTGTAGCAGGTGTTGTGGTTGTAGCAGGTGTTGTTGCTGCAGCGGGTGTTGTTGCTGTAGCGGGCGTTGTTGTTGTAGCAGGTGTTGTTGCTGTAGCAGGTGTTGTTGTTGTAGCAGGTGTTGTTGCTGTAGCAGGTGTTGTTGCTGTAGCAGGTGTTGTTGTTGTAGCAGGTGTTGTTGATGTAGCAGGTGTTGTTGCTGTAGCAGGTGTTGTTGATGTAGCAGGTGTTGTTGCTGTAGCAGGTGTTGTTGCTGTAGCAGGTGTTGTTGTTGTAGCAGGTGTTGTTGCTGTAGCAGGTGTTGTTGCTGTAGCAGGTGTTGTTGTTGTAGCAGGTGTTGTTGTTGTAGCAGGTGTTGTTGCTGTAGCAGGTGTTGTTGTTGTAGCAGGTGTTGTTGATGTAGCAGGTGTTGATGATGTAGCAGGTGATGTTGTTGTAGCAGGTGATGATGATGTAGCAGGTGATGTTGTTGCAGCAGGTGTTGTTGTTGTAGCAGGTGTTGTTGTTGTAGCAGGTGTTGTTGTTGTAGTAGGTGATGATGGTGTAGCAGGTGTTGTTGCTGTAGCAGGTGTTGTTGTTGTAGCAGGTGTTGATGATGTAGCAGGTGTTGTTGCTGTAGCAGGTGTTGATGATGTAGCAGGTGTTGTTGCTGTAGCAGGTGTTGTTGTTGTAGCAGGTGTTGTTGTTGTAGCAGGTGTTGATGATGTAGCAGGTGTTGATGATGTAGCAGGTGTTGTTGTTGTAGCAGGTGTTGTTGTTGTAGCAGGTGTTGATGATGTAGCAGGTGTTGATGATGTAGCAGGTGTTGTTGTTGTAGCAGGTGATGATGATGTAGCAGGTGATGTTGTTGCAGCAGGTGTTGTTGTTGTAGCAGGTGTTGTTGTTGTAGTAGGTGTTGTTGTTGTAGCAGGTGTTGATGTAGCAGGTGTTGTTGTTGTAGCAGGTGTTGTTGTTGTAGCAGGTGTTGATGATGTAGCAGGTTTTGTTGCTGTAGCAGGTGTTGTTGCTGTAGCTGGTGTTGATGATGTAGCAGGTGTTGTTGTTGTAGCAGGTGTTGTTGTTGTAGCAGGTGTTGTTGATGTAGCAGGTGTTGATGATGTCGCAGGTGTTGTTGCTGTAGCGGGTGTTGTTGCTGTAGCGGGTGTTGTTGCTGTAGCGGGTGTTGATGATGTAGCGGGTGTTGTTGTTGTTGTAGCGGGTGTTGTTGCTGTAGCAGGTGTTGTTGTTGTAGCGGGTGTTGTTGTTGTAGCAGGTGTTGATGATGTAGCGGGTGTTGTTGCTGTAGCAGGTGTTGATGATGTAGCAGGTGTTGATGACGTAGCAGGTGTTGTTGTTGTAGCAGGTGTTGATGATGTAGCAGGTTTTGTTGCTGTAGCAGGTGTTGTTGTTGTAGCAGGTGTTGTTGCTGTAGCAGGTGTTGTTGTTGTAGCAGGTGTTGATGATGTAGCAGGTGTTGATGATGTAGCAGGTGTTGTTGTTGTAGCAGGTGTTGATGATGTAGCAGGTGTTGATGATGTAGCAGGTGTTGATGATGTAGCAGGTGTTGTTGTTGTAGCAGGTGTTGTTGTTGTAGCAGGTGTTGATGATGTAGCAGGTTTTGTTGCTGTAGCAGGTGTTGTTGTTGTAGCAGGTGTTGTTGCTGTAGCAGGTGTTGTTGTTGTAGCAGGTGTTGATGATGTAGCAGGTGTTGATGATGTAGCAGGTGTTGTTGTTGTAGCAGGTGTTGTTGTTGTAGCAGGTGTTGATGATGTAGCAGGTGTTGATGATGTAGCAGGTGTTGTTGTTGTAGCAGGTGTTGTTGTTGTAGCAGGTGTTGATGATGTAGCAGGTGTTGTTGCTGTAGCAGGTATTGATGATGTAGCAGGTTTTGTTGCTGTAGCAGGTGTTGTTGTAGCAGGTGTTGATGATGTAGCAGGTGTTGTTGTTGTAGCGGGTGTTGTTGCTGTAGCGGGTGTTGTTGCTGTAGCGGGTGTTGTTGCTGTAGCAGGTGTTGTTGTTGTAGCAGGTGTTGATGTAGCAGGTGTTGATGATGTAGCAGGTGTTGTTGCTGTAGCAGGTGTTGTTGCTGTAGCGGGTGTTGTTGCTGTAGCAGGTGTTGTTGCTGTAGCAGGTGTTGTTGCTGTAGCGGGTGTTGTTGTTGTAGCAGGTGTTGATGATGTAGCGGGTGTTGTTGCTGTAGCAGGTGTTGTTGTTGTAGCAGGTGTTGATGTTGTAGCAGGTGTTGTTGCTGTATCGGGTGTTGTTGTTGTAGCAGGTGTTGTTGCTGCAGCGGGTGTTGTTGCTGTAGCGGGCGTTGTTGTTGTAGCAGGTGTTGTTGCTGTAGCAGGTGTTGTTGTTGTAGCAGGTGTTGTTGCTGTAGCAGGTGTTGTTGCTGTAGCAGGTGTTGTTGTTGTAGCAGGTGTTGTTGATGTAGCAGGTGTTGTTGCTGTAGCAGGTGTTGTTGATGTAGCAGGTGTTGTTGTTGTAGCAGGTGTTGTTGATGTAGCAGGTGTTGTTGTTGTAGCAGGTGTTGTTGCTGCAGCAGGTGTTGTTGTTGTAGCAGGTGTTGTTGCTGTAGCAGGTGTTGTTGATGTAGCAGGTGTTGTTGATGTAGCAGGTGTTGTTGCTGTAGCAGGTGTTGTTGTTGTAGCAGGTGTTGTTGATGTAGCAGGTGTTGTTGCTGTAGCAGGTGTTGTTGATGTAGCAGGTGTTGTTGTTGTAGCAGGTGTTGTTGATGTAGCAGGTGTTGTTGTTGTAGCAGGTGTTGTTGCTGTAGCAGGTGTTGTTGTTGTAGCAGGTGTTGTTGCTGTAGCAGGTGTTGTTGTTGTAGCAGGTGTTGTTGCTGTAGCAGGTGTTGTTGCTGTAGCAGGTGTTGTTGTTGTAGCAGGTGTTGTTGTTGTAGCAGGTGTTGTTGCTGTAGCAGGTGTTGTTGTTGTAGCAGGTGTTGTTGATGTAGCAGGTGTTGTTGCTGTAGCAGGTGTTGTTGTTGTAGCAGGTGTTGTTGCTGTAGCAGGTGTTGTTGCTGTAGCAGGTGTTGTTGTTGTAGCGGGTGTTGTTGATGTAGCAGGTGTTGATGATGTAGCAGGTGTTGTTGCTGTAGCAGGTGTTGTTGTTGTAGCAGGTGTTGATGATGTAGCAGGTGTTGATGATGTAGCAGGTGTTGTTGTTGTATCGGGTGTTGTTGCTGTAGCGGGTGTTGTTGCTGTAGCGGGTGTTGTTGTTGTAGCAGGTGTTGTTGCTGTAGCAGGTGTTGTTGTTGTAGCAGGTGTTGATGATGTAGCAGGTGTTGATGATGTAGCAGGTGTTGATGATGTAGCAGGTGTTGTTGTTGTAGCGGGTGTTGTTGCTGTAGCAGGTGTTGTTGTTGTAGCAGGTGTTGATGATGTAGCAGGTGTTGATGATGTAGCAGGTGTTGATGATGTAGCAGGTGTTGATGATGTAGCAGGTGTTGTTGTTGTATCGGGTGTTGTTGCTGTAGCGGGTGTTGTTGCTGTAGCGGGTGTTGTTGTTGTAGCAGGTGTTGTTGCTGTAGCAGGTGTTGTTGTTGTAGCAGGTGTTGATGATGTAGCAGGTGTTGATGATGTAGCAGGTGTTGATGATGTAGCAGGTGTTGTTGTTGTAGCGGGTGTTGTTGCTGTAGCAGGTGTTGTTGTTGTAGCAGGTGTTGATGATGTAGCAGGTGTTGATGATGTAGCGGGTGTTGTTGTTGTAGCGGGTGTTGTTGCTGTAGCAGGTGTTGTTGTTGTAGCAGGTGTTGTTGCTGTAGCAGGTGTTGATGATGTAGCAGGTGTTGTTGCTGTAGGAGGTGTTGATGATGTAGCAGGTGTTGATGATGTAGGTGTTGTTGTTGTAGCAGGTGTTGTTGCTGTAGCAGGTGTTGTTGTTGTAGCAGGTGTTGATGATGTAGGTGTTGTTGTTGTAGCAGGTGTTGTTGCTGTAGCAGGTGTTGTTGTTGTAGCAGGTGTTGATGATGTAGCAGGTGTTGATGATGTAGCAGGTGTTGTTGCTGTAGCAGGTGTTGTTGATGTAGCAGGTGATGTTGTTGTAGCAGGTGTTGTTGTTGTAGCAGGTGTTGTTGTTGTAGTAGGTGTTGATGGTGTAGCAGGTGTTGTTGCTGTAGCAGGTGTTGTTGTTGTAGCAGGTGTTGATGATGTAGCAGGTGTTGTTGCTGTAGCAGGTGTTGTTGATGTAGCAGGTATTGTTGTTGTAGCAGGTGTTGACGATGTAGCTGGTGTTGTTGTTGTAGCAGGTGTTGTTGCTGTAGCAGGTGTTGATGATGTAGCAGGTGTTGTTGCTGTAGCAGGTGTTGTTGTTGTAGCAGGTGTTGTTGTTGTAGCAGGTGTTGATGATGTAGCAGGTGTTGATGATGTAGCAGGTGTTGTTGTTGTAGCAGGTGTTGATGTAGCAGGTGATGTTGTTGTAGCAGGTGTTGTTGTTGTAGCAGGTGTTGTTGTTGTAGTAGGTGTTGATGGTGTAGCAGGTGTTGTTGCTGTAGCAGGTGTTGTTGTTGTAGCAGGTGTTGTTGCTGTAGCAGGTGTTGTTGTAGTAGGTGTTGATGGTGTAGCAGGTGTTGTTGTTGTAGCAGGTGTTGATGATGTAGCAGGTGTTGTTGCTGTAGCAGGTGTTGTTGTTGTAGCAGGTGTTGATGATGTAGCAGGTGTTGATGATGTAGCAGGTGTTGATGATGTAGCAGGTGTTGTTGCTGTAGCAGGTGTTGTTGATGTAGCAGGTGTTGATGATGTAGCAGGTGTTGTTGCTGTAGCAGGTGTTGATGATGTAGCAGGTGTTGTTGATGTAGCAGGTGTTGTTGTAGCAGGTGTTGTTGTTGTAGCAGGTGTTGTTGATGTAGCAGGTGTTGATGATGTAGCAGGTGTTGTTGCTGTAGCAGGTGTTGTTGTTGTAGCAGGTGTTGATGATGTAGCAGGTGTTGATGATGTAGCAGGTGTTGTTGTTGTAGCAGGTGTTGTTGTTGTAGCAGGTGTTGATGATGTAGCAGGTGTTGTTGCTGTAGCAGGTGTTGTTGTTGTAGCAGGTGTTGATGATGTAGCAGGTGTTGATGATGTAGCAGGTGTTGTTGTTGTAGCGGGTGTTGTTGTTGTAGCAGGTGTTGTTGTTGTAGCAGGTGTTGATGATGTAGCAGGTGTTGTTGCTGTAGCAGGTGTTGTTGTTGTAGCAGGTGTTGATGATGTAGCAGGTGTTGTTGCTGTAGCAGGTGTTGTTGTTGTAGCAGGTGTTGATGATGTAGCAGGTGTTGTTGTTGTAGCAGGTGTTGTTGTTGTAGCAGGTGTTGATGATGTAGCAGGTGTTGATGATGTAGCAGGTGTTGTTGTTGTAGCAGGTGTTGTTGTTGTAGCAGGTGTTGTTGCTGTAGCAGGTGTTGTTGTTGTAGCAGGTGTTGATGATGTAGCAGGTGTTGATGATGTAGCAGGTGTTGTTGTTGTAGCAGGTGTTGTTGTTGTAGCAGGTGTTGATGATGTAGCAGGTTTTGTTGCTGTAGCAGGTGTTGTTGTTGTAGCAGGTGTTGTTGCTGTAGCAGGTGTTGTTGTTGTAGCAGGTGTTGATGATGTAGCAGGTGTTGATGATGTAGCAGGTGTTGTTGTTGTAGCAGGTGTTGTTGTTGTAGCAGGTGTTGATGATGTAGCAGGTGTTGATGATGTAGCAGGTGTTGTTGTTGTAGCAGGTGTTGTTGTTGTAGCAGGTGTTGATGATGTAGCAGGTGTTGTTGCTGTAGCAGGTATTGATGATGTAGCAGGTTTTGTTGCTGTAGCAGGTGTTGTTGTTGTAGCAGGTGTTGATGATGTAGCAGGTTTTGTTGCTGTAGCAGGTGTTGTTGTTGTAGCAGGTGTTGTTGCTGTAGCAGGTGTTGTTGTTGTAGCAGGTGTTGTTGATGTAGCAGGTGTTGATGATGTAGCAGGTGTTGTTGCTGTAGCGGGTGTTGTTGCTGTAGCGGGTGTTGTTGCTGTAGCGGGTGTTGTTGTTGTTGTAGCGGGTGTTGTTGCTGTAGCAGGTGTTGTTGTTGTAGCGGGTGTTGTTGTTGTAGCAGGTGTTGATGATGTAGCGGGTGTTGTTGCTGTAGCAGGTGTTGATGATGTAGCAGGTGTTGATGACGTAGCAGGTGTTGTTGTTGTAGCGGGTGTTGTTGTTGTAGCAGGTGTTGATGATGTAGCGGGTGTTGTTGCTGTAGCAGGTGTTGTTGTTGTAGCGGGTGTTGTTGCTGTAGCAGGTGTTGATGATGTAGCAGGTGTTGTTGTTGTAGCGGGTGTTGTTGTTGTAGCAGGTGTTGATGATGTAGCGGGTGTTGTTGTTGTAGCAGGTGTTGATGATGTAGCAGGTGTTGATGACGTAGCAGGTGTTGTTGTTGTAGCGGGTGTTGTTGTTGTAGCAGGTGTTGATGATGTAGCGGGTGTTGTTGCTGTAGCGGGTGTTGTTGTTGTAGCAGGTGTTGTTGCTGTAGCAGGTGTTGTTGTTGTAGCGGGTGTTGTTGTTGTAGCAGGTGTTGATGATGTAGCGGGTGTTGTTGCTGTAGCAGGTGTTGATGATGTAGCGGGTGTTGTTGTTGTAGCAGGTGTTGTTGTTGTAGCAGGTGTTGATGATGTAGCAGGTGTTGTTGTTGTAGCAGGTGTTGTTGCTGTAGCGGGTGTTGTTGCTGTAGCAGGTGTTGTTGTTGTAGCAGGTGTTGATGATGTAGCAGGTGTTGTTGTTGTAGCGGGTGTTGTTGTTGTAGCAGGTGTTGTTGCTGTAGCGGGTGTTGTTGTTGTAGCAGGTGTTGTTGCTGTAGCGGGTGTTGTTGCTGTAGCGGGTGTTGTTGCTGTAGCAGGTGTTGTTGTTGTAGCAGGTGTTGATGATGTAGCAGGTGTTGTTGCTGTAGCAGGTGTTGTTGCTGTAGCGGGTGTTGTTGTTGTAGCAGGTGTTGTTGCTGTAGCGGGTGTTGTTGCTGTAGCGGGTGTTGTTGCTGTAGCAGGTGTTGTTGTTGTAGCAGGTGTTGATGATGTAGCAGGTGTTGTTGTTGTAGCGGGTGTTGTTGTTGTAGCAGGTGTTGTTGTTGTAGCAGGTGTTGATGATGTAGCAGGTGTTGTTGCTGTAGCGGGTGTTGTTGTTGTAGCAGGTGTTGTTGCTGTAGCGGGTGTTGTTGCTGTAGCGGGTGTTGTTGCTGTAGCAGGTGTTGTTGTAGCAGGTGTTGATGATGTAGCAGGTGTTGTTGTTGTAGCGGGTGTTGATGTAGCAGGTGTTGATGATGTAGCAGGTGTTGTTGCTGTAGCAGGTGTTGATGATGTAGCAGGTGTTGTTGCTGTAGCAGGTGTTGTTGTTGTAGCAGGTGTTGTTGCTGTAGCGGGTGTTGTTGCTGTAGCGGGTGTTGTTGCTGTAGCAGGTGTTGATGTAGCAGGTGTTGATGATGTAGCAGGTGTTGTTGCTGTAGCAGGTGTTGATGATGTAGCAGGTGTTGTTGCTGTAGCAGGTGTTGTTGTTGTAGCAGGTGTTGATGATGTAGCAGGTGTTGATGATGTAGCGGGTGTTGTTGCTGTATCGGGTGTTGTTGTTGTAGCAGGTGTTGTTGCTGTAGCAGGTGTTGTTGCTGTAGCGGGTGTTGTTGTTGTAGCAGGTGTTGATGATGTAGCAGGTGTTGTTGATGTAGCAGGTGTTGTTGCTGTAGCGGGTGTTGTTGCTGTAGCAGGTGTTGTTGCTGTAGCAGGTGTTGTTGCTGTAGCGGGTGTTGTTGTTGTAGCAGGTGTTGATGATGTAGCGGGTGTTGTTGCTGTAGCAGGTGTTGTTGTTGTAGCAGGTGTTGATGTTGTAGCAGGTGTTGTTGCTGTATCGGGTGTTGTTGTTGTAGCAGGTGTTGTTGCTGCAGCGGGTGTTGTTGCTGTAGCGGGCGTTGTTGTTGTAGCAGGTGTTGTTGCTGTAGCAGGTGTTGTTGTTGTAGCAGGTGTTGTTGCTGTAGCAGGTGTTGTTGCTGTAGCAGGTGTTGTTGTTGTAG
Organism: Chiloscyllium plagiosum; assembly: GCF_037043375.1. Classification (NCBI taxonomy): domain Eukaryota; kingdom Metazoa; phylum Chordata; class Chondrichthyes; order Orectolobiformes; family Hemiscylliidae; genus Chiloscyllium; species Chiloscyllium plagiosum. Next base: position 16,302,695 of record NW_028270185.1, on the reverse strand, counting down.
CAGGTGTTGTTGATGTAGCAGGTGTTGTTGCTGTAGCAGGTGTTGTTGATGTAGCAGGTGTTGTTGTTGTAGCAGGTGTTGTTGATGTAGCAGGTGTTGTTGTTGTAGCAGGTGTTGTTGCTGTAGCAGGTGTTGTTGCTGTAGCAGGTGTTGTTGATGTAGCAGGTGTTGTTGTTGTAGCAGGTGTTGTTGATGTAGCAGGTGTTGTTGTTGTAGCAGGTGTTGTTGATGTAGCAGGTGTTGTTGCTGTAGCAGGTGTTGTTGTTGTAGCAGGTGTTGTTGATGTAGCAGGTGTTGTTGCTGTAGCAGGTGTTGTTGATGTAGCAGGTGTTGTTGTTGTAGCAGGTGTTGTTGATGTAGCAGGTGTTGTTGTTGTAGCAGGTGTTGTTGCTGTAGCAGGTGTTGTTGTTGTAGCAGGTGTTGTTGCTGTAGCAGGTGTTGTTGTTGTAGCAGGTGTTGTTGCTGTAGCAGGTGTTGTTGCTGTAGCAGGTGTTGTTGTTGTAGCAGGTGTTGTTGTTGTAGCAGGTGTTGTTGCTGTAGCAGGTGTTGTTGTTGTAGCAGGTGTTGTTGATGTAGCAGGTGTTGTTGCTGTAGCAGGTGTTGTTGTTGTAGCAGGTGTTGTTGCTGTAGCAGGTGTTGTTGTTGTAGCAGGTGTTGTTGTTGTAGCGGGTGTTGTTGATGTAGCAGGTGTTGATGATGTAGCAGGTGTTGTTGCTGTAGCAGGTGTTGTTGTTGTAGCAGGTGTTGATGATGTAGCAGGTGTTGTTGCTGTAGCAGGTGTTGTTGTTGTAGCAGGTGTTGATGATGTAGCAGGTGTTGATGATGTAGCAGGTGTTGTTGTTGTATCGGGTGTTGTTGCTGTAGCGGGTGTTGTTGTTGTAGCGGGTGTTGTTGCTGTAGCAGGTGTTGATGATGTAGCAGGTGTTGTTGTTGTAGCGGGTGTTGTTGTTGTAGCAGGTGTTGATGATGTAGCGGGTGTTGTTGTTGTAGCAGGTGTTGATGATGTAGCAGGTGTTGATGACGTAGCAGGTGTTGTTGTTGTAGCGGGTGTTGTTGTTGTAGCAGGTGTTGATGATGTAGCGGGTGTTGTTGCTGTAGCGGGTGTTGTTGTTGTAGCAGGTGTTGTTGCTGTAGCAGGTGTTGTTGTTGTAGCGGGTGTTGTTGTTGTAGCAGGTGTTGATGATGTAGCGGGTGTTGTTGCTGTAGCAGGTGTTGATGATGTAGCGGGTGTTGTTGTTGTAGCAGGTGTTGTTGTTGTAGCAGGTGTTGATGATGTAGCAGGTGTTGTTGTTGTAGCAGGTGTTGTTGCTGTAGCGGGTGTTGTTGCTGTAGCAGGTGTTGTTGTTGTAGCAGGTGTTGATGATGTAGCAGGTGTTGTTGTTGTAGCGGGTGTTGTTGTTGTAGCAGGTGTTGTTGCTGTAGCGGGTGTTGTTGTTGTAGCAGGTGTTGTTGCTGTAGCGGGTGTTGTTGCTGTAGCGGGTGTTGTTGCTGTAGCAGGTGTTGTTGTTGTAGCAGGTGTTGATGATGTAGCAGGTGTTGTTGCTGTAGCAGGTGTTGTTGCTGTAGCGGGTGTTGTTGTTGTAGCAGGTGTTGTTGCTGTAGCGGGTGTTGTTGCTGTAGCGGGTGTTGTTGCTGTAGCAGGTGTTGTTGTTGTAGCAGGTGTTGATGATGTAGCAGGTGTTGTTGTTGTAGCGGGTGTTGTTGTTGTAGCAGGTGTTGTTGTTGTAGCAGGTGTTGATGATGTAGCAGGTGTTGTTGCTGTAGCGGGTGTTGTTGTTGTAGCAGGTGTTGTTGCTGTAGCGGGTGTTGTTGCTGTAGCGGGTGTTGTTGCTGTAGCAGGTGTTGTTGTAGCAGGTGTTGATGATGTAGCAGGTGTTGTTGTTGTAGCGGGTGTTGATGTAGCAGGTGTTGATGATGTAGCAGGTGTTGTTGCTGTAGCAGGTGTTGATGATGTAGCAGGTGTTGTTGCTGTAGCAGGTGTTGTTGTTGTAGCAGGTGTTGTTGCTGTAGCGGGTGTTGTTGCTGTAGCGGGTGTTGTTGCTGTAGCAGGTGTTGATGTAGCAGGTGTTGATGATGTAGCAGGTGTTGTTGCTGTAGCAGGTGTTGATGATGTAGCAGGTGTTGTTGCTGTAGCAGGTGTTGTTGTTGTAGCAGGTGTTGATGATGTAGCAGGTGTTGATGATGTAGCGGGTGTTGTTGCTGTATCGGGTGTTGTTGTTGTAGCAGGTGTTGTTGCTGTAGCAGGTGTTGTTGCTGTAGCGGGTGTTGTTGTTGTAGCAGGTGTTGATGATGTAGCAGGTGTTGTTGATGTAGCAGGTGTTGATGATGTAGCAGGTGTTGTTGCTGTAGCAGGTGTTGTTGCTGTACCAGGTGTTGTTGATGTAGCAGGTGTTGTTGCTGTAGCAGGTGTTGTTGCTGTAGCAGGTGTTGTTGCTGTAGCGGGTGTTGTTGTTGTAGCAGGTGTTGATGATGTAGCGGGTGTTGTTGCTGTAGCAGGTGTTGTTGTTGTAGCAGGTGTTGATGTTGTAGCAGGTGTTGTTGCTGTATCGGGTGTTGTTGTTGTAGCAGGTGTTGTTGCTGCAGCGGGTGTTGTTGCTGTAGCGGGCGTTGTTGTTGTAGCAGGTGTTGTTGCTGTAGCAGGTGTTGTTGTTGTAGCAGGTGTGGTTGCTGTAGCAGGTGTTGTTGCTGTAGCAGGTGTTGTTGTTGTAGCAGGTGTTGTTGATGTAGCAGGTGTTGTTGCTGTAGCAGGTGTTGTTGATGTAGCAGGTGTTGTTGTTGTAGCAGGTGTTGTTGATGTAGCAGGTGTTGTTGTTGTAGCAGGTGTTGTTGCTGTAGCAGGTGTTGTTGCTGTAGCAGGTGTTGTTGATGTAGCAGGTGTTGTTGTTGTAGCAGGTGTTGTTGATGTAGCAGGTGTTGTTGTTGTAGCAGGTGTTGTTGATGTAGCAGGTGTTGTTGCTGTAGCAGGTGTTGTTGTTGTAGCAGGTGTTGTTGATGTAGCAGGTGTTGTTGCTGTAGCAGGTGTTGTTGATGTAGCAGGTGTTGTTGTTGTAGCAGGTGTTGTTGATGTAGCAGGTGTTGTTGTTGTAGCAGGTGTTGTTGCTGTAGCAGGTGTTGTTGTTGTAGCAGGTGTTGTTGCTGTAGCAGGTGTTGTTGTTGTAGCAGGTGTTGTTGCTGTAGCAGGTGTTGTTGCTGTAGCAGGTGTTGTTGTTGTAGCAGGTGTTGTTGTTGTAGCAGGTGTTGTTGCTGTAGCAGGTGTTGTTGTTGTAGCAGGTGTTGTTGATGTAGCAGGTGTTGTTGCTGTAGCAGGTGTTGTTGTTGTAGCAGGTGTTGTTGCTGTAGCAGGTGTTGTTGTTGTAGCAGGTGTTGTTGTTGTAGCGGGTGTTGTTGATGTAGCAGGTGTTGATGATGTAGCAGGTGTTGTTGCTGTAGCAGGTGTTGTTGTTGTAGCAGGTGTTGATGATGTAGCAGGTGTTGTTGCTGTAGCAGGTGTTGTTGTTGTAGCAGGTGTTGATGATGTAGCAGGTGTTGATGATGTAGCAGGTGTTGTTGTTGTATCGGGTGTTGTTGCTGTAGCGGGTGTTGTTGCTGTAGCGGGTGTTGTTGTTGTAGTAGGTGTTGTTGCTGTAGCAGGTGTTGTTGTTGTAGCAGGTGTTGATGATGTAGCAGGTGTTGATGATGTAGCAGGTGTTGATGATGTAGCAGGTGTTGTTGTTGTAGCGGGTGTTGTTGCTGTAGCAGGTGTTGTTGTTGTAGCAGGTGTTGATGATGTAGCAGGTGTTGATGATGTAGCGGGTGTTGTTGTTGTAGCGGGTGTTGTTGCTGTAGCAGGTGTTGTTGTTGTAGCAGGTGTTGTTGCTGTAGCAGGTGTTGATGATGTAGCAGGTGTTGTTGCTGTAGCGGGTGTTGTTGCTGTAGCAGGTGTTGATGATGTAGCAGGTGTTGTTGCTGTAGCAGGTGTTGTTGCTGTAGCAGGTGTTGTTGTTGTAGCAGGTGTTGATGATGTAGCAGGTGTTGATGATGTAGCAGGTGTTGTTGCTGTAGCAGGTGTTGTTGCTGTAGCAGGTGTTGTTGTTGTAGCAGGTGTTGATGATGTAGGTGTTGTTGTTGTAGCAGGTGTTGTTGCTGTAGCAGGTGTTGTTGTTGTAGCAGGTGTTGATGATGTAGCAGGTGTTGATGATGTAGCAGGTGTTGATGATGTAGCAGGTGTTGTTGTTGTAGCAGGTGTTGTTGCTGTAGCAGGTGTTGTTGATGTAGCAGGTGATGTTGTTGTAGCAGGTGTTGTTGTTGTAGCAGGTGTTGTTGTTGTAGTAGGTGTTGATGGTGTAGCAGGTGTTGTTGCTGTAGCAGGTGTTGTTGTTGTAGCAGGTGTTGATGATGTAGCAGGTGTTGTTGTTGTAGCAGGTGTTGTTGATGTAGCAGGTGTTGTTGTTGTAGCAGGTGTTGTTGCTGTAGCAGGTGTTGATGATGTAGCAGGTGTTGTTGTTGTAGCGGGTGTTGTTGCTGTAGCAGGTGTTGTTGTTGTAGCAGGTGTTGTTGCTGTAGCAGGTGTTGATGATGTAGCAGGTGTTGTTGCTGTAGCAGGTGTTGTTGATGTAGCAGGTATTGTTGTTGTAGCGGGTGTTGATGATGTAGCAGGTGTTGACGATGTAGCTGGTGTTGTTGTTGTAGCGGGTGTTGATGATGTAGCAGGTGTTGTTGTTGTAGCAGGTGTTGATGATGTAGCAGGTGTTGACGATGTAGCTGGTGTTGTTGTTGTAGCAGGTGTTGTTGCTGTAGCAGGTGTTGATGATGTAGCAGGTGTTGTTGCTGTAGCAGGTGTTGATGTAGCAGGTGATGTTGTTGTAGCAGGTGTTGTTGTTGTAGCAGGTGTTGTTGTTGTAGCAGGTGTTGTTGTTGTAGTAGGTGTTGATGATGTAGCAGGTGTTGATGATGTAGCAGGTGTTGTTGTTGTAGCAGGTGTTGATGTAGCAGGTGATGTTGTTGTAGCAGGTGTTGTTGTTGTAGCAGGTGTTGTTGTTGTAGTAGGTGTTGATGATGTAGCAGGTGTTGACGATGTAGCTGGTGTTGTTGTTGTAGCAGGTGTTGTTGTTGTAGCAGGTGTTGATGATGTAGCGGGTGTTGTTGCTGTAGCAGGTGTTGTTGTTGTAGCAGGTGTTGTTGTTGTAGCAGGTGTTGATGATGTAGCAGGTGTTGTTGTTGTAGCAGGTGTTGATGTAGCAGGTGATGTTGTTGTAGCAGGTGTTGTTGTTGTAGCAGGAGTTGTTGTTGTAGTAGGTGTTGATGGTGTAGCAGGTGTTGTTGCTGTAGCAGGTGTTGTTGTTGTAGCAGGTGTTGTTGCTGTAGCAGGTGTTGTTGTTGTAGTAGGTGTTGATGGTGTAGCAGGTGTTGTTGTTGTAGCAGGTGTTGATGATGTAGCAGGTGTTGTTGCTGTAGCAGGTGTTGTTGATGTAGCAGGTGTTGATGATGTAGCAGGTGTTGTTGCTGTAGCAGGTGTTGTTGCTGTAGCAGGTGTTGTTGTTGTAGCAGGTGTTGTTGTTGTAGCAGGTGTTGATGATGTAGCAGGTGTTGTTGCTGTAGCAGGTATTGATGATGTAGCAGGTGTTGATGATGTAGCAGGTGTTGTTGCTGTAGCGGGTGTTGTTGTTGTAGCAGGTGTTGTTGTTGTAGCAGGTGTTGATGATGTAGCAGGTGTTGTTGCTGTAGCAGGTGTTGTTGATGTAGCAGGTGTTGTTGCTGTAGCAGGTGTTGTTGCTGTAGCAGGTGTTGTTGTTGTAGCAGGTGTTGTTGCTGTAGCAGGTGTTGTTGTTGTAGCAGGTGTTGTTGTTGTAGCAGGTGTTGATGATGTAGCAGGTGTTGTTGTTGTAGCAGGTGTTGGTGATGTAGCAGGTGTTGTTGTTGTAGCAGGTGTTGATGATGTAGCAGGTTTTGTTGCTGTAGCAGGTGTTGTTGTTGTAGCAGGTGTTGTTGCTGTAGCAGGTGTTGTTGTTGTAGCAGGTGTTGATGATGTAGCAGGTGTTGATGATGTAGCAGGTGTTGTTGTTGTAGCAGGTGTTGATGATGTAGCAGGTGTTGGTGATGTAGCAGGTGTTGGTGATGTAGCAGGTGTTGTTGCTGTAGCAGGTGTTGTTGTTGTAGCAGGTGTTGTTGCTGTAGCAGGTGTTGTTGCTGTAGCAGGTGTTGATGATGTAGCAGGTGTTGATGATGTAGCAGGTGTTGTTGTTGTAGCGGGTGTTGTTGCTGTAGCGGGTGTTGTTGCTGTAGCGGGTGTTGTTGTTGTAGCAGGTGTTGTTGCTGTAGCAGGTGTTGTTGTTGTAGCAGGTGTTGATGATGTAGCAGGTGTTGATGATGTAGCAGGTGTTGATGATGTAGCAGGTGTTGTTGTTGTAGCGGGTGTTGTTGCTGTAGCAGGTGTTGTTGTTGTAGCAGGTGTTGATGATGTAGCAGGTGTTGATGATGTAGCAGGTGTTGTTGCTGTAGCGGGTGTTGTTGCTGTAGCAGGTGTTGTTGTTGTAGCAGGTGTTGTTGCTGTAGCAGGTGTTGTTGTTGTAGCAGGTGTTGATGATGTAGCAGGTGTTGTTGTTGTAGCAGGTGTTGTTGCTGTAGCAGGTGTTGTTGTTGTAGCAGGTGTTGATGATGTAGTAGGTGATGTTGTTGTAGCAGGTGTTGTTGCTGTAGCAGGTGATGTTGTTGTAGCAGGTGATGATGATGTAGTAGGTGATGTTGTTGTAGCAGGTGTTGTTGTTGTAGCAGGTGTTGTTGTTGTAGTAGGTGTTGATGGTGTAGCAGGTTTTGTTGCTGTAGCAGGTGTTGTTGTTGTAGCAGGTGTTGTTGTTGTAGCAGGTGTTGATGATGTAGCAGGTGTTGATGATGTAGCAGGTGTTGTTGTTGTAGCAGGTGTTGTTGTTGTAGCAGGTGTTGATGATGTAGCAGGTGTTGTTGCTGTAGCAGGTGTTGTTGTTGTAGCAGGTGTTGTTGTTGTAGCAGGTGTTGATGATGTAGCAGGTGTTGATGATGTAGCAGGTGTTGTTGCTGTAGCAGGTGTTGTTGTTGTAGCAGGTGTTGATGATGTAGCAGGTGTTGTTGCTGTAGCAGGTGTTGTTGTTGTAGCAGGTGTTGATGATGTAGCGGGTGTTGTTGTTGTAGCAGGTGTTGATGATGTAGCAGGTGTTGTTGCTGTAGCAGGTGTTGTTGTTGTAGCAGGTGTTGTTGTTTTAGCAGGTGTTGATGATGTAGCAGGTGTTGATGATGTAGCAGGTGTTGTTGCTGTAGCAGGTGTTGTTGTTGTAGCAGGTGTTGTTGTTGTAGCAGGTGTTGATGATGTAGCAGGTGTTGATGATGTAGCAGGTGTTGTTGTTGTAGCAGGTGTTGTTGTTGTAGCAGGTGTTGATGATGTAGCAGGTGTTGATGATGTAGCAGGTGTTGTTGTTGTAGCAGGTGTTGATGATGTAGCAGGTGTTGATGATGTAGCAGGTGTTGTTGTTGTAGCAGGTGTTGTTGTTGTAGCAGGTGTTGATGATGTAGCAGGTGTTGATGATGTAGCAGGTGTTGTTGTTGTAGCAGGTGTTGATGATGTAGCAGGTGTTGGTGATGTAGCAGGTGTTGTTGTTGTAGCAGGTGTTGATGATGTAGCAGGTGTTGTTGTTGTAGCAGGTGTTGTTGTTGTAGCAGGTGTTGATGATGTAGCAGGTGTTGGTGATGTAGCAGGTGATGTTGTTGTAGCAGGTGTTGTTGTTGTAGCAGGTGTTGATGATGTAGCAGGTGTTGGTGATGTAGCAGGTGATGTTGTTGTAGCAGGTGTTGTTGTTGTAGCAGGTGTTGATGATGTAGCAGGTGTTGATGATGTAGCAGGTGATGTTGTTGTAGCAGGTGTTGTTGTTGTAGCAGGTGTTGTTGTTGTAGCAGGTGTTGATGATGTAGCAGGTGTTGATGATGTAGCAGGTGATGTTGTTGTAGCAGGTGTTGTTGTTGTAGCAGGTGTTGATGATGTAGCAGGTGTTGTTGATGTAGCAGGTGTTGATGATGTAGCAGGTGTTGATGATGTAGCAGGTGATGTTGTTGTAGCAGGTGTTGTTGTTGTAGCAGGTGTTGTTGTTGTAGCAGGTGATGTTGTTGTAGCAGGTGTTGTTGTTGTAGCAGGTGTTGATGATGTAGCAGGTGTTGTTGCTGTAGCAGGTGTTGTTGTTGTAGCAGGTGTTGATGATGGAGCAGGTGTTGATGATGTAGCAGGTGTTGATGATGTAGCAGGTGTTGTTGATGTAGCAGGTGTTGATGATGTAGCAGGTGTTGGTGATGTAGCAGGTGTTGGTGATGTAGCAGGTGTTGTTGTTGTAGCAGGTGTTGATGATGTAGCAGGTGTTGGTGATGTAGCAGGTGATGTTGTTGTAGCAGGTGTTGTTGTTGTAGCAGGTGTTGATGATGTAGCAGGTGTTGTTGTTGTAGCAGGTGTTGTTGCTGTAGCAGGTGTTGTTGCTGTAGCAGGTGTTGGTGATGTAGCAGGTGTTGTTGTTGTAGCAGGTGTTGATGATGTAGCAGGTGTTGGTGATGTAGCAGGTGATGTTGTTGTAGCAGGTGTTGATGATGTAGCAGGTGTTGATGATGTAGCAGGTGTTGTTGTTGTAGCAGGTGTTGTTGTTGTAGCAGGTGTTGATGATGTAGCAGGTGTTGATGATGTAGCAGGTGTTGTTGTTGTAGCAGGTGTTGATGATGTAGCAGGTGTTGGTGATGTAGCAGGTGTTGGTGATGTAGCAGGTGTTGTTGTTGTAGCAGGTGTTGATGATGTAGCAGGTTTTGTTGCTGTAGCAGGTGTTGTTGTTGTAGCAGGTGTTGTTGCTGTAGCAGGTGTTGTTGTTGTAGCAGGTGTTGATGATGTAGGAGGTTTTGTTGCTGTAGCAGGTGTTGTTGTTGTAGCAGGTGTTGTTGCTGTAGCAGGTGTTGTTGTTGTAGCAGGTGTTGATGATGTAGCAGGTGTTGTTGTTGTAGCAGGTGTTGTTGCTGTAGCAGGTGTTGTTGTTGTAGCAGGTGTTGATGATGTAGCAGGTGTTGATGATGTAGCAGGTGTTGTTGCTGTAGCAGGTGTTGTTGCTGTAGCAGGTGTTGTTGTTGTAGCAGGTGTTGATGATGTAGCAGGTGTTGATGATGTAGCAGGTGTTGTTGTTGTAGCAGGTGTTGTTGTTGTAGCAGGTGTTGATGATGTAGCAGGTGTTGTTGCTGTAGCAGGTGTTGATGATGTAGCAGGTGTTGTTGTTGTAGCAGGTTTTGTTGCTGTAGCAGGTGTTGTTGTTGTAGCAGGTGTTGATGATGTAGCAGGTGTTGATGATGTAGCAGGTGTTGTTGTTGTAGCAGGTGTTGATGATGTAGCAGGTGTTGTTGTTGTAGCAGGTGTTGTTGTTGTAGCAGGTGTTGATGATGTAGCAGGTGTTGTTGTTGTAGCAGGTGTTGATGATGTAGCAGGTGTTGATGATGTAGCAGGTGTTGTTGTTGTAGCAGGTGTTGTTGTTGTAGCAGGTGTTGTTGTTGTAGCAGGTGTTGATGATGTAGCAGGTTTTGTTGCTGTAGCAGGTGTTGTTGTTGTAGCAGGTGTTGTTGTTGTAGCAGGTGTTGGTGATGTAGCAGGTGTTGTTGCTGTAGCAGGTGTTGTTGTTGTAGCAGGTGTTGATGATGTAGCAGGTGATGATGATGTAGCAGGTGATGTTGTTGTAGCAGGTGTTGTTGTTGTAGCAGGTGTTGATGATGTATCAGGTGTTGATGATGTAGCAGGTGTTGTTGTTGTATCAGGTGTTGTTGATGTAGCAGGTTTTGTTGCTGTAGCAGGTGTTGTTGTTGTATCAGGTGTTGAGGATGTAGCAGGTGTTGTTGTTGTATCAGGTGTTGTTGATGTAGCAGGTTTTGTTGCTGTAGCAGGTGTTGTTGTTGTAGCAGGTGTTGATGATGTAGCAGATGTTGTTGATGTAGCAGGTGTTGTTGTTGTAGCAGGTGTTGATGATGTAGCAGGTGTTGTTGATGTAGCAGGTGTTGATGATGTAGCAGGTGTTGTTGCTGTAGCAGGTGATGATGATGTAGCAGGTGATGTTGTTGTAGCAGGTGTTGTTGTTGTAGCAGGTGTTGTTGTTGTAGTAGGTGTTGATGGTGTAGCAGGTGTTGATGATGTAGCTGGTGTTGTGGTTGTAGCAGGTGTTGTTGTTGTAGCAGGTGTTGTTGATGTAGCAGGTGTTGTTGCTGTAGCAGGTGATGATGATGTAGCAGGTGATGTTGTTGTAGCAGGTGTTGTTGTTGTAGCAGGTGTTGTTGTTGTAGTAGGTGTTGTTGTTGTAGTAGGTGTTGATGGTGTAGCAGGTGTTGTTGTTGTAGCAGGTGTTGTTGTTGTAGTAGGTGTTGATGGTGTAGCAGGTGTTGATGATGTAGCAGGTGTTGTGGTTGTAGCAGGTGTTGTTGTTGTAGCAGGTGTTGTTGATGTAGCAGGTGTTGTTGCTGTAGCAGGTGATGATGATGTAGCAGGTGATGTTGTTGTAGCAGGTGTTGTTGTTGTAGCAGGTGTTGTTGTTGTAGTAGGTGTTGATGGTGTAGCAGGTGTTGATGATGTAGCTGGTGTTGTGGTTGTAGCAGGTGTTGTTGTTGTAGCAGGTGATGATGATGTAGCAGGTGATGTTGTTGTAGCAGGTGTTGTTGTTGTAGCAGGTGTTGTTGTTGTAGTAGGTGTTGATGGTGTAGCAGGTGTTGATGATGTAGCTGGTGTTGTGGTTGTAGCAGGTGTTGTTGTTGTAGCAGGTGTTGTTGATGTAGCAGGTGTTGTTGCTGTAGCGGGTGTTGTTGCTGTAGCAGGTGTTGTTGATGTAGCAGGTGTTGATGATGTAGCGGGTGTTGTTGTTGTAGCGGGTGTTGTTGCTGTAGCAGGTGTTGTTGTTGTAGCAGGTGTTGTTGTTGTAGCGGGTGTTGTTGTTGTAGCAGGTGTTGATGATGTAGCAGGTGTTGTTGTTGTAGCAGGTGTTGTTGTTGTAGCAGGTGTTGTTGATGTAGCAGGTGTTGTTGCTGTAGCGGGTGTTGTTGCTGTAGCGGGTGTTGTTGCTGTAGCGGGTGTTGTTGTTGTAGCGGGTGTTGTTGCTGTAGCAGGTGTTGTTGTTGTAGCGGGTGTTGTTGTTGTAGCAGGTGTTGATGATGTAGCGGGTGTTGTTGCTGTAGCAGGTGTTGATGATGTAGCAGGTGTTGATGACGTAGCAGGTGTTGTTGTTGTAGCGGGTGTTGTTGTTGTAGCAGGTGTTGATGATGTAGCGGGTGTTGTTGCTGTAGCAGGTGTTGTTGTTGTAGCGGGTGTTGTTGCTGTAGCAGGTGTTGATGATGTAGCAGGTGTTGTTGTTGTAGCGGGTGTTGTTGTTGTAGCAGGTGTTGATGATGTAGCGGGTGTTGTTGTTGTAGCAGGTGTTGATGACGTAGCAGGTGTTGATGACGTAGCAGGTGTTGTTGTTGTAGCGGGTGTTGTTGTTGTAGCAGGTGTTGATGATGTAGCGGGTGTTGTTGCTGTAGCGGGTGTTGTTGTTGTAGCAGGTGTTGTTGCTGTAGCAGGTGTTGTTGTTGTAGCGGGTGTTGTTGTTGTAGCAGGTGTTCATGATGTAGCGGGTGTTGTTGCTGTAGCAGGTGTTGATGATGTAGCGGGTGTTGTTGTTGTAGCAGGTGTTGTTGTTGTAGCAGGTGTTGATGATGTAGCAGGTGTTGTTGTTGTAGCAGGTGTTGTTGCTGTAGCGGGTGTTGTTGCTGTAGCGGGTGTTGTTGCTGTAGCAGGTGTTGTTGCTGTAGCGGGTGTTGTTGTTGTAGCAGGTGTTGTTGCTGTAGCGGGTGTTGTTGCTGTAGCGGGTGTTGTTGCTGTAGCAGGTGTTGTTGTTGTAGCAGGTGTTGATGATGTAGCAGGTGTTGTTGTGTAGCGGGTGTTGTTGTTGTAGCAGGTGTTGTTGTTGTAGCAGGTGTTGTTGTTGTAGCAGGTGTTGATGATGTAGCAGGTGTTGTTGTTGTAGCGGGTGTTGTTGCTGTAGCAGATGTTGTTGTTGTAGCAGGTGTTGTTGCTGTAGCAGGTGTTGTTGTTGTAGCAGGTGTTGATGATGTAGCAGGTGTTGTTGTTGTAGCGGGTGTTGTTGCTGTAGCAGATGTTGTTGTTGTAGCAGGTGTTGTTGCTGTAGCAGGTGTTGTTGCTGTAGCGGGTGTTGTTGCTGTAGCAGGTGTTGTTGCTGTAGCAGGTGTTGTTGCTGTAGCGGGTGTTGTTGCTGTAGCGGGTGTTGTTGTTGTAGCAGGTGTTGATGATGTAGCAGGTGTTGTTGCTGTAGCAGGTGTTGTTGTTGTAGCGGGTGTTGTTGTTGTAGCAGGTGTTGTTGGTGTAGCGGGTGTTGTTGTTGTAGCAGGTGTTGATGATGTAGCGGGTGTTGTTGCTGTAGCGGGTGTTGTTGCTGTAGCAGGTGTTGTTGCTGTAGCGGGTGTTGTTGTTGTAGCAGGTGTTGTTGCTGTAGCGGGTGTTGTTGTTGTAGCAGGTGTTGATGATGTAGCGGGTGTTGTTGCTGTAGCGGGTGTTGTTGCTGTAGCAGGTGTTGTTGTTGTAGCAGGTGTTGTTGCTGTAGCGGGTGTTGTTGCTGTAGCGGGTGTTGTTGCTGTAGCAGGTGTTGTTGTTGTAGCAGGTGTTGATGATGTAGCGGGTGTTGTTGTTGTAGCAGGTGTTGATGATGTAGCGGGTGTTGTTGCTGTAGCAGGTGTTGATGATGTAGCAGGTGTTGTTGTTGTAGCAGGTGTTGTTGCTGTAGCAGGTGTTGTTGTTGTAGCAGGTGTTGTTGTTGTAGCAGGTGTTGATGATGTAGCAGGTGTTGTTGCTGTAGCAGGTGTTGATGATGTAGCAGGTGTTGTTGTTGTAGCAGGTGTTGTTGTTGTAGCAGGTGTTGTTGTTGTAGCAGGTGTTGATGATGTAGCAGGTGTTGTTGCTGTAGCAGGTGTTGTTGTTGTAGCAGGTGTTGTTGATGTAGCAGGTGTTGTTGCTGTAGCAGGTGTTGTTGTTGTAGCAGGTGTTGTTGTTGTAGCAGGTGTTGATGATGTAGCAGGTGTTGTTGCTGTAGCAGGTGTTGTTGTTGTAGCAGGTGTTGTTGATGTAGCAGGTGTTGTTGATGTAGCAGGTGTTGTTGCTGTAGCGGGTGTTGTTGTTGTAGCAGGTGTTGTTGTTGTAGCAGGTGTTGATGATGTAGCAGGTGTTGTTGCTGTAGCAGGTGTTGATGATGTAGCAGGTGTTGTTGTTGTAGCAGGTGTTGTTGTTGTAGCAGGTGTTGTTGTTGTAGCAGGTGTTGTTGCTGTAGCAGGTGTTGTTGTAGCAGGTGTTGTTGCTGTAGCAGGTGTTGTTGATGTAGCAGGTGTTGTTGATGTAGCAGGTGTTGATGTTGTAGCAGGTGTTGTTGTTGTAGCAGGTGTTGTTGTTGTAGCAGGTGTTGTTGTTGTAGCAGGTGTTGGTGATGTAGCGGGTGTTGTTGATGTAGCAGGTGTTGTTGCTGTAGCAGGTGTTGTTGATGTAGCAGGTGTTGTTGATGTAGCAGGTGTTGATGTTGTAGCAGGTGTTGTTGTTGTAGCAGGTGTTGTTGTTGTAGCAGGTGTTGTTGCTGTAGCAGGTGTTGTTGATGTAGCAGGTGTTGTTGATGTAGCAGGTGTTGTTGTTGTAGCAGGTGTTGTTGATGTAGCAGGTGTTGTTGTTGTAGCAGGTGTTGTTGATGTAGCAGGTGTTGTTGATGTAGCAGGTGTTGTTGTTGTAGCAGGTGTTGTTGCTGTAGCAGGTGTTGTTGATGTAGCAGGTGTTGTTGATGTAGCAGGTGTTGTTGCTGTAGCAGGTGTTGTTGCTGTAGCAGGTGTTGTTGTTGTAGCAGGTGTTGTTGCTGTAGCAGGTGTTGTTGATGTAGCAGGTGTTGTTGTTGTAGCAGGTGTTGTTGCTGTAGCAGGTGTTGTTGATGTAGCAGGTGTTGTTGATGTAGCAGGTGTTGTTGTTGTAGCAGGTGTTGGTGATGTAGCAGGTGTTGTTGTTGTAGCAGGTGTTGTTGATGTAGCAGGTGTTGATGATGTAGCAGGTGTTGTTGCTGTAGCAGGTGTTGTTGCTGTAGCAGGTGTTGTTGATGTAGCAGGTGTTGTTGCTGTAGCAGGTGTTGTTGTTGTAGCAGGTGTTGTTGATGTAGCAGGTGTTGTTGCTGTAGCAGGTGTTGTTGTTGTAGCAGGTGTTGTTGCTGTAGCAGGTGTTGTTGCTGTAGCCGGTGTTGTTGATGTAGCAGGTGTTGTTGCTGTAGCAGGTGTTGTTGTTGTAGCAGGTGTTGTTGCTGTAGCAGGTGTTGATGATGTAGCAGGTGTTGTTGTTGTAGCAGGTGTTGGTGATGTAGCAGGTGTTGTTGTTGTAGCAGGTGTTGTTGTTGTAGCAGGTGTTGTTGATGTAGCAGGTGTTGATGATGTAGCAGGTGTTGTTGATGTAGCAGGTGTTGATGATGTAGCAGGTGTTGTTGCTGTAGCAGGTGTTGTTGCTGTAGCAGGTGTTGTTGATGTAGCAGGTGTTGTTGCTGTAGCAGGTGTTGTTGTTGTAGCAGGTGTTGTTGATGTAGCAGGTGTTGTTGCTGTAGCAGGTGTTGTTGTTGTAGCAGGTGTTGTTGCTGTAGCAGGTGTTGTTGCTGTAGCCGGTGTTGTTGATGTAGCAGGTGTTGTTGCTGTAGCAGGTGTTGTTGTTGTAGCAGGTGTTGTTGCTGTAGCAGGTGTTGTTGTTGTAGCAGGTGTTGTTGCTGTAGCAGGTGTTGTTGGTGTAGCAGGTGTTGTTGTTGTAGCAGGTGTTGTTGTTGTAGCAGGTGTTGTTGCTGTAGCAGGTGTTGTTGCTGTAGCAGGTGTTGTTGTTGTAGCAGGTGTTGTTGCTGTAGCAGGTGTTGATGATGTAGCAGGTGTTGTTGCTGTAGCAGGTGTTGTTGGTGTAGCAGGTGTTGTTGCTGTAGCAGGTGTTGTTGGTGTAGCAGGTGTTGTTGTTGTAGCAGGTGTTGTTGCTGTAGCAGGTGTTGTTGTTGTAGCAGGTGTTGTTGCTGTAGCAGGTGTTGTTGGTGTAGCAGGTGTTGTTGTAGCAGGTGTTGTTGTTGTAGCAGGTGTTGTTGCTGTAGCAGGTGTTGTTGCTGTAGCAGGTGTTGTTGTTGTAGCAGGTGTTGTTGCTGTAGCAGGTGTTGATGATGTAGCAGGTGTTGTTGCTGTAGCAGGTGTTGTTGATGTAGCAGGTGTTGTTGCTGTAGCAGGTGTTGTTGGTGTAGCAGGTGTTGTTGCTGTAGCAGGTGTTGTTGGTGTAGCAGGTGTTGTTGCTGTAGCAGGTGTTGTTGTTGTAGCAGGTGTTGTTGATGTAGCAGGTGTTGTTGCTGTAGCAGGTGTTGTTGTTGTAGCAGGTGTTGTTGCTGTAGCAGGTGTTGTTGCTGTAGCAGGTGTTGTTGATGTAGCAGGTGTTGTTGCTGTAGCAGGTGTTGTTGTTGTAGCAGGTGTTGTTGCTGTAGCAGGTGTTGTTGCTGTAGCAGGTGTTGTTGGTGTAGCAGGTGTTGTTGTTGTAGCAGGTGTTGTTGTTGTAGCAGGTGTTGTTGCTGTAGCAGGTGTTGTTGCTGTAGCAGGTGTTGTTGTTGTAGCAGGTGTTGTTGCTGTAGCAGGTGTTGATGATGTAGCAGGTGTTGTTGCTGTAGCAGGTGTTGTTGATGTAGCAGGTGTTGTTGCTGTAGCAGGTGTTGTTGGTGTAGCAGGTGTTGTTGCTGTAGCAGGTGTTGTTGGTGTAGCAGGTGTTGTTGCTGTAGCAGGTGTTGTTGATGTAGCAGGTGTTGTTGCTGTAGCAGGTGTTGTTGGTGTAGCAGGTGTTGTTGCTATAGCAGGTGTTGTTGCTGTAGCAGGTGTTGATGATGTAGCAGGTGTTGTTGCTGTAGCAGGTGTTGTTGGTGTAGCAGGTGTTGTTGTTGTAGCAGGTGTTGTTGCTGTAGCAGGTGTTGTTGCTGTAGCAGGTGTTGTTGTTGTAGCAGGTGTTGTTGCTGTAGCAGGTGTTGTTGCTGTAGCAGGTGTTGTTGGTGTAGCAGGTGTTGTTGCTGTAGCAGGTGTTGTTGCTGTAGCAGGTGTTGATGATGTAGCAGGTGTTGTTGTTGTAGCAGGTGTTGTTGCTGTAGCAGGTGTTGTTGCTGTAGCAGGTGTTGTTGCTGTAGCAGGTGTTGTTGTAGCAGGTGTTGTTGGTGTAGCAGGTGTTGTTGTTGTAGCAGGTGTTGATGATGTAGCAGGTGTTGATGATGTAGCAGGTGTTGTTGTTGTAGCGGGTGTTGTTGTTGTAGCAGGTGTTGTTGTTGTAGCAGGTGTTGTTGTTGTAGCAGGTGTTGTTGATGTAGCAGGTGTTGTTGCTGTAGCAGGTGTTGATGATGTAGCAGGTGTTGTTGTTGTAGCAGGTGTTGTTGATGTAGCAGGTGATGATGATGTAGCAGGTGTTGTTGTTGTAGCAGGTGTTGTTGTTGTAGCAGGTGTTGTTGATGTAGCAGGTGTTGTTGCTGTAGCAGGTGTTGTTGTTGTAGCAGGTGTTGTTGATGTAGCAGGTGTTGTTGCTGTAGCAGGTGTTGTTGTTGTAGCAGGTGTTGATGATATAGCAGGTGTTGTTGCTGTAGCAGGTGTTGTTGCTGTAGCAGGTGTTGTTGTTGTAGCGGGTGTTGTTGTTGTAGCGGGTGTTGTTGTTGTAGCAGGTTTTGTTGTTGTAGCGGGTGTTGTTGTTGTAGCGGGTGTTGTTGTTGTAGCAGGTGTTGTTGTTGTAGCGGGTGTTGTTGCTGTAGCAGGTGTTGTTGCTGTAGCAGGTGTTGTTGTTGTAGCGGGTGTTGTTGTTGTAGCAGGTGTTGTTGTTGTAGCGGGTGTTGTTGCTGTAGCGGGTGTTGTTGTTGTAGCAGGTGTTGTTGCTGTCGCGGGTGTTGTTGTTGTAGCAGGTGTTGTTGATGTAGCAGGTGTTGTTTTTGTAGCAGGTGTTGTTGTTGTAGCGGGTGTTGTTGATGTAGCGGGTGTTGTTGTTGTAGCAGGTGTTGTTGCTGTAGCGGGTATTGTTGTTGTAGCGGGTGTTGTTGTTGTAGCGGGTGTTGTTGCTGTAGCGGGTGTTGTTGTTGTAGCAGGTGTTGTTGCTGTAGCGGGTGTTGTTGTTGTAGCAGGTGTTGTTGATGTAGCAGGTGTTGTTGCTGTAGCAGGTGTTGATGATATAGCAGGTGTTGTTGCTGTAGCAGGTGTTGTTGCTGTAGCAGGTGTTGTTGTTGTAGCAGGTGTTGTTGTTGTAGCAGGTGTTGTTGCTGTAGCAGGTGTTGTTGATGTAGCAGGTGTTGTTGCTGTAGCAGGTGTTGTTGATGTAGCAGGTGTTGTTGTTGTAGCAGGTGTTGTTGTTGTAGCGGGTGTTGTTGATGTAGCGGGTGTTGTTGCTGTAGCGGGTGTTGTTGCTGTAGCAGGTGTTGTTGCTGTAGCAGGTGTTGTTGATGTAGCAGGTGTTGTTGTTGTAGCAGGTGTTGTTGTTGTAGCAGGTGTTGTTGATGTAGCAGGTGTTGTTGCTGTAGCAGGTGTTGTTGTTGTAGCGGGTGTTGTTGTTGTAGCAGGTTTTGTTGTTGTAGCAGGTGTTGTTGCTGTAGCAGGTGTTGTTGTTGTAGCAGGTGTTGATGATGTAGCAGGTGTTGTTGCTGTAGCAGGTGTTGTTGTTGTAGCAGGTGTTGATGATGTAGCAGGTGTTGTTGCTGTAGCAGGTGTTGTTGTTGTAGCGGGTGTTGTTGTTGTAGCGGGTGTTGTTGATGTAGCAGGTGTTGTTGCTGTAGCAGGTGTTGTTGCTGTAGCAGGTGTTGTTGCTGTAGCACGTGTTGTTGATGTAGCAGGTGTTGTTGTTGTAGCAGGTGTTGTTGTTGTAGCAGGTGTTGTTGATGTAGCAGGTGTTGTTGCTGTAGCAGGTGTTGTTGTTGTAGCGGGTGTTGTTGTTCTAGCAGGTTTTGTTGTTGTAGCGGGTGTTGTTGTTGTAGCGGGTGTTGTTGTTGTAGCAGGTGTTGTTGATGTAGCGGGTGTTGTTGCTGTAGCAGGTGTTGTTGATGTAGCGGGTGTTGTTGTTGTAGCAGGTGTTGTTGCTGTAGCGGGTGTTGTTGCTGTAGCGGGTGTTGTTGTTGTAGCGGGTGTTGTTGTAGCGGGTGTTGTTGCTGTAGCGTGTGTTGTTGTTGTAGCGGGTGTTGTTGTAGCGGGTGTTGTTGCTGTAGCGGGTGTTGTTGTTGTAGCGGGTGTTGTTGCTGTAGCGGGTGTTGTTGTTGTAGCAGGTGTTGTTGTTGTAGCGGGTGTTGTTGTAGCGGGTGTTGTTGTAGCGGGTGTTGTTGCTGTAGCGGGTGTTGTTGTAGCGGGTGTTGTTGCTGTAGCGGGTGTTGTTGTAGCGGGTGATGTTGTTGTAGCGGGTGTTGTTGTAACGGGTGTTGTTGCTGTAGCGGGTGTTGTTGTAGCGGGTGTTGTTGCTGTAGCGGGTGTTGTTGTTGTAGCGGGTGTTGTTTTAGCGGGTGTTGTTGCTGTAGCGGGTGTTGTTGTTGTAGCGGGTGTTGTTGTAGCGGATGTTGTTGTAGCGGGTGTTGTTGTTGTAGCGGGTGTTGTTGTAGCGGGTGTTGTTGTAGCGGGTGTTGTTGTAGCGGGTGTTGTTGCTGTAGCGGGTGTTGTTGTTGTAGCGGGTGTTGTTGTAGCGGGTGTTGTTGCTGTAGCAGGTGTTGTTGTTGTAGCGGGTGTTGTTGTTGTAGCAGGTTTTGTTGTTGTAGCGGGTGTTGTTGTTGTAGCGGGTGTTGTTGTTGTAGCAGGTGTTGTTGATGTAGCGGGTGTTGTTGCTGTAGCAGGTGTTGTTGATGTAGCGGGTGTTGTTGTTGTAGCAGGTGTTGTTGCTGTAGCGGGTGTTGTTGCTGTAGCGGGTGTTGTTGCTGTAGCGGGTGTTGTTGTAGCGGGTGTTGTTGCTGTAGCGGGTGTTGTTGTTGTAGCGGGTGTTGTTGTAGCGGGTGTTGTTGCTGTAGCGGGTGTTGTTGTTGTAGCGGGTGTTGTTGCTGTAGCGGGTGTTGTTGTTGTAGCAGGTGTTGTTGTTGTAGCGGGTGTTGTTGTAGCGGGTGTTGTTGTAGCGGGTGTTGTTGCTGTAGCGGGTGTTGTTGTAGCGGGTGTTGTTGCTGTAGCGGGTGTTGTTGTAGCGGGTGATGTTGTTGTAGCGGGTGTTGTTGTAACGGGTGTTGTTGCTGTAGCGGGTGTTGTTGTAGCGGGTGTTGTTGCTGTAGCGGGTGTTGTTGTTGTAGCGGGTGTTGTTGTAGCGGGTGTTGTTGCTGTAGCGGGTGTTGTTGTTGTAGCGGGTGTTGTTGTAGCGGATGTTGTTGTAGCGGGTGTTGTTGTTGTAGCGGGTGTTGTTGTAGCGGGTGTTGTTGTTGTAGCGGGTGTTGTTGTAGCGGGTGTTGTTGTAGCGGGTGTTGTTGTAGCGGGTGTTGTTGTAGCGGGTGTTGTTGTAGCGGGTGTTGTTGCTGTAGCGGGTGTTGTTGTTGTAGCGGGTGTTGTTGTAGCGGGTGTTGTTGCTGTAGCGGGTGTTGTTGTTGTAGCGGGTGTTGTTGTAGCGGATGTTGTTGTAGCGGGTGTTGTTGTTGTAGCGGGTGTTGTTGTAGCGGGTGTTGTTGTAGCGGGTGTTGTTGTTGTAGCGGGTGTTGTTGTAGCGGGTGTTGTTGTAGCGGGTGTTGTTGTAGCGGGTGTTGTTGTAGCGGGTGTTGTTGCTGTAGCAGGTGTTGTTGTTGTAGCGGGTGTTGTTGTAGCGGGTGTTGTTGTAGCGGGTGTTGTTGTAGCGGGTGTTGTTGTAGCAGGTGTTGTTGCTGTAGCGGGTGTTGTTGCTGTAGCGGGTGTTGTTGTTGTAGCGGGTGTTGTTGTAGCGGGTGTTGTTGCTGTAGCGGGTGTTGTTGCTGTAGCGGGTGTTGTTGTTGTAGCGGGTGTTGTTGTAGCGGGTGTTGTTGTAGCGGGTGTTGTTGCTGTTGCGGGTGTTGTTGTTGTAGCGGGTGTTGTTGTAGCGGGTGTTGTTGATGTAGCGGGTGTTGTTGTAGCGGGTGTTGTTGCTGTAGCAGGTGTTGTTGCTGTAGCGGGTGTTGTTGCTGTAGCGGGTGTTGTTGTTGTAGCGGGTGTTGTTGTAGCGGGTGTTGTTGCTGTAGCGGGTGTTGTTGATGTAGCGGGTGTTGTTGTAGCGGGTGTTGTTGCTGTAGCGGGTGTTGTTGTTGTAGCGGGTGTTGTTGTAGCGGGTGTTGTTGTAGCGGGTGTTGTTGTTGTAGCGGGTGTTGTTGTAGCGGGTGTTGTTGCTGTAGCGGGTGTTGTTGTTGTAGCGGGTGTTGTTGTAGCGGGTGTTGTTGTAGCGGGTGTTGTTGCTGTAGCGGGTGTTGTTGTTGTAGCGGGTGTTGTTGCTGTAGTTGCTGTACCCTGTCACTCTCTCTCTGTCTCTCTCCCACTGTCAGTGATCATTCCTGAATCCCCTCATTTCTTCTCCCCACTGCTGCCGTAGTCCCCTGCCAACGCTCTGAGCTGGGTGGGGGTGGTGATGATGAGGGAGTGAGGGTGAGGCTAAGGGAGTGTGGGTATGTGGTGAGGATGCAAGGGTAATCGAACGAGGGGAAGGGTCTGAGGGGGATGGAGTGAGGGGGAAATCGTGAGGTGGGGATGGGAAGAGAGTGATCATTGGGGGTGACACCGTGGTGGGGAGGGTATTGAGAGGTGAGGGCTGAGGATGAGGGGTGAGTAGGGAGCGGGTGACGAGGGTGATGGTGTCACTTGGTGGAGGGGTTGGGTGGAGGGGCTGAGGCCATTCACCGCACCGCCTTGTGCTTGCCCCCACAGCATCCCCAGCGTTGCCCGCAGTGATGGCAGGCCCTGAGGGGTAGGTAACAGCACATACAGGGGGCGACAGTGGACAGGGCGAGGAGCGCCAGCCAGCGGGCACACAGATGGTGACGGCTACCTGCCTCGCACGTGCAGGGGTCAGAGTAATTGCCCTCAGAGTCAGACATACAGTGGTACAGCATGGACTCCGCACACCACATGCAGCTGAGCTGCCGGACACACCGATCTGCTGGATCCGGGGCATCCCGGCAACTCCCAGGCCCGTTCTCCTGGAACACGTCCCGGCAGTAAATACAGCGGGAAGGAGCCGCGTCCTCATCGCCCGCTGCGCTGGGCCCTCCTCCACCTCCACCTCCATCTCCATTGCCCTTCTTCAGGCCGCTCGTGGGGACCGTGTCGATGTGACAGGCCGGTGAGCCTTTCGCCTCCTTCAGCTGGCACTCCGATCGCGGGCTCCCCGCTGCCCGCCCCTCACCTTTCGCGAAGTGCACGCACAGGTCCACCTTGCCGGCCTCTCGGCCGCCCAGCGCCACTCTCCGATAATCCTCGTAACCCTTCGCCGGCCCGGGGTCTCTGCACGGCCTAGCGTTCTCCCCCTCATCCTCCGCTCTCGAGCTGCTGCCCTGCAGCGGCTGGCTCGGGACCTGGGGAAGGGTAGGGTTGGGGGGAAGAGGGAGAGGAATGCGACAAGTTTCTAAAGCCTCCTCACCCCATCCCCCGCCAACTCCCCCCTCCTCACCCTCTTCCAGCACGGAAACAGACCCTTCGGCCCAACCACTCCACGCTGACCAGATATCCTAACTTAATCTAGGCCCATGTTCCAGCACCCGGCCCATATCCCTCCAAACCCTTCCTATTCATATACCCATCCAAATGCCTCTTAAATGTTGCAATTGTACCAGCCTCCACCACTTCCTCTGGCAGCTCATTCCATACATGTACCACCCTCTGTGTGAAAACGTTGCCCCTTAGGTCTCTTTTATATCTTTCACCTCTCACCCTAAACCTACGCCCTCTAGTTTTGGACTCCCCTACCCTTGGGGAAAAAGGATCTTGCCTATTCACCCTATCCTTGCCTCTCGTGATTTTATAAATCTCTATAAGGTCACCCTTCAACTTTTGACCCTCCGGAGAAAAGTATCCCAGTCTATCTAGCCTCTCCTTATAACTCAAACCTTCCAGCCTCGGTAATATCTTTGTAAATATTTGTTAGCATCTTTTCCAGGGCGACCAGAATTGTGTGCAGTACTCCACGTGTAACCTCCCCAATGTTCTGTACAGCTTCAACATGATGTTCCAACTCCTATACTCAGTGCTCTGTCCACTGAAGCCAACATGCTAAACACTTCCTTCACCACCCTGTCTACCTGCGAGTCCACTTTCGATGAACAATATGCCTGCACTCCTGAGTCTCTCTGTTTGACAACACTGCCCCAGGACTTGACCACTGACTGTCCTGGTTTGTCTCACCAAAATGCAACACCTCGCATTTACCTGCATTAAACCCTATCTGCCATTCCGTGGCCCAGTTGATCAGGATCCCGTTGTAGTCTGAGATAAACCTTCTTCACTGTCCACTACGCCATCAATTTTAGTGCCATCCACAAACTTTCTAACCATGCCTCCTGTACTTTCATCCATTAGTCCATGCAAATCACGAACAACAGTGGACCCAACACCAATCCTTGCGGCACACCACTGGTCACAGGCCTCCAGGCTGAATAACAACACTCTATCACCACCTTCTCTCTCCCTCTCCTACTGGTAAGCCAATTTTGTATCCAATTGGTTAATTGATCCCATGTGATTTAACCTTACAAACCAGTGCATTTGTTTAGCGCCTTACTAAAGTCCATGTAGACAACGTCTGCCTTCATCTGTCTTCCTGATCACCTCATCAAAAAAACTCAGTCAAGTTAGTGAGCCACAATTTCCCACACACAACGCCATGTTGGCTATCCCTAATCAGTCCTAGCCTTTCCAAATGCAAGTAAATCTTATTCTTCAGAATGCCCTCTGATATCTTACCCACCACCGATGTCAGCCTCACCATTCTATAGTTCCCTGACCACACTTCTTAAACAGTGGCGCCATGTTAGCCAACTTCCAATCTTCCAGCACCTCACCTGTGGCTATCGGTATCTCAGCAAGAGGCCTAGCAATCACTTCCCTGGCTTCCCACAGGGTTCTGGGAATCACCTGATCAATGATTTAGCCATCTTTACACGGTTTAAGTCCTCCAGCATGCACTCCCCACACTTCCCACAGTCTACTCACCCCCAAACCAGACCCCACTTAACCGCCACACTCTTTACCCAACATACTCCTTCACACCCACATACACACACACACACTCACACTCACACACATACACACACGCACACACACACCAGAAACCCCCCCACAGACTCCCCTTACAACCTTGACCCGGTGCTGCATTGCGGAAAGGTTAGCAACTGGGGCAGCTCCTTTCTGCACAGCAAGATCCCAATGTAGCTGCGTGACCACGGGCCGGGTTAGTTCATGCTGATGACCTGAGGTGATGTCAGTTGTGGATAAGTCGTTGGCTACGGCACCAGAGAAATCTTACCCCCCGCCCTCCCCCGTTCCTCCTCACCCACCTCCCCTCGATCCCAACTGCCTCCCACACCCCACCCCCAGCCCCCCTCACTCTGCAACCCCCACCCCCACACCCCCTCCCCTCATTCTCCACCCCAACCCTCTCCCTCCGTAATCCTCACTCCCATCATCTTCACCACCCTTAAATGCCTACCCTCGACCAAGCCACCCACTCACTCCCCCACATCTCACTCCTCAACCCCCAGTTGACCCCCAAAATCTTCACTCCCAACCCCCCACTCCCCAACCCTCACTCGCAGATCCAAAACCTTTCACACCCCTCCCCCACTCCCATGCTTCTCACCACCCCATCCTCCCACTCTCCACCCCCTATTCCCACCCCAAACCCTCACTCTCCACCCCCTGACCACCCCACCCCTTCACCCCCTTACCTTTCAGACCCCAGCCCCCACTCCACCCACAAACCCTTCACTTCCCACCCTAGCCCCACTCCCACCCTCTCAACCCCTATTCCCCATTCCCAAACCCCTCACTCCCCCGACTCCCAGATCCAAATCCATCACTCCCCACCCCTCTCATCACCCCACCCTCACACTCCCCACCGCAAACCCCTCACTCCCCATACTCCATTCCCACCCCCAAACCCCTCACTCCCCATCCTCCATTCCCACCCCCAAACCCCTCCCTCCCCATCCTCCATTCCCACCCCCAAACCCCTCCCTCCCCATCCTCCATTCCCACCCCCAAACCCCTCCCTCCCCATCCCCAACTCTCACCCCCAAACCTCTCACTCCCCACCCCCATCTCTCACTCCCTACCCGCTTCACTGCCCCACCACCCACTCACATCACCCCTCTCCTTCCCCTCGCGCCCTCCTCACTCACGATATTGGACACACCTGAGGTAACGTTCAGACAGTAGTGAGGCTTCCGCCACCCCCACCCCATCCCTGTCTTGGGGGCGCCCAGAGAAATGGCTGCTCATCTTCCCAGCCTGCACCGGGCCTCTGTCTGTGCCAGAACGGTTTCCCCATAACCACGTGATCCTCACCGCTGCCGGTTTTAGGGGGATGCCTCTCCAGTGAAAATAGGTTTCAAGAGGAAATGCACTTTCCCATTGGTGTGATGGTCAGTAACCAATAAGACAGGCTGGAGCTACCAGGCAAGACAAGAGGAGAATTTTTCTCTCCTGTGGGAAGTTATTGTGACCTGGAACACAGTACCTGAAAAGATGCTGGAAGCAGATTCTTAAATGGGAGGGGGCCTTTATGAAGTGTGGATTGGGATCAATTGGAGAGCTCTTCTAAAGGGATGGGATAGCCTAGACAGGCTGAATGGCTTCCATAGATGACTGATTTCCGTCTACAAGATCTCAGTAAGGCTTACAACCGGCCTGGTTGTTAGCTAATGCGGCTGTCTCTGCCTTTCTGGCTCCTGAGGAACCCCCTCTCCAATTTGATGGGGGCCTAAGGGACTGTTGACTTCCAACATTTGACTCCAATCGACTGGGAATGGACCAGGCCCACAGCTACACTTCCAGCAAGTACCTGCAGAGGGCAATGGTGAGTGGTTTCCCCATGTGCTCAGCAGCACCATCAATGGGCACAGCACGAAACTGCAGCTGAATCCATTCTCCCCAGTCCCATCAGCCCATCTACTTAGTCCTGGGGGATAGGGAGGGTGCAGAATTCCCTGTCCCTTTCAGGCATAGATGTGCATTCGGGCTCTTCCACGTGTAGGACAGGGGAGTAAAAACAGCCCTCCACTCGCAGTTTGAACTTTACTGTCACCAACACTTGTAACTGTTGGAGTGAAGTTTATTCAAGACTTATTTCTTGAGAGTTTTGACAATATGGGGAGATGTGGTTGGGGTGGGGGCTATTGGGAGGACACATTGGCGGTGCGGTTAGAAAAACTAATGGTCTCCTGGTCTTCATGAACAGGGGCATTGAAGACAAGAGACATGAAGTAATGTTGGGTCTTATATTGTGAACAGGTCCAGGGGCGAGTGAGTGGGGGAATGAGGGGCTGGGTGGTGAGGGAGATTGGAGGGTGGGGAGATTGGGGGAGGGTGTGTGTGAGCGGGTGGGGGATGAGGAATGAGGGGGTGGGGATGAGGGATGGGGGGATTGGGGGATGAGGTGGTGGGGAAAGAAGAGTTGGGGTGGGGTGGGGGGAATTGGGATTGTGGGGGATGGGCAAAGAAGGGTTGGGGGATTGAGTGAGGGGTTGGCGGGACTGGGGGGGGTGAGAAGTGGGGAAAGAGGGGCTGGGTGTTTGGGGGAGGGGGTGAGGGGTAGGGGGACTGGGGGTTGGGGGATTGGGGGAAGGGGGGTGGATGGGGTGGGAGATGAGGAGGAGGAGGGGGTGATGGGGTGGAGTTGAGATGGTGTGGGGTGAGGGGGATGTGGGGCTGGGGGATGTGGTGGTGGTGTTGGGGTTGGGGGAGTGGGGGTTGAGGGGGTATATGATGGAGAGTATCCAGCCCATCCCCCCCCCCCCCCCCCCCCCCGTACCTGGTTGGGATGTGCAGTTCCTGGTGTGACTCCAAGCCGGAAACGATCGGAAGCTGGGGACCGGATGTAGCAGCTGGATGAGGATTGGCTGGTTACTATGGTGACGTGTTTTGGCAGCATCTCCTTCTGGCTATTGGCTGAGGACTCGCTGTCAGTCAGTGTCTGAGGGAGAGGGGGGCACAGGGCTCGTTAGATGGGAGGAATGGCCCAGCACATACCCCAGAGAAACACACACCTCCATCTTAGGGGGCACTCAGATACCCCAACCCCAACTCCAATCACCCGAGAGGTCAAATCTCCAGTAAGCAACCTCTTCTCTATCTCCCTGGTGTTAAACCCCCCCCCCCCCCCACCCGGCACCCCCCCAACCGTGTCCCCTCTCTATCTGGCGCTTCCCAGTGTGACCACTCCCTCCATCAGCCCTCGCCTCAGGGTTCCCCTCCTCCCTACATCCCCTCACCCAGTGTGCCCCCATCTCCCCGCTCCTCAGTACCCTCTCTCTCCCCCTATCCCTCAGGGTGACCACCTTCTCTATCTCCCCTCCCCCAAGTTTCCCCTTCTCCCCCTCAGTGTGCCCCCACCCCCTTCCCCCACCTCAGTGTCTCCCCATTTCCCCCCAATGTTTTGTCCATTATCCCCGTGCCACAGAGTGCCCCACAACGTGCCCCTCATTCCCCCCACCACACTGTGGCACACCCCCCATTGCCCCCATTTCCCACCCCCATCACACTGTGCCCTGTCACTATCTCCACCCCACCCCACCCCACACTGCCCCCAGAGGCTGAGGAAGGAAAGAGCCCGTGTCTCTCTGTGACCTTACTTACTGCAGTGAGGTCTTCTGGAGCACCAGCCTCACTGTGTGCAGACGACGAGGAGCTCAGAGACCCTGGGTGATGGTCGGGTAAGGGGAGGGAAATGGCAGAAGAGAAGTGAAGGTCAGAGATGTCAGCTCTTTACTCCCCAGACTCAGCACCCTGCTCCCCAGGCCTGGTTCCCCCGCGCATCCCACAGCTTGGGCCCAGCACCCTATCCCTCACACCTCATTTTCCAACTTAGGAAATCTCCAG
Source organism: Chiloscyllium plagiosum (assembly GCF_037043375.1). Classification (NCBI taxonomy): domain Eukaryota; kingdom Metazoa; phylum Chordata; class Chondrichthyes; order Orectolobiformes; family Hemiscylliidae; genus Chiloscyllium; species Chiloscyllium plagiosum. The sequence goes on along the minus strand of NW_028270185.1, from coordinate 16,275,680 downwards.
CCTTCTGGGCTCGTTGGATGCTGCCTGAACTGCTGTGCTCTTCCAACACCACTGATCCAGAATCAAGTTCATCAATGTCCTTACCACAACCCCCACACACCAGGCCTTACACACTACCCCACTGGTGGCCACTAATCTCTCCAATCCACTCTCCAGCCAGATCACTATGCACTCTTTTGTCTGTATACCTCAGGCCCAGCTCCCTACACATCTGACCCAGCTCCCTACACCTCGGGCCCAGCTCCCTACACATCTGACCCAGCTCCCTACACCTCGGGCCCAGCTCCCTACACCTCGGGCCCAGCACCCTACACATCTGACCCAGCTCCCTACACCTCGGGCCCAGCTCCCTACACCTCGGGCCCAGCTCCCTACACCTCGGGCCCAGCTCCCTACACATCTGACCCCAGCTCCCTACACCTCGGGCCTAGCTCCCTACACCTCCGGCCCAGCTCCCTACACATCTGACCCAGCTCCCTACACATCGGGCCCAGCTCCCTACACCTCGGGCCCAGCTCCCTACACCTCTGACCCAGCTCCCTACGCCTCTGACCCAGCTCCCTACACCTGTGACCCAGCTCCCTACACCTCGGGCCCAGCTCCCTACACCTCGGGCCCAGCTTCCTACACCTCGGGCCCAGCTCCCTACACATCTGACCCAGCTCCCTACACCTCCGGCCCAGCTCCCTACACCTCGGGCCCAGCTTCCTACACCTCGGGCCCAGCTCCCTACACATCTGACCCAGCTCCCTATACCTCGGGCCCAGCTCCCTACACATCTGACCCAGCTCCCTACACCTCGGGCCCAGCACCCTACACATCTGACCCAGCTCCCTACACCTCGGGCCCAGCTCCCTACACCTGTTGCACAGCTCCATACACCTCGGGCCCAGCTCCTTACACCTCGGGCCCAGCTCCCTATACCTCGAGCCCTGCTCCCAACACCTCTGACTCTGCTGCCTACACCTCTGACCCTGCTGCCTTCACCTCTGACCCAGCTCCCTACACCTCGGGCACAGCTCCCTACACCTCGGGCCCAGCACCCTACAACTCGGGCCCAGCTTGCTATACCTCTGACCCAGCTCCCAACACATTGGGCCCAGCTTCCTACACCTCGGGCCCAGCTCCCTACACCTCGGGCCCAGCTCCCTACACCTCGCGCCCGGCTCCCTACACCTCTGACCCGGCTCCCTCACCTCGGGCCCGGCTCCCTCACCTCGGGCCCGGTTCTGTACACCTCGGGCCCGGCTCCCTACACCTCGGGCCCGGCTCCCTACACCTCTGACCCGGCTCCCTACACCTCTGACCTGGCTCCCTACACATCTGACCCGGCTCCCTACACCTCGGGCCCAGCTCCCTACACATCTGACCCAGCTCCCTACACATCTGACCCAGCTCCCTACATCTCGGGCCCAGCTCCCTACACCTGTGACCCAGCTCCCTACACCTCAGGCCCAGCTCCCTACACATCTGAACCAGCTCCCTACACCTTGGGCCCAGCTCCCTACACATCTGACCCAGCTCCCTACACCTCGGGCCCAGCATCCTACACATCTGACCCAGCTCCCTACACCTCGGTCCCAGCTCCCTACACCTGTGACCCAGCTCCCTACACCTGCGATCCAGCTCCCTACACTCAGGCCCAGCTCCCTACACCACTGACCCAGCTCCCTACACCTCGGGCACAGCTCCCTACACCTCGGGGCCCAGCTCCCTACACCTCGGGCCCAGCACCCTACAACTCGGGCCCAGCTTGCTATACCTCTGACCCAGCTCCCAACACATTGGGCCCAGCTTCCTACACCTCGGGCCCAGCTCCCTACACCTCGGGCCCAGCTCCCTACACCTCGCGCCCGGCTCCCTACACCTCTGACCCGGCTCCCTCACCTCGGGCCCGGCTCCCTCACCTCGGGCCCGGTTCTGTACACCTCGGGCCCGGCTCCCTACACCTCGGGCCCGGCTCCCTACACCTCTGACCCGGCTCCCTACACCTCTGACCCGGCTCCCTACACATCTGACCCGGCTCCCTACACCTCGGGCCCAGCTCCCTACACATCTGACCCAGCTCCCTACACATCTGACCCAGCTCCCTACATCTCGGGCCCAGCTCCCTACACCTGTGACCCAGCTCCCTACACCTCAGGCCCAGCTCCCTACACATCTGAACCAGCTCCCTACACCTTGGGCCCAGCTCCCTACACATCTGACCCAGCTCCCTACACCTCGGGCCCAGCATCCTACACATCTGACCCAGCTCCCTACACCTCGGTCCCAGCTCCCTACACCTGTGACCCAGCTCCCTACACCTGCGATCCAGCTCCCTACACTCAGGCCCAGCTCCCTACACCACTGACCCAGCTCCCTACACCTCGGGCCCAGCTCCCTACACCTCTGACCCAGCTCCCTACACCTCTGACCCATCTCCCTACACCTCGGGCCCAGCTCCTTACACCTCGGGCCCAGCTCCCTACACCACTGACCCAGCTTCCTACACCTCGGGCCCAGCTCCTTACACCTCGGGCCCAGCTCCCTACACCTGTGACCCAGCTCCCTACACCTCGGGCCAAGCTCCCTACACCTCAGGCTCAGCTCCCTACAACTCTGACCCAGCCCCTTACACCTCGTGCCCAGCTCCCTACACCTCTGACCCTGCTGCCTACACCTCAGGCCCAGCTCCCTTCATCTCGGGCCCAGATCCCTACACCTCGGGCCCAGATCCCTACACCTCGGGCCCAGATCCCTTCACCTCGGGCCCAGCTCCCTTCACCTGGGACCAGCACCCTACACCTCGGGCTCAACACCCTACACCTCTGACCCAGCTCCCTACGCCTCGGGCCCAGCTCCCTACGCCTCGGGCCCAGCTCCCTACGCCTCGGGTCCAGCTCCCTACGCCTCAGGCCCAACACCCTACACCTCTGACCCAGCTCCCTACACCTCTGACCCAGCTCCCTACGCCTCGGGCCCAGATCCCTATGCCTCGGGCCCAGCTGCCTACACATCAGGCCCAGCAACCTACACCTTGGGCCCTGCTCCCTTCACCTCGGGCCCAGGTCCCCACCGCACTCCATACTGCAAATCCAGTACCTTATGCTGTTGGTCGTGATAATGGACACCCAGGAGTGAGTTACGAAGTGGAATCTCAGCCAGCAGTTTGGACACAGTTTCGTTGTGGGGAAAACATGTGAAGTACAGTTTGGAGCCTGTCTGAGGGGTTCGGGTGAAGGGGATTTACGTGGTTAGCTACCCACTGTCACTGAGCACCAGAGCTCCCAGCTGAAGGTGGGCTGTGACTGAGCCCAGGAAATGCCAGCATCTTCAGAAAAGACAGGGAGGGAATCACATCCCTAACAGAATATCGAAGAACACTAAGGAGCTGGGGTCCAGCTGGTGGGAGGTATTGATCATCAGAATGTAATATAGTGCATTGAGACTCCCAGACAGAGTAAAGAGAAATATCCATCACTTGCCATGGTCGAGATGTGGGAGTCCAGTACAAACTTCACACAGAAGCTCAGATCTCAAAATCTGAAGAGGACACAAAGCTGGGAGGGTAAGGGGGAGGAGAACTGCGGGGAGGATGCAGAGATGTTGCAGTGTGATTCGGACAGGCAAATGCATGGCAGGTGCAGTACAATGAAGGTAAAGGTGAGATTAGCAAAAATAGGAAGGCAGATTTTTATCTGAGTGGCTGTAACTGAGACGGGGGAATGGTTGACGAGACTTGGGACCCCTCGTGCATTAGTTGCTGAAAGTAATAGTTAAGATCCTGGGGAAACAGAGAGTTCAAAACCCAATACATGGTAGAAATCTCTGGTGAGAAAGCTCGTCTCATGGTCATTGTTACACAGGCCCACCAAGTGCGTGCAGGTGCAGCAGGCGGTAGAGAAGGCACACGGTATGTTGGCCTACTTAGCGAGAGGATCTGAGTCCAGGAGCAGGGATGTCTCACTGCAATTACACAGGGCCTTGGTGAGGCCACACCTGGAGTACTGTGTGCAGTTCTGGTCTCCTCATCTAAGGAAGGATGTTCCTGCTGTGGAGAGAATACAGTGAATGTTTACCAGACCGAATCCTGGGATGGCAGCGCTGACGTGTGAGGAGAGGTTGAGTTGGTTGGGATTGTACTCACTGGAGCTTGGAAGGATGAGGGGGATTCTCAGAGAAACCTATAAAATTCTAACAGGGGCTACACAGGACAGATACTGGAAGGATGTTCCCGATGGTGGGGGGAGTCTGGAACCAGGGGTCATAGTTTAAGGACAAGGGGTAAACCTTTTAGGACTGAGATGAGGAGAAATGTCTTCACCCAGAGAGTGGGGAGCCTGTGGGATTCACTACCACAGACAGTGGTTGAGGCCAAATCATTGTGTTTTCAATAAGGAGATAGATATAGCTGTAGTGGCTAATGGGATGAAGGGATGTGGGGGGAGGGCGGGAATTAAGGTATTGAGGTCGATGACTGGCCATGATCATATTGAATGGCGGAACAGGCCTGTGGGGCTGAATGGCCTACTCCCGCTCCTATGTTTCTATGTCTATATTTCTATACGTTTCTGACACAAGGCCCTGTGATGGGGATTCAAATGCATTCACAGGGGGCTGTGGCTGTTGGATGATCAATCACATGATGTATTCAAATATTCTAGCATTGGATCATTAAGTTCAAGAAGGAAGCCCTTTGGACCTGAGCTTTTCGAGTAGGAGGCCAAACTTCAGCATGAGGCATTAATATTTGGATCCCACTGGGCGGCCCACATTATGGCTTTGCGCCCTAAATTCCAAGTGGCCTACACCACGTTGTAGATTGGGTTTTCCAATCCCCCACACCTCTCCCGCCTTGTTCAAGAAGCCCATACACCAGCACTTGAACCTCAGATCTGACTAACCCTACACTTAACACAAAATCCCAACACTAGGCCAGGAACGAGGGGCTTAACAGTATTTTTCTATTCATTTGTGGGGTGTGGGTGTCGCTGGCTGGGCCCAGCATTTATTGCCCCATCTTTAGTTACCCCTTGAGAAGGTGGGGGGGTGAGCTACCTTCTTGAACCACTGCAGACCGTGTGCTGTGGGCTGACCCACAATGCCCTGAGGGAGGGAATTCCAGGATTTTGACCCAGTGACAGTGAAGGAACGGCGATATATTTCCAAGTCGGGATGATGAGTGGCTCAGAGGGGAACTTGCAGGGGGTGGTGTTCCCGTGTATCTGCTGCCCTTGTCCTTCTCGATGGAAGTGGTCGTGGAATTGGAAAGGTGCTGCCTGAGGAACATGATGGTGAACATGATGGAGTTTGGTACTTTAGTTGGAGGTCCAACTCCTCCCACTGATCTCTCACATTAAGACTCCAGTATCTGAGCATTGGGTTACTGTTTTATAGTCCCATTCTGCACTGGCACTGGGAGTTGCGTGCACTGGTTTTGGGCTCCAGGAGTCCTGGAGTCAGACAGGATTAGCACTGGAGCACTGGTCCCTTAACTCAAGAGTCTTAACACCGAAACACTGAGCCTTTGTCAGTCTAGTGCTGGGCCCTGGGATTCACAGACCAACATCCTAGTGTCAATCCTGACTTCGGGAAGGCCTTGGATTGTTCTTGGTACCCTGGCATGACACGGTGGCTCAGTGGTTAGCACTGCTGCCTCACAGTCGCAGGGACCCGGGTTCGATTCCAGCCTCGGGTGCCTGAGTGAAATTTGCACATTGTCTGCGTGGGTTTGGGCTGGGTTTCCTCCCACAGTCCAAAGATATGCAGACTAGGGTGGATCGGCCATGGGAAATTGCCCGTAGTGTTCAGGGATGTGCAGGTTAGGTGCATTAGTCAGGGGTGAGTGTGGAGTAATGGGGTATTCTTTGGAGGGTCGGTGTGGACTTGTTGGGCCAAAGGGCCTGTTCCCTCACTGCAGGGATACTATGAAACCCTTTGAGTGTGAGTGTGAGTCTAATGGTCTCCCAGAGAGTGTGCTAAATGCTCTCTCCACTGAGCTGGGCTGTGGATATTTTGATTCGAAGGGTTGGGGTGTGGTTGGGGTAATGGGAAGCTACCTTCCAGCAGTTCCTCGATGGTGCTCTTAATGCTCTTCTCAAAGCTGATGGCATCGGCTGGACTCTGGAAGGTGAGGCCAAACTTCAGGTCGTTGACTTTCCAATGGTGGAAGATGGGATTCACCTTGTTGTAAACCAGGTCTTTCTTTAAGCCACATTCCAGGATGATCTGTAGGGAATGAGGGCAGAATTGGGAAAGAATTCCTATTTTATGTGACATGTCAAATACACACAACATGTGGAGCATCCATTATTCCACTGTTAGCCAATTCCCTACTGTGCATCCATCACCTTCTCCTTAATCTCTCGCCTGACATAACGGGCAAAAAGGAGAGTCATCGAATCCCCACAGTGCAGATGGAGGCCATTCAGCCCATTGAGTCAGCACCGACCCTCTGAACAGCATCCACCCAGAACCACCCTATCCCCTTAACCATGGCTATCCAACCGAGCCTTCCCACCTTTGAGCCAGAGAAAAGGAAGGTCAAAGGTCAGAGGTTGGATGGCAGGGGCTAGAAGGAAAGAGGGAGGAATGGTCACATCTGAAGGGGAGGAGGCCATTCAGCCCCTCAAGCCTTTCCTGACGGTACAACCAGATCTGGACGGATCTGTATCTGAAAATCCATCTGCTCCTTTAGAATCTTAAACCAGGGGCTGACGACTCAGACCGAAGGCTGAGTGAGCTCAGTTCTGTCGTGTTGGCCAGGAGATCGATGGGATGTGATTGGGTGACAGAGGGGCTGCTGGTTTTATTCCTCCAACCCAGTTCCCAGCAGGTTGGTGTGGTCGTTTCCACCAACCCTGGGCCTTTTGTCGTACTGTAGCTGGGGCCTGCCTGATGATCGGTGGGAAAGGAGGATGACGGAGGAGGCTAAACAGAAGAGGTTCTGACTCACATGATGTTTCAATCCATAAAGTAAGTTCACCAGTAAGGCATAACTACTCAGGAGGAGCTAGTCCGGTTTAGGAAGCCCGGTCGGCATGGACGTGTTGGGCCGAAGGGCTGTTTCCGTGCTGTGTGGTTCTCTGGAGCTGTGCGGAGATGCCAGCTCCCTTCAGACCATCAGGAAAGAGCTCAACCTCCCTCTGCCCAAAGACTGTGATGGGGAGGGGACAATTCTACCGCAACATTAACCCTTTCCCAGCCGCAGCCAGACACGACTGTTGGCAGCAGGAATTCCTTGGCTGGTGTGGGCACTGGCTAGCACGGTACGTGGTGAAACCCAGATCACGTGGTACAGCCCGCTGCCCTAACGCCGCAGATGGGAGCTGACGTCCTTCAGGTAGAGCCCAGTCATCGAGGAGCATGTCCCACGACCCTCACCACCCCCTCCCCATCCCCCACCTCTCCCCGTCCACCACCCCCTCCCCACCCCCCAACCCACCACCTCCTCCCATCCACCACACCCCCATCCCCGCAGACACCCACCCACCCCCTCCCCCTCCCCCAGACACCCACCACCCCCTCCCCCTCCCCCACCCACCCACCACCCCCTCCCTGTCCCCCACACACCCACCACCCCTCCCTGTCCCCACACACCCACCACCCCCCTCCCTGTCCCCCCACTCCCCAACCACCCCCTCCCTGTCCCCCACACCCCCACCACCCCCTCCCTGTCCCCCCACACCCCCACCACCCCCTCCCTGCCCCCCACACCCCCACCACCCCCTCCCTGTCCCCCACACACCCACCACCCCTCCCTGTGCCCCACACACCCACCACCCCCTCCCTGTCCCCCACACACCCACCACCCCCTCCCTGCCCCCCACACCCCACCACCCCCTCCCTGTCCCCCACACACCCACCACCCCCTCCCTGTCCCCCACACACCCACCACCCCCTCCCCTGTCCCCCACACACACCCACCACCCCTCCCTGTCCCCCACACACCCACCACCCCCTCCCTGTCCCCACACCCCCACCACCCCCTCCCTGTCCCCCACACACCCACCACCCCCTCCCTGTCCCCCACACACCCACCACCCCCTCCCTGTCCCCCACACACCCACCACCCCCTCCCTGTCCCCCCACACCCCCACCACGCCCTCCCCGTCCCCCACACACCAACCACCCCCTCCCCGTCCCCCCCACACCAACCACCCCCCCTCCCCCCCCACACCAACCACCCCCTCCCCGTCCCCCCCACACCAACCACCCCTCCCCGTCCCCCACACACCTGCCACCCCCTCTCCCTCCCCCACACCCCCACCACCCCCTCCCCGTCCCCCACACACCAACCACCCCCTCCCCGTCCCCCCAACACCAACCACCCCCTCCCCGTCCCCCCCACACCAACCACCCCCTCCCTGTCACCCCCACACCAACCATCCCCCCCACACCCACCACCCCCTCCCCCCCCCCCACACACCCACCACCCCGTCCCCGTCCCCCACACCCATATCACCTCCCCATCTCCCACACCCACCACCCGCTCCCCAAGCCCCACACCGACCACCTATGTTGACCCTTGAACCGACTGGCTTGCTCGACCACTTTAGAGGCTTTGCAATCACATGTGGGCCTGTCTGGGTAAGGACGGTGGATATCCCTCCCTGAAGGGGCGTCAACAAATCCAATGGGGTTTTTAACAATTGATGATTATCGTCACGGTCACCATCGTTGCTTATTTTTGGGAACTGATTTTAAATTCCACCATGGTGGGGATTTGAACTACATACCCACAGTGCTAACCTGCACCTTTCACATTACCCAGCCAAAGATTCACAGACTCTTCGGTCCAACCCGTCCATGCCGACCAGATATCCCAACTCAATCTCGTCCCACCTGCCAGCACCCGGCCCATATCCCTCCAAACCCTTCCTATTCATATACCCATCCAAATGCCTCTTAAATGTTGCAATTGTACCAGCCTCCACCACATCCTCTGGCAGCTCATTCCATACACACACCACCCTCTGTGTGATAAAGTTGCCCCTTAGGTCTCTTTTATACCTTTCCCCTCTCACCTTAAACCTATGCCCTCTAGTTCTGGACTCCTCGACCCCAGGGAAAAGACTTTGCCTATTTATCCTATCCATGCCCCTCATGATTTTATAAACCTGTATAAGGTCACCCCTCAGCCTCCGACACTCCAGGGAAAACAGCCCCAGCCTGTTCAGCCTCTCCCTGTAGCTCAAACCCTCCAACCCTGGCAACCTCCTTGTAAATCTCTTCTGCAGCCTTTGCCCTGGTATTATCACCTCAAGATGAGCATGTCTATTCCCCTTGCCTTCTGATCGCCACCTTTCTCACAGCGAGAGAGAGCCTCTTCCCTGGAATTGGGATTCCCACTCTCCGCCGGTGAGTCTGGCGCACGGGCAGAGGGAGACTGCACCAGTCCTGGTGAGGTGAGGTACCCGAGAGCATCTCCCCCTTGCCCCATTGCAGGGGGGGGGGAATGACGCCAGAATCCCTCGGCCGATGGAAAAGCCCGCGTCACCATCGGGGCGCACTGTTTGTGTGTGGGATCTTGCTGTGCACCAGCGGGCGCTGCTTCACCCCCTTTCCTGGTGGGTTACGGTTTTCACCATCCACCTCACCATCCCCCAGAGGTCACCCACAGCTTCGGGGGTGGGGGGGGGGGGGGGCCAGGCCAAGGCCACATTTCTCACCCCGCTCCCTACCCCACCCCCGGCCCTCACCCGAATCCAATCCTGACAGAGGCGCAACGCTCCCCACCGTCTCCCGTGAGACCACGGTGCGACCCGTGACGGGCACTTACCGTCTGATCCCGGATCCGCTCTCCCCGGATCAGGAAGCGGAGCTGGCCGCTCTCGTCGGAGTGCGGGATCCGGCGGATCACAACGTGACTGAGGCCGGGCCCTCCCAGCGGCACCCAGCCCCCACTGGAGTCATCGCGGGTCATCACTACAGCTCGGACTCGCACCACATCACTGTGAGGGGAAAGACACAGCCCAGTGAGAGAGAGAGAGCGGAGCACGGGATGGGGGGAGGGAGAGGGGAGAAAGGGAGAGATAGGGAGGGAGATAGAGAGGGAGGGAGGGAGAGGGATAGAAGGAGGGGGATAGAGAGAGGGAGGGGAGAGAGAGAAAGAGAGAGAGACACACACAGAGAGACCGATTCCTAATGAAGGGCTTTTGCCCGAAATGTCGATTCTCCTGCTCCTCGGATGCTGCCTGACCTGCTGTGCTTTTCCAGCACCACTCTGATCTAAACAGATAGAAGGAGGGGTAGAGAGAGAGAGGGGGAAGGGGGGGGTGAGCAGGGGGTGAGAGAGAGGGGGAGAGCGCAAGTGAGAGAGACAGACAGACAGAGGGAGAGAGATTTAGAAGGAGGGGGAAGGGGACAGAGAGAGAGAGGGAGAGAGAGAGAGGGAGGGGAGAGAGAGGGAGATGGGGAGGGAGGGAGGATAGTTGGGGGGGGAGTGAGAGACAGAGAAAGGGAGAGAGAGGAAGAGAGGGAGAGAGGGAGGGAGAGGGAGGAGGGACAGAGAGCGAGAAAGGGAGAGAGAGAGAGAGAGGGATAGGGGGAGGGGGAGGGGGAGAGAGGGGGGAGAGAGGGAGGGGGAGAGAGGGAGATCGATAGATGGGGCAGAGAAGGGTCAGGGCTGATGAAACACAGGAACATAAACTGAGAGGAAGAAATGTGGGGGGGGGGCGGTGGGGGGGTCAGGTGGAAGAGACAGAAACCATGAGGGAGAGAGAGAAAAAAACTATGAGGGGGGGGAAGAGGCAAAGAGAAAAATGAGCGGGAGAAAATGAAGGAGAGATCCAGATTCAAAGAGAAGGTGAGGACGAGATCTGGAAAGAAAGAAAGAGAGAGATATTGGGTGAGAGAGTACCAGGGAGAAGTCCAGAGAGTGTGAAGGAACAAGGGGGTGATCCAGAGAGAGAGAGAGAGAGAGATACTGGGGTAAGAGAAAAAGTCAGCAATTCAGAGGAGGGAGGGAATAAATGACTGAACCAGAGGATAGTTACAACACAGGAGGCCATTCTGCCCATTGTTGCCTGTGCAAGTTCACCTATCCTCACTTTGCTGACTTCATCCCATAGCTCAGCAAATTAGAATCGTAGCTGAAAATGTGTTGCTGGAAAAGCGCAGCAGGTCAGGCAGCATCCAAGGAGCAGGAGAATCGACGTTTCGGGCATAAGCCCTTCTTCAGGAATGACCGAAACGTCGATTCTCCTGTTCCTTGGATGCTGCCTGACCTGCTGCGCTTTTCCAGTAACACATTTTCAGCTCTGATCTCCAGCATCTGCAGTCCTCACTTTCTCCTCAAATTAGAATCATAGCCTGGATGGAAAATATAGGGAAGAGAGTACTGCGGAGGGAATGGAGTAAATAAACATAGATGTTGGGACAGAGGTACAGAGAACAATTCAGAGAGTGTGGCTGCTAAATCAGCTCAGCGAGAGGGAGAGAGAGTTAACCATCTCAGCAGGGAAGGATAAGGCTATAGGAGGGAGAGATACAACAGTCAGGGTAGACTGATAGAGTCCCTGATGGGACTGGGGAAGATTCGTGATGGAAATGAGAGAGATTCCTGATGGGACTGGGAGAGATTTCAGAGGAAGTGGTAGAGGCAGGTGCAACTATAACATTTAAAAGACATTTGGACAGGCATGTGGGTAGGAAAGGTTTAGAGGGATATGGGCCAAACACAGGCAAATGGAACTAGCCTGTTCAGCATGTACAAGTTGGGCTAAAGGGCCTATTTCTGTGTGACTCTATGCTCCTTGTAATTTTATACAAATTGTCTCAATCACGTTCCATCTCAGTCTCCTCTGTTCCAATGAAAACACTCCCAATCTATCCGATCTCTCCTCATCACTGGAACTCTCCAGCCAAGGCACCATCCAAAATCGCAATAGTTTAGTGCAAACCCATGGAGAATGTGCAAAAGCTATAGGTAAATCCACAGACCCCATCTCTGTAACCCCTCATTTCCCAGGGCTAACCCACCCAGCCTGCACATCCCCGGACACTATGGGTAATTTAGCAAAGCCAATCCACCCTAACACACTCATCTTTGGATTGCGGGAAGAAACCCATGAAGACATGGGGAGAATGTGCAAACTCCACACAGACAGTCAGCCGAGGCTGGAATTGACCCGGGGTACCTCTCCCCCTCCGTCCCTCCCTATCCGCTCCTTCTCTCCCTCTCTCTCCCTCCCCCCCCTCCTCTCACTGCCTCTCTCCCCCCGTCTCCTCTCTCTCCCTTTCTCTCTCTGTCTCTCACTCTCCCCCTCCATTATCTTCTCTCTCTCTCCCCCTCTCTCCCCCTCTCTCTGTTTTTCTCTCACTCTCTCTCTCTCTCTCTCCCCGCCCCACCCCTCCCTCCTTCTGAGCCATTATGCTGCCCTGATTCTTGTAAGTCATCTCTGGCCCTTCTAAACTCCAGAGGATACAGGCCCAGCCGGTCTGGCCCTTTCACATAAGGTAATCTGCTCATCCCAGAAATGTAGGAAACCTTCCAACGCAATAACAACCTTCCGTAAGGACTGACCACTGTCAATGGATACCTTTCAGGCTGCGGGAGGGTTTGTTGTGGAGTTCCCCAGGGGTCAGTTTTGGGACCCTCGCTTTTCCTGATGGGTAAAAATGGCCTGGATCTTGGTGTGCAGGGGACAACTCCAGATTTTGTGGATGACACTAAACCTGGAGGAATTGTCAACTGCGAGGGGGGCAGTGTGGGAACTACAAAAGGACAGTGTCAAGTTGGTGGGGTGGGCAGGGAGGGGTCAGATGAGGTTCGATGCTGAGAGGTGTGAGGTGATGGACTTTGGCTGGAGGAACATTGAAAGACAATGTAAAGTAAGGGGGTACAATTCTAAAGGGGGTGCAGGAGCAGTGGGACCTGGGTGTACGTGTGCACAGACCATTGTAGGTGACAGGACAGGTAGACAGAGAGCAGTTAATGACATATACAGCGTTCTCAGTTTTATTAACAAGGGTATAGAGTCCAAGGTGATGTTGAACCTGTACAAGACCCTCGTCAAACTTCAGCTGGAGTATTGTATCCTATTGGGTGCGCCACACGAGAGGACAGGTGTGGACGTGTTTGGAGACAGTGCAGAAGCGATTAACGAGAACGGTTCCAGGAATGAGAAGCTTCAGGGATCAGGAGAGACGGAAGAGATTGGGAGCGTTCTCCAGGGAGAGGAGGAGGCGGAGAGGGAGATCTGATGGAGGTTTTCAAAACCACGAGTGGACGAGATTGGGAGAAGCTTTTTCTGCTCGTAACAGGATCAAGATCGAGAGGGGCACAGATTTAAAGTGGTGCGCTGGAGAAGCAGAGGAAAGAGTTTTTCACACAGTGAGGAGTTAAGGTGAGGAATGCACAAAGGTGGTAGAGGTGGGTCCAATTGAGGCGTTCAAACGGGAATTGGATGGCATCCTGGATACAAACATTGTGCAGGTAATTGTGGAAAATGTAGGAGATTGGCACTATGGGCTAGAACCGGTGCAAGCAAAATGGGCCAAACGGCCTCACTCTGCACAGTACCAATTCTTCAGTAGGGTTTGATACTACAAAACTGGTCTCACCATTGCTCTGTAGAACTGAAGCATTATCTCCCTCCTGTTGCATTCAATCCCCCTCACAATAAAATATACCTCTCAGTGTTATTTCATGTCCAGGTGTCTGTAACAGGAGCCAGGTGCATCAGTACTTTGACCCCACCAGCACTAAACTTCTCATGTAAAGCCTTCTCTACCACCCTCGATCATGACGGAAAAGCAAAATTTTTAGAAGTTCATTCACTGGCTCGGCCAACATTTACTGCCCACATCCGAATTGCCAGACAGTCTGGAGTCACATGCTGGCCAGACTGGGTGAGGATGGCAGTTACCTTCCCTGAAGGACATTAGTGAACCAGGTGGGGTTTTCCAACGATCAACAATGGATTCACGAGACTCTTAATTCCAGATATTTACTAAATTCAAATTTTGCCATCCGCCGGAGCGGGATTCGAACCCAGGGCCTTCTATTTTTTTAGCTTTACTTGCTGCATTCTCTGTCAGCATGTCCTCTCTCCGCTCTCCACCCCACCCTAGTGGGACTGTCTGTTCTCCCCAGTCTGGCAGTTAGACACGCCATTGCTATGCCATCCTCACAGTCCGATCGCTTAACCTGAACTCCCAACATCCTTCCCCCACCTACACACTTCACAGCAACTCTGATAAAGAGTCATCTCGACTCACAGCGTTAGCTCGCTCTCTGTCCACGGATGCTGCCTGACCGTCTGGGATTGCCAGCGTTTAGTGCTCCCTGTAGAACATCCGGACTGGCTCTCTGGATAACCAGTCCCGCGATAATACCACTGGGACCGTCACCTCTCCCTCACAAAACCCTAAAGGGAACAACAATTTACACTGCAGGAGAAGCGGGTGCTGATTGGTTGACAAGAGGGGGTCTGATTAGTCAAGGGATTTCCCGTTTGATCGCATTTTCTGATAATGCCCACACGTTCCCCCACTCCTGCCCCATCCCCCCCCCGCCCACATCGTAAACTCTCAGTCGCCTGGAATTTGGCCGACAGTATTCCGATGGAACATAACGGTCAGCTCCAGCAATCAGCTGATACTGACTGACCTTCCGTCCCTCATGGGTACGGTACACAGAGTGACGCCACAGCTCCCCAGCCGGAAAGGGGAATAACCAGAAAATTCACAGGAAACGGAAGCAGGACTCGTCCGTTTGGGCCCTCTGTCCTGCTCGGCTGGTTAATGTGATCGGGGCTGATACCAGGTTGTTTACCCAGCCCCCTCCCCGTCTCCCTCGATACCCTGAGAACCAAAAAAAATCTTCCTTTCTCTCCCTTAAATATATTCAACGATGGAGTAGCCGGAACACTCCGAGGTACAGAATCCTGAAGAGAATCATAGAATCTCTACAGTGTGGAAACAGGCCCTTCAGCCCAACAAGTCCACACCGACCCTCTGAAGGGTCACCCACCCAGGCCCATTCCTATATTTACCCCTGACTAATGCACCACACTGACCCTCTGAAGAGTATCCCACCCAGATCCATTCCCCTATTTTACATTTACCCCTGACTAATGCACCTAACCTATCCATCCCTGAACACTATGGGCCAATTTAGCACCTAACCTGCACATCTCTGGATTGTGGGAGGAAACCGGAGCACCCGGAGGAAACCCACGCAGACACGGGGAGAATGTGCAAACTCCACACAGACAGTTGTTCGAGGCTGGGATCGAACCCGGGTCCCTGGTGTTGTGAGGCAGCAGTGTTGGTAGGTATGGAATGTTTGAGTTATATAGGAAGGCTGGATAGGCTGGGACTTCTTTCACTGGAGTGTAGGAGGTTGAGAGGTGATCCTGATAGAATTTCATACAATATTGAGGGGTATGGATAGAGTTAATGGTCGTTGTTTTTTCCCTGGGATGGGGCATTTCAAGACGAATTGGCATATTTTTAAGGTGAGAGGAAAGAGGTTTAAAAAGACATGAGGGGCAATTATTTTACACAGAGGATGGCCCATGTGTAGAATGAACTTCCAGAGGGAGAGGTGGATGTGGGTACAATTACAGTGTTTAAAAGACATTTGGATAAGTACATGAATGGGAAAGGGTTGGAGGGATATGGCAGGCAGGGGGGGCTAGTTTTGTCTGGGATTACGTCTGCATGGACGTTTTGGACTGAAGGGTCTGTTTCCATGCCGTACGACTCTGACCCCTTTTGAGGGGAGAAATCTCTCCACGTTCCAAGTCCGAAATCGTCAGCCCTATCTCGATCCCTTGTTGACTCCCAGTGGCTGTGAGTCGGCCCTCAACTCTTTCACCCCGACAATGTCCTGTCATTGCTCACAGCCGTGTTAATGAGCCAACAGTACAAGTGGTAACCTACAGTTATGCAGCATCTCACAAGGTAAAACATTCCCAGGCCCCTCACAAAAGCAATGGTCAAACACCATCGGACTCTACAAGGATGCATTGAGGCGGGGGATCAAGAGCTGTGGTGAAAGTTGGGTTTGGAGGGGGGGGGGGTTTGGAGGAGGGATGAGACTCACAAGGATCTACAGCAGAGAATAAGACCCTTCAGCCCATTGAGTCTGTGCTGGTCAAAACCAACCATCTAAGAAGGTGGAGGCTTTGGAGGGGGTGCAGTAGAGGCCTGTCAGGATGCTGCCTGGATTAGAGGACATGAGGAGAGGCTGGAAAAACTCAAGTTGTTTTCTCTGGAGTGGCGGTGGCTGAGGGGAGTCTTGAAAGAAGACTGAAAGGGACACTTCCATGTCCGCCACAAATTCACCTGCACCTCCACACATATCATTTACAGCATCCGCTGCACCCGATGTGGCCTCCTCTATATTGGGGAGACAGGCCGCCTACTTGAGGAACGTTTCAGAGAACACCTCTGGGACACCTGGACCAACCAACCCAGCCACCCCGTGGCTCAACGTTTCAACTCCCCCTCCCACTCCACCAAGGACATGCAGGTCCTTGGACTCCTCCATCGCCAGACCATAGCAACACGATGGCTGGAGGAAGAGTGCCTCATCTTCCACCTAGGAACCCTCCAACCACAAGGGATGAACTCAGGTTTCTCCAGTTTCCTCATTTCCCCTCCCCCCACCTTGTCTCAGTCCCAACCCTCGAACTCAGCACCACATTCTTAACCTGCAATCTTCTTCCTGACCTCTCGGCCCCCACCCGGGCCTATCACCCTCACCTTAACCTCCTTCCACCTATCGCATTTCCAACACCCCTTCCCCAAGTCCCTCCTCCCTACTTTTTATCTTAGCCTGCTTGGCACACTCTCCTCATTCCTGAAGAAGGGCTCATGCCTGAAACGTTGATTCTCCTGTTCCTTGGATGCTGCCTGACCTGCTGCACTTTTCCAGCAACACATTTTCAGCTCTGATCTCCAGCATCTGCAGACCTCACTTTCTCCTTGACAGAAGTCTATACAATTATGAGATGCACAGATAGGGTTGACAGTCAGTATCTTTTCCCCAGAGTTGAAATGTTTAATACTGGGGGAGGGAGGGACATTATTTTAAGTTGAGGGGGGGAAAGTTCAAAGGAGATGTGAGGGGCAAGTTATTTACACAGAGGATGGCAGGCGCCTGGAACTCACTGTCAGGGGTGGTGGTTTAGGCTGATACAAAAGTGACGTTTAAGGGACTTTTAGATAAACGCATGAACATGCAAGAAAGGGAGGGATATGGACCAAGGGCAGGCAGAAGGGATTAGTTTAACTTGGCGCCATGTTCAGCACAGCATTATGGGCCGAAGGGCCTGCTCCTGTGCTGCACTGTTCTGAGTTCTAACCATTTTAACTGCGTTTTTCCAGCACAAGGCCCATCTAAATACTGCTTAAATGGAATGAGGGTCTCTGTCTCTACCACCTTGACAGGCAGTGGGTCAGAGAAGTTAAGGGGGGAAATTCTTAAGCTCAAGTGAAAGTGAGGACTACAGGTGCTGGAGATCAGAGAGTGGCGCTGGAAAAGCGCAGCAGGTCAGGCAGCATCCGAGGAGCATTCATCGGGAATTCCTGATGTAGGGTTTTTGCCCGAGACGTCGATTCTCCTGCTTCTTAAGCTGAGGACCTGGACAGGCAAAGGGACAATTAAAACTTCCTCCCAGAGCTAGAGTGACATGTAATGGAGGTCTGTCCCCCCCCCACCCACCTACCCCCACACTTCCTCACTTCCATTACAAGAGAGCCAATGCTCATGTACAGCCACCCCAACCTCATTGTGAGTAATATCAGGTTAGCCCTGCAGGAGGAGGGTGGGGGGAGGGTGTAAAGGTAGAACCAATTCTGAGGCAATGTAAGGTTTCCAGCGATTTGTCTGTGTGCGTCTGCCTGCAATTAATATTTATTTTTGGAAAACAGATACCGTTGGTAAAGATACCAGGATCCATGGGAGGGAGTAATAGTCTGGTTGCTATGTGCAATGAGATAGTAACCGTGCTCAGACCGAACATGTTTATTTTGTTGCTAGACTGAGGTGCTGAAGTACTCCCCGACTCCTCAAGTCTCTTAAAAAAACCGCCTCAACAAGGCCACACAAACCCTACGGCAGCTGCACACGATGCAGATGTGATTCCCCACAAAGTCAAATAGCCTGCCGTCTCTCGTCTAAAGACGTCGTGAAGCGTCGATGTTCCGAACTGGAGCAAAACTCATTCCTACTGGGGATGATGGTCCACTGGAACAGACTGAGATGAGTAAGCAGTGACAACTTTTCCTTTTCCTCTGACACCTTAACCCTTTCCCTCACCACGTTCTAACCAGAAGCAGGCCTCGCCTTCCCTCCAATAGGGTGGCGACATTGCCGTGGGCGGCGGGGGGGGGGGGGTATCATAGTGGGACGTGAGGAGTCGGATCTTGCTTTTTATTCACACGTGGGATGTGGGTCTCGCTGGCTGGGCCCAGCATTTACTGCAGATTCCCCCATCGCCCTGGAGGAGGCAGTGGTGAGCTTGAGCCAAGAATCATCCAAACACCCAATGGGCGGGCGATGGCCTAGTGGCGTTATCGCTGGACTGTTCATCCAGAGATCCAGGTAACGTTCCGGGGTCCCGGGGTTGAATTCAAGTGGTGGAATTTGGATTCAAAAAGAAACATTTGGAATTAAGTGTCTAATGATGATCCACTGCCAATGGTCAGAAAAACCCATTGGTTCACTGACGCGTCTCAGGGAAGCAAAGTGCTATTCATCCCTGGTCTGGACTACATGTGCCTCCAGACTCAGAGCAACATGGTTAGATTAGATTAGATTACAGTGTGGAAACAGGCCCTTTGGCCCAACAAGTCCACACCGACCCGCCGAAGCGAAACCCACCCATACCCCTACATCTACCCCTTACCTAACACTACGGGCAATTTAGTATGGCCAATTCACCTGACCCTGCACATCTTTGGACTGTGGGAGGAAACCGGAGCACCCGGAGGAAACCCACGCAGACACGGGGAGAACATGCAAACTCCACACAGTCAGTCGCCTGAGGCGGGAATTGAACCCAGGTCTCTGGTGCTGTGAGGCAGCAGTGCTGACCACTGTGCCACCGTGCCGCCCACTGGTTGACTCTGGGCAATTAGGGATGGGCAATAAATGCTGCAAGGCCTTCATCCCATGAATGAATTTCAAAACATCCCCTCAAGAAGAACAAGGGCAGCAAATACATGGGAACACCACCCCCTGTGAGTTCCCCTCCAAGCCACCCACCACCCTGACTTGGAAACATATCGCCGTTCCTTCACTGCTGTGTATTT
The DNA here is from genome assembly GCF_037043375.1 of Chiloscyllium plagiosum. Classification (NCBI taxonomy): domain Eukaryota; kingdom Metazoa; phylum Chordata; class Chondrichthyes; order Orectolobiformes; family Hemiscylliidae; genus Chiloscyllium; species Chiloscyllium plagiosum. The sequence goes on along the minus strand of NW_028270185.1, from coordinate 16,256,429 downwards.
AAGAGCAAGGAACAAGCTGAGGGCATTTGGTCCTTTGTGTCTGCTCGCCCATTCATTAAGATCGTGGCTGATCTGATTTTAACCTCGAATCTACATTCCTGCATATTCCCCAATGACCTTTCATTCCCCCCCCCCCCTCCCCCCGCCACCCATTTGGGATCTATCTCCCACTACCTTAATAATGTTTAAAGATTTTGCATCCACTGCCTATTGAGGAAGGGAATTCCACAGCCCCTCTGAGAGAGAAAATGTTTCCACATCTCTGTTTTAAATGGGCACCCCTTATTTTTGAACTCTGACCCCTGGTTCTTGAGTCTCCCACAAGAACATCAAACGTTACGGTGCAGTACAGGCCCTTCAGCCCTCGATGTTGCACTAATCCGTGAAACCAATCTGAAGCCTAGCTATCCTACACTATTCTATTCTCGTCCATATGCCTATCCAATGACCATTTAAATGCCCTTAACGTTGGCGAGTCTATTACTGTTGCAGGCAGGCCGTTCCACGCCCATACTCCTCTCTGAGTAAAGAAACTACCTCTGACATCTGTCCTCTATCTATCCCCCCTCAATTTAAAGCTATGTCCCCTTGTGCTAGCCATCACCATCTGAGAATAAAGGCTCTCACAGTCCACCCTATCTAACCGTCTGATTATCTCATATGTATCAATTAAGTCGCCTCTCAAATGATAACAGCCTCAAGTCCCTCAGCCTTTCCTCGTAAGGCCTTCCTTCCATACCAGGCAAATTCCTGGTAAATCTCCTCTGCACCCTTTCCAAAGCTTCCACATCCTTGCTATAATGCGGTGACCAGAACTGTACACCAGAGTTCTGTACAGCTGCAATATGACCTCACAACGGAATGTCCTTTCCACAACAACCCAGCCAGCCCCCCTCAGGATCTTATCTGTCTCAAGTAAGTCATCTCTTACTCTTCTAGACCATAAGGTAATTCACTCAATCCAGGAATTGGTCAAGGAAACCTTGTCTGAATTACTTCCAATGCATTAACATCCTTCTGTAAGCCCAATGACCAATACACAGTACTCCACATGTGATCTCACCTGTATAACTGCAGCATAACCTCCCTTCCTTTGCATTCAACAAACCATCGCATTCTATGAGCTTTCCTGATGACTTGCTGTACCTTCGACCTGACCTCCTCCAACTCTAGGATCCCCAGATCCCTCTGCATCTCACAGCTCTGCAGCCTCTCACTGTTTGACAATTTCCTGTCAAGAAGGTCAAGTTCATGCTGCTGCTGGGTCTGAATCTTGGAAGCTCCTCCCTCTGAGCACCGTGAGTGTCCCTACACCACATGCACTGCAGCAATTCCAGACGGAAGCTCACCAGCCGCACATCTTCTACATCCTCCCTCACATCACACACGGTCCGGCGAGATACGTGCGCAGCAGCGGCTCCCAGAAACGGTAACCAGGCGTCGTCATGCGACCTGGGGTTGCCTGAGCACCTGCGGGGCCGGGCAGTGTAAAAGTGATTCACTGCCTTCTCAAGGGCAACTAGGGACTGGCAATAAATGGCACACAGGCATACAATGTGCACCACCCTTGAGCAATCCTGCATCCCAGTTATAACTGAGATTGCTGTCAGGATAGATCTTAGAAACAGAGAACATATGAGTCGGCCCATTCGGCCATTCAATATGATTATGGTTGATCATCGACATCAATGCCCTAATCCCACCCTCCCCCCATATCCCTTCATCCCATTAGCCACTACAGCTATATCTATCTCCTTATTGAAAACACAATGATTTGGCCTCAACCACTGTCTGGGGGAGTGAATCCCACAGGCTCCCCACTCTCTGGGTGAAGACATTTCTCCTCATCTCAGTCCTAAAACGTTTACCCCTTGTCCTTAAACTATGACCTCTGGTTCCAGACCCCCCCCCCCCCCCCCACCATCAGGGACATCCTTCCAGTATCTACCCTGTGTAGCCCCTGTTAGAATTTTATAGGTTTCTCTGAGAATCCCCCTCATCCTTCCAAGCTCCAGTGAGTACAATCCCAACCAACTCAACCTCTCCTCACACGTCAGCGCTGCCATCCCAGGATTCGGTCTGGTAAACATTCACTGTATTCCCTCCATAGCAGGAACATCCTTCCTCAGATGAGGAGACCAGAACTGCACACAGTACTCCAGGTGTGGCCTCACCAAGGCCCTGTGTAATTGCAGTGAGCCATCCCTGCTCCTGGACTCAGATCCTCTCGCTAAGTAGGCCAACATACCGTGTGCCTTCTCTACTGCCCGCTGCACCTGCACGCACTTGGTGGGCCTGTGTAACAATGACCATGAGACTAGCTTTCTATTGGGTTTTGAACTCTCTGTTCCCTAAGATCTTAACTATTACTTTCAGCGACTGGTGCACCATGTGTCCCAGGTCTCATTGAACATTCCCCCCTCTCAGCCACTCAGATAACAATCTGCCTTCCTACTTTTGTGACCTGCAGGTATGGTCAATGGAAGCCTCGGAATATCAATACAATTCGGCTGACAGCGTGCCCCCGCTCTCTCCGGTGTCTGCTAGGGAGAAACCGCTCAGAGGTGTGACCCAGAGCGTCCACATCTTCAGGCTGATATAATCATGTTAGCAGGCTCCCCAAACAGAGACATCAGCTGATGTACAAATCCCACCCTCTGCCAACTGCAGGGGTCTCGGTTCCAACTAGCTCTTCCCCTTGGCACCATGGGCGAAACCCCCATCTCAAAACTGGAAACCCCTTGGGTTCAGGGCCCAATGCAAAGATTCAAACACCAAGTGCAGTCTGTCTCCCCTCCACCCCTGCTGGGGCTGCGCTGAGGGTCCCACTGTAACCATTTGTTGCTCTCCCTCCATCACCTGAACATTCTCCCTCAGATAAGAAAACCAAAAGTGCACACAATACTCCAGCTGTGGTCTAACCAAGGCCCTGTGTAATTGCAGTGAGACATCCCTGCTCCTGGACTCAGATCCCCTCGCTGTGAAGGCCAACAGACCATTTGCCTCCTTCATCACCTGCTGCAGTTGCATATGTTGGGGACCACACCAGACCCCTTTCAAATATAACAAGGAAATAGAAGAGACCCTCACTTTTTCTTATTTGAAGGCAAGTGTAAGATGCTGTGTTCCAGGTGTAATTCGATTGGTTATAATACTCAGCTTTAAGCAAAACACATTTTATTCTTACCCTGGAGTTAAAATCCAAACAAAAGAAAGAAGTAATTGGAATAACTTAACTCTCTTGCAAAACTTAACAGAATAATTGACTAAACCACACGGTGGCTCAGTGGTTAGCAGTGCTGCCTCACAGCGCCAGAGACCCGGGTTCTATTCCCCCCTCGGGTGACAGTCTGTGTGGAGTTTGCACATTCTCCCCGTGTCTGTGTGGGTTTCCTCCGACAATCCAAAGATGTGCAGGTTAGAGTGAATTGGCCGTGCTAAATTGCCCGTAGTGTCAGGGGTAAATATTGGGTGGGGGAATAGGTCTAAGTGGGATACTCTTCGGAGGGTCAGTGTGGACTTGTTGGGCTAAAGAGCCTGTATTCATACCGTAGGGAATCTGATCTAACTAAACAGTGACTGTTCTAATATAGTAGCATCCCATAAACACGCCCTTGGCAAAGACAAGTTCAATACCATGGATTGTCTCACGGACAATTCCAGCAGCAGGATGAGAGCCCCAGCTTTTTATCCATAACAGAGAGAGGAATAACTGCATCCACACCCACCCTCAAAACCCCAGCAACTGCTGAAAGTTGAACTAAACCCCTGGTTCTGTGGGAGCCTAACCCCACCCATTCAGGCTGCTTCTATTGTTCCAACTTTTAACAAGACCTCACAAGCCATTAAGCTGATTGGAACAGACCGCTCAACACCTCTCTTCATTAGGAACAAAAGGCCAAAATAAAGCCATAGCATTGTCGCAATGTTTACCTTCGGTGTACAAGGACACTCAAGTCTCACTTTACTCCTCCTTTCCTTATCATTCAGGTGATGAGAGGCCTGACATGTCCTTGGTTGAGTGCCCGGTGATAGAGGGCACCTCTGACAGGGCAGCACTGCGTCAGGAGGGCCGGCTCAGACTGAGTGCCCTTGAACCCACATCCTTCCTGACTCTGAAGTGATTGTGCCAGGGACTGAGCTACAGCTGATGCCTTGCACCATTACTGAAGGGTGTAACTTTCAACGTAACCAAGTCAGAAAATTCAACTGAAGCCAAACTGGACTCCAGCTTCACTGAACGCATGCCAAGCACACTTCCACTCAAAAAGGTGAGGTGCCACTGTGGACCTTCCAGTCTCCCACTCTCGAGTTAGAATCCCTCCCCACCTCAGCCCTCCCTATAGCTGTTACCTTTTCCATCCCTATAACCCTCTGAGATATCATCCACACCAATGCTACAGTCAACAAAGCACAGTAACGCCTCTACTTCCTCAGGAGGCTAAGGAAATTCAGCACGTCCTTACCAAGGACTCTTACCAATTTTTATAGTTAAAAATCACACAACACCAGGTTATAGTCCAACAGGTTTAATTGGAAGCACACTAGCTTTTGGAGCGACGCTCCTTCATCAGGTGATTGTGGAGGGCTCGATCGTAACACAGAATTTATAGCAAAAATTTGCAGTGTGATGTAACTGAAATTATACATTGAAGAATTGTTTGTCTGTTAAGCCTTTCATCTGTTAGAATACAGTGATAGTTTCACAGACAATCAATTCTTCAATGTATAATTTCAGTTACATCACACTGCAAATTTTTGCTATAAATTCTGTGTTACGATCGAGCCCTCCACAATCACCTGATGAAGGAGCGTCGCTCCAAAAGCTAGTGTGCTTCCAATTAAACCTGTTGGACTATAACCTGGTGTTGTGTGATTTTTAACTTTGTACACCCCAGTCCAACACCGGCATCTCCAAATCAATTTTTATAGACGCACCACAGAAAGCATCCTATCCATATACATCACGGTTTGGTGCGGCAACTGCTCTGCCCAGGACGGTAAGAAACTACACAGAGATGTGAACCCAGCACAGTCCATCACACAAACCAGCCTCCCACCCACTGACTCCATCTACACTTCCCACTGCCTTGGGAAGGCAGCCATCATCATCAAAGACCCCCAACACTGTGGTTAGATACTCTTCACCCTATTCCAGTGAGCAGAAGGTGCAAAAAATATGAAAACATGTATCAACAGATTAGATTAGATTCCCTACAGTGTGGAAACGGGCCCTTCGGCCCAACAAGTCCACACCGACCCTTCGAAGAGTAACCCACCCAGACCTACTTCCCTCTGACTAATGCATCTAACACAATGGGCAATTTACCTGACCTGCACATCTTTGGACTGTGGAAGAAAACCCACAGGGAGAATGTGCAAACTCCCCACAGACAGTCCCCCGAGGCTGCAATCGAACCTGAGTCCCTGGTGCTGTGTGGCTGTAGTGCTAACCACTGAGCCATCGTGCCAATTCAAGAACAGCTTCTTCCTCGCTGTTATCAGATTTTTGAACGGACCTCTCATATATTAGAGTTGATCTTTCTCTGCACCTTCTCTGTAGCTGTTACATTATATTCTGCATTCTGGTCCATTACCCTGATATACTTAAGCAAAGTCTGCTTTGTCTGGATAGCACGGAAAACCACACTTTTCACTGTCTCTGGATGTGACAAGCATAACTCAAATCAAATATCTGCACCGCTCCAATTCCAGCCTTTTTGAACATCTTTGGTTCCATATTGGATACCGTGATTTCTGTTGCCAGGGCTTGGTAATCCCCTGTCTCAATCTCTCTTGCTCTCCTCAGGGCTTAAAACCGAATGGTGCTACACAAATGCAGGTCACTGCAGTGGCGAGGGGAAAGATTGAGGAGAGGTTGTTAAGCTAGAGTCAGGGGCAAGGTTTCGAAAGATGGGGGTCCAAAGATGGAGGTGTGAATGGTTTCGGAAGGGAGTTCTGAACATTTTGTGTCACAGGATTAAGGTCAGGAGCTCGGTTTTGGACTCATCTTTGGTACAGAACAAGCATCTAATGTTATTAACTTATGGGAATGTTCAGCACATTTCACAACTCCTCAGATACTGAAGCAATCCATCTCCAAACTAAGCAAGATCTGGATAATATCAAGCTTAGGCTGACAAGTGGTAAGTACCATTTGTAAAACACAAACGCCAGACAATGATTGTCTCCAGTGAGGGACCAATGTCCCATATTCAATGCTGTTACCATCAGCGAGTCCCCCATTAACGACACGCTGGGGGTTACCATGGACCAGAAACTGATCTGATCTCATCACAGAAATACATTGGCTGCAAGAGCAGGTCGGAGACTAGGAATCCTGCAGCCAGTAACTCCCCTCCTGACTCCCCAAAGCCTGTCCACCATCTACAAGACACAAGTCAGGAGGGTGAGGGAATACTCCCCACTTGCCCCTGGATGGGGGCAGCTCCAACAACACTCTAGAAGCCCGACACCATCCAGGACAAAGCAGCCCCCGCTTGGTTGGCACCACATCCACAAACATCCCCTCCCTCCCCCACCGACGCTCAGTAGCAGCAGGGTGTACCATCTACAAGATGCACTGCAGCAATTCACCAAAGATCCTCAGACAGCACCTTCCAAATCCACTACCACTTCCATCTAGAAGGACAAGGGCAGCAGATACATGGGAACACCACCCCCTGCAAGCTCCCCTCTGAGCCACTCCCCATCCCGACTTGGAAATATATCGCCGTTCCTTCACTGTCACTGGGTCAAAATCCAGGAATTCCCTCCCTCAGGGTATTGTGGGTCTTTCTACAGCACATGGACTGCAGCGGTTCAGGAAGGCAACTCACCCCCACCTTCTCAAGGGGCAATTAGGGACGGGTCATGAATGTTGACCTGACCAATGACACCCATGAATCAGTACAACAAAATGTAGGCATTGTTGGGAAGATCAACACTTTGTGGCCAATTCCCATTGTCCTTGAGAAAGTGACTATAAACGTGACAATATTTCATAATGAATTTCCAACATCAGCTATGAGTGGGTCGGTGGGTTAAAGGTAGGCCAGATAGGGTAAAAGTGGCAAATTGTCTTCATATTTTGACAACAATCTGTAATTTCAGTCACTATTACTGATTCTAGCTTTTATTCCATACCATTTATGCAGTTCCATTTAATTACCACAGTGGGGTTTGCACCCTAGGTTAGTAGCTGGGGGTATTTAAGTGTCACCCCCATTGCACCATGAGACACATCAACAGCTGAGCATACTTGGCCAACAGATCACATGGTGACTGGACCCTGACTGGTCACGGACACTCAGTAGAGCTGGGCATGGACTTGTCAATGGGTACAGAGGTGGTGAGCAGGGGTTTGCTTAGCTCAGTTGGTTTGATGGCTGGTTGGTGATACAGAATGGCACCAACAGTGTGGATCCGTATCCTACACCGGCAGAGATTACGAGAAAGGACTCTCCTTCTCAATCTTGCCCCTGCCCTGAGGTATGGTGACCATCCACCATCTGTCACCTGTCTAATGGGAGAGTAGCCCTTCGGTCTTCTGGGACAATAGTGACTTTACAGAGAACGGGGGCATTACAGATGTGGGAGTAAGAGGAAGTCTCTGAGACATTTTATCACATACGACCATGTAAAATGGTGTGCCCATGTGAAGAAAGGCAGACAGTATAAGATACTTCAGCCCATCGGGCCTGTCCAATGAAACCTTGATGTCCACGTGCTTACATTGGACAGTCAACACAGAAAGAGGCCATTCGACCCGACCACTCCATGCTGGGCAATTAATGTCTTTTCAGGAAGGACATCTGCCTTCCTTACCCAGCCTGGCCAGCTGTGAGTCCAGACCCACAGCCAATGTGGTTGGCACTTAACTGCCCTGTGAAATGGCGGGGTAAGTTATTCAGTTCAAGGGGCAGTTAGGGACGTGCAACAGATGGTGGCTTTGCCAGTGAGCTCCGATCCCAGACAAAATCGAGAAAGGGAGAGAGATTATCATCTCAATGTCTGCTCCTGTCCGAACCTTCCACAAAAAAACGCTGTGCCTGCTCTGTTGAAGGGATCACAGATCAGGAATCAGAGATTATGGTTTGGGGAATCATAGATTGGGGATCAGGAATTAGAGATTAGGGACTTGGGATCATGGATTGTGGATCAGGGATCAGAAATTAGGGACCGGAGATCAGAGATCAGAGGTTATGGACCAGGGATCACAGTTTGGGGATCCGAGATTAGGGACTAGGGGGTCACGGATTAGGGATCAGGGATATCAGAGATTGGGAATCAGCGATCAGAGATTATGGACCAGGATCTTGGAATGGGGATCAGGGATCAGGAATCAGAGATAAGTGATCAGGGATCAAGGATTAGGATCAGCGGTTAGGAAGTAGCAATCAGGGGTCGGAGATCAGCAATCCCAGATTACATATCAAGGATCACACAGATTCTCGATTGGTCGGGGTATCAAGGGATACAGGGAAAGGTCAGGAAAGTGGGCATGAGGAATGTGAGATGAGCCATGATCCTCTAGAATGGTGGAGCAGGCTCGAGGGGTTGAATGACCTTCTCCTGTTCCTGTATCTTATGGTTTTATCAGGGATCATGTATCCCCCACACTACCCTACTCAAAAGGTGGGTGTGAACACAGAAGTAATTTACCTAATGAGGTCAAACACTGAGAGTACACCAGCTATGGGATCAGCTTGACCCGTGCCAACTCTGACTGCGCGCCTGTTTCAGGAACACCAGCAGGTCGAGAGTGGGTGGCACTGGAAAGAGCACGGCAGGTCAGGCAGTGGGACAATCGACGTTTCGGGCATAAGCCCTTCCGTCCCACACGCCTCCTACCCTGTCCCTCCACCACCGACCCCTGCACCGACCAAAGAAACATAAACCCCACAGACCTCAGAACCACGTGCAACGTGTTGGCACCACATCAGGCAGGTTAACGACACCCATATCGAATCTCTAACGACCCCCGCCATCTCCCTGTGGCAGTAAAGAGATGGAGAGCAACAGGCCTTTGCGAAATGCTGGAGGAAATAGCAGGAGAGGAGCTGAGTAGGGAAAGGTCGGAGGGAGGGGGGGGGGGCATTGATTGCCTGTGTGTAGTGTGGCCTTGGGAGTGAGACTTCAGTGTTGGTGATGTATATAGTACTGTATATGTATAATTTTGTGAATGGGGGATCACGTGAGCCACCAGGGCTCCCTTTGTTCCCCTCCCCCCCCCCACCACATCCCCGCCTGAAAACAACAGGCGAAGGGGAGGCAGGGGTTACAATGTAACCAGGAATGTAGCAAAGGGGACCAAGGGGATACAACACGGATACAATGTTGCTGCACCCCCCATTGATAAAAATCCCTCACAACAACCCAGCAGGAGGTCGGACCCTGCTCCATCTGGGGAACTCTCTCATTTTTTTGTGAATGGGTCCCAAATGCAAATGAGAAAGGAAATGGTCTTTCGCCAACCCTCCTCCTCCTCTCTCTCTCCCCCTCCCTTTCAGAAATAATAATCAATTTCATTCACAAATCAAAGGGGAGGGGGAAATGTCAATTTCGTTCAGGCTGAAACTGACACAGGGTTTAAAAATGGATGGGAAAGGGTGTTTCGTTGCAATTTTTTTTTCTCTTTCTGGTTTGCTTCTGGGCTGGCTGACGTTTAATTTGTTTCCCCTTTCCACAAACCCCCTCCAAAAGCAATCCCCTGCTGGTAATTCTAGGCCTGCCCCGTGTTGTTGTGAAACAGACTACACTCACTCCTGATCCATGTTCCTCGGCTTCAGTTACAGCAGCATCTTCTCCCGGTCCAGCATCTTCCAGGTTTCCAATCAAAAAGCAGCCATTTTTCCCCCCCACCCCTTGTCAGAGCTAGCTTTTCTTTTATTTTCGTATCCGGAATAACTGTCTGCTCTTCATTCGCTTTTCTCTTTCCCCCAGTCCTCTCTCCCACCCACACCGGGTTACAGACGCTTTCTCTCCCAGGCAGTGCCGAGACCCGAACCGGCTATGAGAGCAGCCACAACCCGGTGTAGCTCCAGCGCTCACCGCAGGGTCCTAGCGCCAATCACTTCGTTTAACAAACAAGCTGCGGGCCCTTAAAGCCGGGGGTCAAAACCATCAGACCTTAAACACACACATACACCGCTGTACGCACACAGTCACACAGGTACACACATACACCTCTGTACACACACAGTCACACAGGTACACACACACACGCGCCTCTGTACACACACAACCACACAGGTACATACACACACACCTCTGTCCACACACAATCACACAGGTACACACACACACACACACATACACCTCTGTACACACACAATCACACAGGTACAACACACGCACCTCTGTACACACAATCACACAGGTACAAACACACACACACACACACCTCTGTACACACACAATCACACAGGTACACATACACACACATACACCTCTGTACACACAATCACACAGGTATACACACAATCACACACATACACCTCTGTACACACACATTCACACAGGTACACACACACACATACACCTCTGTACACACAATCACACAGGTACACACACACGCACCTCTGTACACACACAATCACACAGGTACACACAAACACGCGCGCGCCTCTGTACACACACAATCACACAGGTACATACACACACATACACCTCTGTGTACACACAATCACACAGGTACACACACACACACATACACCTCTGTACACACACAATCACACAGGTACACACAAACATGCACCGCTGTACACACACAATCACACAGGTACACACACATGCATACACCTCTGTACACACACAATCACACAGGTACACACACACATGCACCTCTGTACACACACAATCACACAGGCACACACACACATACATTTCTGTGCACACACAATCACACAGATACACACACACACATACACCTCTGTACACACAATCACACAGGTACACACACACACAATCACACAGGTACACACAAACATGCGCGCGCCTCTGTACACACACAATCACACAGGTACACACACACATATGTACCTCTGTACACACACAATCACACAGGTACACACACACACATATACACCTCTGTACACACACAATCACACAGGTACACACACACACACACACATACACCTCTGTACACACACAATCACACAGGTACACACAAACATGCACCGCTGTACACACACAATCACACAGGTACACACACATGCATACACCTCTGTACATACTCAATCACACAGGTACACACACACATGCACCTCTGTACACACACAATCACATAGGCACACACACACATACATTTCTGTGCACACACGATCACACAGATACACACACACACATACACCTCTGTACACACAATCACACAGGTACACACACACACAATCACACAGGTACACACACACATACACCTCTGTACACACACAATCACACAGGTACACACAAACATGCGCGCCCCTCTGTACACACACAATCACACAGGTACACACACACACATACACCTCTGTACACACACAATCACACAGGTACACACACACACACACACACATACACCTCTGTACACACACAATCACACAGGTACACACACACACACATATACACCTCTGTACACACACAATCACACAGGTACACACACACACACATACACCTCTGTACACACACAATCATACAGGTACACACACACATACACCTCTGTACACACACAATCACACAGGTACACACACACGCACCTCTGTACACACACAATCACACAGGTACACACAAACACGCGCGCGCCTCTGTACACACACAATCACACAGGAACACACACACATACACCTCTGTACACACACAATCACACAGGTACACACACACACATACACCTCTGTACACACACAATCACACAGGTACACACACACACATACACCTCTGTACACACACAATCACACAGGTACACACACACACATACAACTCTGTACACACACAATCACACAGGTGCACACGCACACATACACCTCTGTACACACACAATCACACAGGTACACACACACGCACCTCTGTACACACACAATCACACAGGTACACACAAACACGCGCGCGCCTCTGTACACACACAATCACACAGGTACACACACACGCATACACCTCTGAACACATACAATCACACAGGTACACACACACATGCATACACCTCTGTACACACACAATCACACAGGCACACACACATACATCTCTGTGCACACACAATCACACAGATACACACGCACATACACCTCTGTACACACAATCACACAGGTACACACACACACACAATCACACAGGTACACACACACATGCACCTCTGTACACACACAATCACACAGGTACACACACACATACACCTCTGTACACACAGTCACAAACACACACATACACATCTGTACACACTCAATCACACAGTTACACTCATACACACACCCCTCTGTCCACACACAATCACACCGGTACACATAATCACGCAGATACAAACACACACATACACCACTGTACACACACAATCACACAGGTACAAACACATGCATACACCTCTGTACACACACAATCACACAGGTACACACACACATACACCTCTGTGCACACACAATCACACAGATATACACACACATACATGTACCTCTGTACACATAATCACACAGATACAAACACACACATACACCACTGTACACACAATCACACAGGTACAAACACATACATACACCTCTGTACACACACAATCACACAGGTACACACACACATACACCTCTGTGCACACACAATCACACAGATACACACACATACATGCACCTCAGTACACCCACAATCACACAGGCACACACATACACATACACCTCTGTACACACACAATCACACAGGTATACACGAACACATACACCTCTGTACACTCACAATCACACACGCACACACACATACACCTCTGTACACACACAATCACAGGTACACACACATACACCTCTGTAAACACACAATCACACAGGTACACACACACATGTACACCTCTGTACACACACAATAACACAGACACACACACACACATGCACACCTGTACGCACACAATCACACGGATACAAACATACACATACACCTCTGTACACACACAATCACACAGGTAGACACACATTCATATGCTCCTCTGTACACACACAATCACACAGGTACACATACACACCTGTACACACACAATTATACAGGTACAAATACACACATACACCTCTCTACACACATAATCGCAGAGGTACACTCATACACACATATACCTCTGTCCATACACAATCACACAGGTACACACACACATACACCTCTGTACACACACAATCACACAGGTACACATATACACCTGTACACACACAATTACACAGGCGCAAAAACACACATGTACACCTCTGTACGCACACAATCACACAAATACACACACACATACACCTCTGAACACACACAATCACAAAGGTACACACACAAATACACATCTGTACAATAGAATCACACAGGTACACGCACACATGTACACTTCTGTACACACACAATCACACAGGCACAAACACACACATACACCTCTGGGCACACTCAATCACACAGGTACACTCACACACACATCCCTCTGTCCACACACAATCACACCGGTACACATATGTACACATAATCACACAGATACAAACACACATATACACCACTGTACACACCCAATCACGCAGGTACAAACACACACATACACCTCTGTACGCTCACAATCAAACAGGTACACACACACACTCATCTGTACACACACAATCACACTGATACAAACACACACATACACCTCTGTACACACACACACCTCTGTACACACACAATCACATAGGCACACACACACGCACACACATGCACCTCTGTGCACACACACACCTCTGTACAAAATCACACAGGCACACACACATCTCTGTACACACACAATCACACAGGTGCACACACGCACATACACCTCTGTACACATACAATCACACAGGTGTGAACACGCATGCACACCTCTGTACGCACACAATCACGCAGATACAAACACACACATACGCCTCTGTACACACACACTCACACAGGCACACACACACTTACACCTCTGTATACACAATCATACAGGTACACATGCACACATACACCTCTGTCCACACACAGTCACACACATACACACATGCACCTCTGTACGCTCACAATCACATAGATACAAACACACACATACACCTCGTACACCCACACTCATACAGGTACAAACACACACATACACCTCTGTACACGTACAATCACATAGGCATACACACATGCACACACATACACCTCTGTGCACACACACACCTCTGTACACAATCACACAGGCACACACACACCTCTACACACACAATCACACAGGTACAAAGACACAGACATACATCTCTGTACACACACAATCACACAGGTACACACACACACATACATCTCTGTACGCACAATCACACAGGCACACACACACATACACCTCTGAACACACAATCACACAGGTACAAACACACACTCCTCTGTACACACACAATCACATAGGTACAAATGCACACACACACCTCTGTACAAACACAATCACACAAGTACACACACACATACACCTCTGTACACGCAGTCACACACACACACATACACCTCAATACACACTCAATCACACAGGTACACTCACAGACACACCTCTCTGTCCACACACAATCACACCGGTACACATCCACATATGTACACATAATCACACAGATACAAACACACACATACATCACTGTACACACACAATCACACAGGTACAAACACACACACACACCTCTGTACACACACAGTCACACAGGTACAAACGCACACATACACCTCTGTACGCACACAATCACACAGGTACACTCACACACTCCTCTGTACACACAATCGCACAGGTACAAAAATACACATTCACCTCTGTACACACACAATCACACAGGTACACTCACACACTCCTCTGTACACACAATCGCACAGGTACAAAAATACACATTCACCTCTGTACACACACAATCACACAGGCACACACACACATACATTTCTGTGCACACACAATCACACAGACACACACACACACATACACCTCTGTACACACAATCACACAGGTACACACACACACAATCACACAGGTACACACACACATACACCTCTGTACACACACAATCACACAGGTACACACAAACATGCGCGCCCCTCTGTACACACACAATCACACAGGTACACACACATATATGTACCTCTGTACACACACAATCACACAGGTACACACACACACATACACCTCTGTACACACACAATCACACAGGTACACACACACACATACACCTCTGTACACACACAATCACACAGGTACACACACACACATATACACCTCTGTACACACACAATCACACAGGTACACACACACACACATACACCTCTGTACACACACAATCATACAGGTACACACACACATACACCTCTGTACACACACAATCACACAGGTACACACACACACGCACCTCTGTACACACACAATCACACAGGTACACACAAACACGCGCGCGCCTCTGTACACACACAATCACACAGGAACACACACACATACACCTCTGTACACACACAATCACACAGGTACACACACACACATACACCTCTGTACACACACAATCACACAGGTACACACACACACATACACCTCTGTACACACACAATCACACAGGTACACACACACATACAACTCTGTACACACACAATCACACAGGTGCACACGCACACATACACCTCTGTACACACACAATCACACAGGTACACACACACGCACCTCTGTACACACACAATCACACAGGTACACACAAACACGCGCGCGCCTCTGTACACACACAATCACACAGGTACACACACACGCATACACCTCTGAACACATACAATCACACAGGTACACACACACATGCATACACCTCTGTACACACACAATCACACAGGCACACACACATACATCTCTGTGCACACACAATCACACAGATACACACGCACATACACCTCTGTACACACAATCACACAGGTACACACACACACACAATTACACAGGTACACACACACATGCACCTCTGTACACACACAATCACACAGGTACACACACACATACACCTCTGTACACACAGTCACAAACACACACATACACATCTGTACACACTCAATCACACAGTTACACTCATACACACACCCCTCTGTCCACACACAATCACACCGGTACACATAATCACGCAGATACAAACACACACATACACCACTGTACACACACAATCACACAGGTACAAACACATGCATACACCTCTGTACACACACAATCACACAGGTACACACACACATACACCTCTGTGCACACACAATCACACAGATATACACACACATACATGTACCTCTGTACACATAATCACACAGATACAAACACACACATACACCACTGTACACACAATCACACAGGTACAAACACATACATACACCTCTGTACACACACAATCACACAGGTACACACACACATACACCTCTGTGCACACACAATCACACAGATACACACACATACATGCACCTCAGTACACCCACAATCACACAGGCACACACATACACATACACCTCTGTACACACACAATCACACAGGTATACACGAACACATACACCTCTGTACACTCACAATCACACACGCACACACACATACACCTCTGTACACACACAATCACAGGTACACACACATACACCTCTGTAAACACACAATCACACAGGTACACACACACATGTACACCTCTGTACACACACAATAACACAGACACACACACACACATGCACACCTGTACGCACACAATCACACGGATACAAACATACACATACACCTCTGTACACACACAATCACACAGGTAGACACACATTCATATGCTCCTCTGTACACACACAATCACACAGGTACACATACACACCTGTACACACACAATTATACAGGTACAAATACACACATACACCTCTCTACACACATAATCGCAGAGGTACACTCATACACACATATACCTCTGTCCATACACAATCACACAGGTACACACACACATACACCTCTGTACACACACAATCACACAGGTACACATATACACCTGTACACACACAATTACACAGGCGCAAAAACACACATGTACACCTCTGTACGCACACAATCACACAAATACACACACACATACACCTCTGAACACACACAATCACAAAGGTACACACACAAATACACCTCTGTACAATAGAATCACACAGGTACACGCACACATGTACACTTCTGTACACATACAATCACACAGGCACAAACACACACATACACCTCTGGGCACACTCAATCACACAGGTACACTCACACACACATCCCTCTGTCCACACACAATCACACCGGTACACATATGTACACATAATCACACAGATACAAACACACATATACACCACTGTACACACCCAATCACGCAGGTACAAACACACACATACACCTCTGTACGCTCACAATCAAACAGGTACACACACACACTCATCTGTACACACACAATCACACTGATACAAACACACACATACACCTCTGTACACACACACACCTCTGTACACACACAATCACATAGGCACACACACACGCACACACATGCACCTCTGTGCACACACACACCTCTGTACAAAATCACACAGGCACACACACATCTCTGTACACACACAATCACACAGGTGCACACACGCACATACACCTCTGTACACATACAATCACACAGGTATGAACACGCATGCACACCTCTGTACGCACACAATCACGCAGATACAAACACACACATACGCCTCTGTACACACACACTCACACAGGCACACACACACACTTACACCTCTGTATACACAATCATACAGGTACACATGCACACATACACCTCTGTCCACACACAGTCACACACATACACACATGCACCTCTGTACGCTCACAATCACATAGATACAAACACACACATACACCTCGTACACCCACACTCATACAGGTACAAACACACACATACACCTCTGTACACGTACAATCACATAGGCATACACACATGCACACACATACACCTCTGTGCACACACACACCTCTGTACACAATCACACAGGCACACACACACCTCTACACACACAATCACACAGGTACAAAGACACAGACATACATCTCTGTACACACACAATCACACAGGTACACACACACACACACACACACACACACACATACATCTCTGTACGCACAATCACACAGGCACACACACACACTCCTCTGTACACACACAATCACATAGGTACAAATGCACACACACACCTCTGTACAAACACAATCACACAAGTACACACACACATACACCTCTGTACACGCAGTCACACAGGCACACACACACACACATACACCTCAATACACACTCAATCACACAGGTACACTCACAGACACACCTCTCTGTCCACACACAATCACACCGGTACACATCCACATATGTACACATAATCACACAGATACAAACACACACATACATCACTGTACACACACAATCACACAGGTACAAACACACACACACACCTCTGTACACACACAGTCACACAGGTACAAACGCACACATACACCTCTGTACGCACACAATCACACAGGTACACTCACACACTCCTCTGTACACACAATCGCACAGGTACAAAAATACACATTCACCTCTGTACACACACAATCACACAGGTACACACACACACACACACCTCTGTGCACACACAATCATACAGGTACAAAAATACACATTCACCTCTGTACACACACAATCACACAGGTACACACACACACACACTCCTCTGTACACACACAGTCACACAGATAAAAACACACACGTACACCTCTACACACACAATCACACAGGCACAAACACACACACGTACACCTTTGTACACACATGATCATACAGGTACAAACACACATATACACCTCAGTTCACACAATCACACAGATACAAACACACACGTACACCTCTACACACACAATCACACAGGTAAAAAGACACACACATACATCTCTGTACACACACAATCACACAGGTAAAAAGACACACACATACATCTCTGTACACACACAATCACACAGGTACAAACGCACACACACATCTCTGTACACACAATCACATAGGCATACACACACATACACCTCTGTGCGCACACACACCTCTGTAACACACAATCACACCGGTACACACACACACACACCACTGTTGACACACAATCATACAGGTACAAACACACATATACACCTCTGTACACACACAATCACACAGATACAAAAACATACATACACCTCTGAACACATACAATTACACAGATACAAACACACATGTACACCTCTACACACACAATCACACAGATACACACACACATGCATACACCTCTGTACACACACAATCACACAGGCACACACACATACATCTCTGTGCACACACAATCACACAGATACACACGCACATACACCTCTGTACACACAATCACACAGGTACACACACACACACACAATCACACAGGTACACACACACACACACACACATACACCTCTGTACACACACAATCACACAGGTACACACACACACATATACACCTCTGTACACACACAATCACACAGGTACACACACACACACATACACCTCTGTACACACACAATCATACAGGTACACACACACATACACCTCTGTACACACACAATCACACAGGTACACACACACGCACCTCTGTACACACACAATCACACAGGTACACACAAACACGCGCGCGCCTCTGTACACACACAATCACACAGGAACACACACACATACACCTCTGTACACACACAATCACACAGGTACACACACACACATACACCTCTGTACACACACAATCACACAGGTACACACACACACATACACCTCTGTACACACACAATCACACAGGTACACACACACACATACAACTCTGTACACACACAATCACACAGGTGCACACGCACACATACACCTCTGTACACACACAATCACACAGGTACACACACACGCACCTCTGTACACACACAATCACACAGGTACACACAAACACGCGCGCGCCTCTGTACACACACAATCACACAGGTACACACACACGCATACACCTCTGAACACATACAATCACACAGGTACACACACACATGCATACACCTCTGTACACACACAATCACACAGGCACACACACATACATCTCTGTGCACACACAATCACACAGATACACACGCACATACACCTCTGTACACACAATCACACAGGTACACACACACACACAATCACACAGGTACACACACACATGCACCTCTGTACACACACAATCACACAGGTACACACACACATACACCTCTGTACACACAGTCACAAACACACACATACACATCTGTACACACTCAATCACACAGTTACACTCATACACACACCCCTCTGTCCACACACAATCACACCGGTACACATAATCACGCAGATACAAACACACACATACACCACTGTACACACAATCACACAGGTACAAACACATACATACACCTCTGTACACACACAATCACACAGGTACACACACACATACACCTCTGTGCACACACAATCACACAGATACACACACATACATGCACCTCAGTACACCCACAATCACACAGGTACACACACACATACACCTCTGTGCACACACAATCACACAGATATACACACACATACATGTACCTCTGTACACATAATCACACAGATACAAACACACACATACACCACTGTACACACAATCACACAGGTACAAACACATACATACACCTCTGTACACACACAATCACACAGGTACACACACACATACACCTCTGTGCACACACAATCACACAGATACACACACATACATGCACCTCAGTACACCCACAATCACACAGGCACACACATACACATACACCTCTGTACACACACAATCACACAGGTATACACGAACACATACACCTCTGTACACTCACAATCACACACGCACACACACATACACCTCTGTACACACACAATCACAGGTACACACACATACACCTCTGTAAACACACAATCACACAGGTACACACACACATGTACACCTCTGTACACACACAATAACACAGACACACACACACACATGCACACCTGTACGCACACAATCACACGGATACAAACATACACATACACCTCTGTACACACACAATCACACAGGCGCACACACACACACATACACCTCTGTACACATACAATCACACAGGTACAAACACACATGCACACCTCTGTACGCACACAATCACACAGATACAAACACACACTTACACCTCTGTACACACACACTCATACAGGTACAAACATACACATACACTTCTGTACACACACAATCACACAGGCACACACACACACATACACCTCTGTACACACACAATCACACAGGCACACACACACACATACACCTCTGTCCACACACAGTCACACACACACACATGCACCTCTGTACACATACAATCACAAAGGTACAAACACACATGTACACCTCTGTACGCACACAATCACACAGATACAAACACACACATACACCTCTGTACACACAGTCACAAACACACACATGTACACCTCTGTACACACTCAATCACACAGGTACATTCACTCACACACCCCTCTGTCCACACACAATCACACCGGTACACATACACATATGTACACGTAATCACACAGATACACACATATACACCACTGTACACACATAATCACACAGGTACAAACACACACATACACCTCTGTACGCACACAATCACACAGGTACACACACACACTCATCTGTACACACACAATCACACTGATACAAACACACACATACACCTCTGTACACACACACTCATACAGGTACAAACACACACATACACCTCTGTACACACACAATCACATAGGCACACACACACGCACACACATGCACCTCTGTGCACACACACACCTCTGTACAAAATCACACAGGCACACACACATCTCTGTACACACACAATCACACAGGTGCACACACGCACATATACCTCTGTACACATACAATCACACAGGTACGAACACGCATGCACACCTCTGTACGCACACAATCACGCAGATACAAACACACACATACACCTCTGTACACACACAATCACACAGGCACACACACACACATACACCTCTGTACACACAATCATACAGGTACACATGCACACATACACCTCTGTCCACACACAGTCACACACATACACACATGCACCTCTGTACGCACACAATCACATAGATACAAACACACACATACACCTCTGTACACCCACACTCATACAGGTACAAACACACACATACACCTCTGTACACGTACAATCACATAGGCATACACACATGCACACACATACACCTCTGTGCACACACACACCTCTGTACACAATCACACAGGCACACACACACCTCTACACACACAATCACACAGGTACAAAGACACAGACATACATCTCTGTACACACACAATCACACAGGTACACACACACACACACACATCTCTGTACACACAATCACACAGGCACACACACACATACACCTCTGAACACACAATCACACAGGTACAAACACACACTCCTCTGTACACACACAATCACATAGGTACAAATGCACACACACACCTCTGTACAAACACAATCACACAAGTACACACACACATACACCTCTGTACACGCAGTCACACAAGCACACACACACACACATACACCTCAATACACACTCAATCACACAGGTACACTCACAGACACACCTCTCTGTCCAAAAACAATCACACCGGTACACATCCACATATGTACACATAATCACACAGATACAAACACACACATACATCACTGTACACACACAATCACACAGGTACAAACACACACACACACCTCTGTACACACACAGTCACACAGGTACAAACACACACATACACCTCTGTACGCACACAATCACACAGGTACACTCACACACTCCTCTGTACACACAATCGCACAGGTACAAAAATACACATTCACCTCTGTACACACACAATCACACAGGTACACACACACACACCTCTGTGCACACACAGTCACACAGATAAAAACACACATGTACACCTCTACACACACAATCACACAGGCACAAACACACACACGTACACCTTTGTACACACATGATCATACAGGTACAAACACACATATACACCTCAGTTCACACAATCACACAGATACAAACACACACGTACACCTCTACACACACAATCACACAGGTAAAAAGACACACACATACATCTCTGTACACACACAATCACACAGGTAAAAAGACACACACATACATCTCTGTACACACACAATCACACAGGTACAAACGCACACACACATCTCTGTACACACAATCACATAGGCATACACACACATACACCTCTGTGCGCACACACACCTCTGTAACACACAATCACACCGGTACACACACACACACACCACTGTTGACACACAATCATACAGGTACAAACACACATATACACCTCTGTACACACACAATCACACAGATACAAAAACATACATACACACCTGTACGCACACAATCACACAGATACAAACACACACGTACACCTCTACACACACAATCACACAGGTAAAAAGACACCCACATACATCTCTGTACACACACAATCACACAGGTAAAAAGACACACAGATACATCTCTGTACACACACAATCACACAGGTACAAACGCACACACACATCTCTGTACACACAATCACATAGGCATACACACACATACACCTCTGTGCGCACACACACCTCTGTAACACACAATCACACCGGTACACACACACACACCACTGTTGACACACAATCATACAGGTACAAACACACATATACACCTCTGTACACACACAATCACACAGATACAAAAACATACATACACCTCTGAACACATACAATTACACAGATACAAACACACATGTACACCTCTACACACACAATCACACAGGCACACACACACACACACATACACCTCTGTACACACATGATCATACAGATGCAAACACACATGTACACCTCTATATGCACAATCACACAGGTACACACACACACATACACCTCTGTACACACACGATCATACAGATGCAAACACACACACACCCCTCTGTACACACACAATCACACAGGCACACACACACATACACACCTGTACGCACACAATCACACAGATACACACACATACACCTCCATACACACATAATCACACAGGTAGACACACATTCATATGCACCTCTGTACACACATAATCACACAGGTACAAACACACACACATACATCTCTGTACACACACAATCACATAGGTACAAATACATACATACACCTCTGTACACACATAATCGAACAGGTACACTCACACACACATATACGTCTGTCTATACACAATCACACAGGTACACACACACATACACCTCCCTGCACACACAATCACACAGGGAGACACACATTCATATGCACCTCTGTACACAAATACGCACACACGTACACCTCTGTGCACAAATACGCACACACCTACACCTCTGTACACACATTCACACAAGCACAAACACACACATACACCTCTGTACACACACAATCACACAGATACCAACACACACACACACCTCTGTACACACACAATCACACTGGTACAAAAATACGCATACACCGCTGTACACACACAATCACACAGGCACAAACACACACACTCCTCTGTACACACACAATCACACAGGTATAAATACACATATACACCTCTGTACACACACAATCGCACAGGTACAAAAATACACATACACCTCTGTATGCACACAATCACACAGGTACAAAACACACACTCCTCTGTACACGCACAATCGCACAGGTACAAATATACACTTACACCTCTGTACACACACAGTCACACAGGTACAAACACACACACTCCTCTGTACACACACAATCACACAGGTACACACACAATCATACAGGTATAAACATACATATACACCTCTGTTCACACACAATCACACAGTTACAAAAACACACATACACATCTGTACACACACATTCACACAGATACAAACACACACGTACACCTCTACACACACAATCACACAGGTACAAACACACACACACATACATCTCTGTACACACACAATCACACAGGCACACACACACACACCTCTGTACACACATGATCATACAGGTACAAACACACATATACACTTCAGTACACAAAATCACACAGGTACAAACACACACGTACACCTCTACACACACAATCACACAGGTAAAAAGACACACACATTCATCTCTGTACACACACAATCACACCGGTACAAACACACACACACATCTCTGTACACACAATCACATAGGCATACACACACATACACCTCTGTACACAATCACACAGGCACACACACAATCACACAGGTACAAACACACACATACACCTCTGTACGCACACAATCACACAGGTACACACACACTCCTCTGTACACACAATCGCACAGGTACAAAAATACACATTCACCTCTGTTTACACACAGTCAGACAGGTACAAACACACACACTCCTCTGTACGCAACAATCACACAGGTATAAACACACACTCCTCTGTACACGCACAATCGCACAATTACAAAAATACACCTACACCTCTGTACGCACACAATAACACATGCACACACACACCCACCTCTGTACACACATAATTGCACAGGCACACACACATCTCTGTACACAATCGCACAGGCACACACATACACCTCTGTACACACACAATCACACAGATACAAACACACACATACACTTCTACACACACAATCACACAGGTACAAGGACACACACATACATCTCTGTACACACACAATCACACAGGTACACACACACACACACACACACATACATCTCTGTACACACAATCACACAGGTACACACACACACATGTACACCCCTGTACACACACACAATCACACAGGTACATGCACGGGCGGCACGGTGGCACAGTGGTTAGCACTGCTGCCTCACAGCGCCTGAGACCTGGGTTCAATTCCCGCCTCAGGCGACTGACTGTGTGGAGTTTGCACGTTCTCCCCTCAGCCTCCGACGCTCCAGGGAATACAGCCCCAGCCTGTTCAGCCTTTCCCTGTAGCTCAGATCCTCCAACCCTGGCAACACCCTTGTAAATCTTTTCTGAACCCTTTCAAGTTTCACAACATCTTTCCGATAGGAAGGAGACCAGAATTGCACGCAATATTCCAACAGTGGCCTAACCAATGTCCTGTAAAGCTGCAACATGACCTCCCAACTCCTGTACTCAATTTTCTGACCGATAAAGGAAAGCATACAAAATGCCTTCTTCACTATCCTATCTACCTGCGACTCCACTTTCAAGGAGCTATGAACCTGCACTCCAAGGTCTCTTTGTTCAGCAGCACTCTCTAGGACCTTACCATTAAGTGTATAAGTCCTGCTAAGATTTGCTTTCCCAAAATGCAGCACCTCGCATTTATCTGAATTAAACTCCATCTGCCACTTCTCAGCCCATTGGCCCATCTGGTCCAGATCCTGTTGTAATCTGAGGTAACCCTTTTCACTGTCCACTATACCTCCAATTTTGGTGTCATCTGCAAACTTACTAACTGTACCTCTTATGCTCACATCCAAATCATTTATGTAAATGACAAAAAGTAGAGGGACCCAGCACCGATCCTTGTGGCACTCCACTGGCCACAGGCCTCCAGTCTGAAAAACAACCCTCCACCACCACCCTCTGTCTCCTACCTTTGAGCCAGTTCCGTATCCAAATGGCTAGTTCTCCCTGTATTCCATGAGATCTAACCTTGCTAATCAGTCTCCCATGGGGGACCTTGTCGAATGCCTTACTGAAGTCCATATAGATCACATCTACTGCTCTTCCCTCATCAATCTTCTTCCAAAAACTCAATCAAGTTTGTGAGACATGATTTCCCACACATAAAGCCATGTTGACTATCCCAGATCAGTCTTTGCCTTTCCAAATACATGTACATCCTGTCCCTCAGGATTCCCTCCAACAACTTGCCCACCACTGAGGTCAGGCTCACTGGTCTACAGTTCCCTGGCTTGTCTTTACCGCCCTTCTTAAACAGGTGCACCACATTTGCCAACCTCCAGTCTTCCAGCACCTCACCTGTGACTATCGATGATACAAATATCTCAAGAGGCCCAGCAATCACTTCTCTAGCTTCCCACAGAGTTCTCGGATACACCTGATCAGGTCCTGGGGATTTATCCACCTTTAACCGTTTCAAGACATCCAGCTTCCAAGGAATGAGCTGCCAGAGGATGTGGTGGAGGCTGGTACAATTGCAACGTTTAAGAGGCATCTGGATGGGTATATGGATAGGAAGGGTTTGGAGGGATATGGGCCGGGTGCTGGCAGGCGGGACTAGATTGGGTTGGGATATCTGGTCGGCATGGACAGGTTGGACCAAAGGGTCTGTTTCCGTGCTGTACGTCTCTATGACTCTATATTCACACACAAACACATATGCACACATCCTTGTACACACTGCACACATACACACAGAGACACACAGAGACACACAGAGACACACAGAGACACACAGAGACACAAACGCAGACACATAATCAAGTAAACAATTCAGAAAAGCAAGAAGGACAGACCTCTTGAAAACAGCGAGAAAGGAAGAGATCTTCACTTAAAATGACCAAATATCAGGGGAAGGATTAAAGAAAAGCAAAACAATTTGCTGGGAAAAAAAACCTCAGCATCTGTCGAGAGAATGAGAGGTAATGTTTTTGAGATCAGTTCTTTAGTTCTGTTGGACTCAGGAGCTGTCAGACCTGCTGTGTTCCTGTGGAATCTTCTTTTTAATTTATATTTCAGCCCTTCGCCTTGCGATCTCTTCAAAGAGCTGGGATGGAGGGGCTTTAATCATCGCTTTCAAATTCTGGAAAGTTTGTGTGGATACAGAGAGAGAGAGAGAGAGAGAGAGAGTTTCCTCTTGTGGCATAGCAGGCTTGATGGGCTGAATGGACAACTGCTGCTCTCATCCTGTAGTGGGCGGCACGGTGGCTCAGTGGTTAGCACTGCTGCCTCACAGCGCCTGAGACCCGGGTTCAATTCCCGCCTCAGGCGACTGACTGTGTGGAGTTTGCACGTTCTTCCCATGTCTGCGTGGGTTTCCTCCGGTTGCTCTGGTTTCCTCCCACAGTCCAAAGATGTGCAGGTCAGGTGAATTGGCCATGCTAAATTGCCCGTAGTGTTAGGTAAGGAGTAAATGTAGGGGTATGGGTGGGTTGCGCTTTGGCGGGTTGGTGTGGACTTGTTGGGCTGAAGGGCCTGTTTCCACACTGTAATGTAATCTAATCTAATCTGGACAAGCACATAACCAGGGAATGTCGATATACCACGAAAACCAAGGAGGAATTCAGGAAAAACCTGGGGAGTGGGGAGAATGTGGGTCCCACTATAGTCAGGAGCAGTTACAGTCAATAATATCAATACCATTAATGGGAAGATGGAGATGTGAGGAGGGAGAGAGCAATAGAGGTTGGGAATACTTGAGTTAGAATGAGGAAAGACATGTTGTGGCCCAATGAGTGGAATGGCCTTTTCTGTGTATCCTATGTCGCTCTGTGTAAAAGCCCTCGATGAGTTATTCCCATAATCGCATTTACTGGGAATTCTCTCCCGCAGCTGTGACAGCAAAGATTCACTTTCAGTAAACACCCTTCAGTAAACATTTGCATTTGGAGGGACCCTAATTGAAGAGGGAGTCTCACCCTCAGGGAACCCCTGTTAAAGAGGGAGACCCAACCTCAGGGATCCCGCCGGTTAAAGAGGGAGACCCACCCTCAGGGACCCCCTGTTAAAGGGGAGTCTTACCCTCAGGGACCCCCTGTTAAAGGGGGATTGTCAATCTCAGGGACCCCCTGTTAAAGGGGGTGTCTTTCCCCCTGTTATTAAAGTAACAGTGTCGTTATTCTATTAATGACATCAGTGGGAATTACCTTCTGTTGGAGTAACTGTCCCAAATTTTCCTGCTCGATTTACTAATGGTTAGAACTCGACGTGGGAGTGAGGGAATACTGCACTTTCAGAGTGTTATCCTTGCAGGACCTGCAGGATCCCTCAGCAGCATTTGAATGAAATACCGGCCCCAATCCCCACTCGAGGGGTTAGGGTCCGGAATGTACTGTCTGAGAGTGTTGGGGGGAGGTGGGTTCACTCGAGGGGTGAGGGTCTGGAATGTACTGTGTGAGAGTGTTGGGGGGAGGTGGGTTCACTCGAGGGGTGAGGGTCCGGAATGTACTGTCTGAGAGTGTTGGGGGGAGGTGGGTTCACTCGAGGGGTTAGGGTCTGGAGTGTACTTTATTACCTCAGGGTCTGTGCCGTGTTTGTAATGCGGTCATCCATCTGGAGCCTATAGATTATGAGTTCCATGATTGACGCTGTTAATTAATTCCTATCAGTGAGTTCTGACTGACAGATAAAACGGTGAACGTCAGAAACGTGGTTCCTGATGCTGAAGAGGCAGGACTAAAGACAAGGACTGTTCTTGTGTTAATAAAGGGTCACTTGGCAACAGGACACTGCTCTCTGTAGAGCTACCTCAGTGGTGACGAGAGTAAAGCCCAGTCCTGACGAAATCTGCTCATTACAGCCATCTTTGAGTTGGGGGGGGGTAAACATTTCTTACAACAGGCCTTTGTTTGGGAAGTTTGAAATGTTCATCCCTACTGTCGAAGACTAGGCCCAGTCTGTGAAAAGAATATTTTTTTCCCCCCCAGGCAAATGACCCCTGAGGCAGACGGAAAGCAACGAGTAATTCACCGGGCAGCCCGTGGAGCCGCAGGCTTTTCTGTTCGTCGGAGCTTAACTTTCCCTGAGGCACCAGACCCTAAAATCCTTCGATATTTTGATGGACGTAGTTGAGGGATATTACAAACCCAAGCCTCCTCTAATTCTAAGATGCTGTTGTTCTTACTCGGCAGTTCGAGAACTGGGGACTCTAAATCGGGATTTTTGACAAGGTTAAGATGATTGACAGAGGCATGTGACTTTTGTTTAACCCTGAATGAGATGCTGAGGGACCGTTTGGTATGAGGGATTAACGGTGTAACCATGTAAAAATGCCTACCAGCTGAAGTCCAACTGGACTTCAAACAGGCAGTACACCTGGACTTATCATTGGGAAATGTGGGAAGGGGAGCAGATGAGGTGCACGGTATTCCCATGGAAATGGGGAGCTTTGCCAGTCGGACTGAGCACGGGGACCACGATTTGAGCGCAGGCGGCTGCGCAGCCTTACTCCGGGCATATCCTGAACTGAGGCTCTCCCAGTCAGCCGACAGCAAAACCCCAAAACAAAGCCAAACGCTGAACATTTTCTTCAGAATCTGGGCCAGTAGAGCTATTGTAGTTGCTGCCGGTATCAGACCCAAGGCAACCAAAGAGTCTGAATCAACCGAAATTGAGAAAGAGAGCTCATAGCCTGGGATCCAGGAGAGTTCGGACCCTGGAATGTCCACCTCCAGCTGGATTGAAACAGTTAAATTACTTAGCAACATCCAAATCAGAACCAATCAGAATTGATGGTCTGCTTAGCTGGTCACCTGGTCCAACTGGAATTTGATACCAACGTGGCCGTTTCAGTGACTGCAGAATTACGAAATCCGCTCTGGATTTCAACCCTTAGGTTTGTGCAAGACCTCGGCTGGACTGAGAACCGACACCAGGCGGACCTTTTCAGATTAAGGGGACAGCTCTGATTCCGGTCTCTTACGAGAAGCAGCAGGCTCAGTGATTGTCAGAAAAGACTCGGGCCTGAGCTTGATGAGCGGAGATTGGTTACGAGAGATTCACCTAGATTGGCTCAACATTTTTCAATTAGAAAATGGCTGCCTGAGTGAAGTCCTAATTAAATACTCAGAAGTTGTTCAGGAAGGGCTGGGCTCTACAAAGGAGCCAAGGCATGTTGACCAGGAAGCAATTCCACGATTCTGCAAGGCCCTCCCAGGGCCATTTACCTTCCAGGGAGACGTACAGGTAGAAATCAGGAAGCTGGAGGGTGAAGGAATCATCAGACTTTATAAAGCTCTGGTTAGGCCCCATTTGGAGCACTGTGTCCAGTTTTGGGCCTCACGCCTCAGGAGGGACATACTGGCACTGGAGGGTGTCCAGCGGAGATTCACACTGTTATCCCTGGAATGATAGGCCTAACATACGATGAACAGCTGAGGATCCTGGGATTGTATTCATGAGAGTTTAGAAGGTTGAGGGGAGATCTAATATAAACTCACAAGATAAATTCATAGCTTAGAAAGGGTGGACGCTGGGAAACTGTTTCCGTCAGGTGGGGAGACGAGGACCCATGGGCACAGGCTTAGAATTAGAGGGGGTCAATTTAGAACGGAAAGGAGGAGCCATTTCTTCAGCCAGAGAGTGGTGGGCCTGTGGAATTCATTGCCACGGAGTACAGTGGAGGCTGGGATATAGAACATAGAACATTACAACGCAGTGCAGGCCCTTCAGCCCTCGATGTTGCACCGACCTGTGAAACCTGTCTTCAAGGCAGAGATTGATAAATTCTTGATCTCGCAAGGAATTAAGGGCTACAGGGAGAGTGCGGGTAAGTGGAGTTGAAATGCCCATCAGCCATGATTGAATGGCAATAGACAATAGACAATAGGTGCAGGAGTAGGCCATTCTGCCCTTCGAGCCTGCACCGCCATTCAATATGATCATGGCTGATCATTCCTAATCAGTATCCCGTTCCTGCCTTATCTCCAAAACCCTTGATTCCACAATCCTTGAGAGCTCTATCCAACTCTTTCTTAAATGAATCCAGAGACTGGGCCTCCACTGCCCTCTGGGGCAGAGCATTCCACACAGCCACCACTCTCTGGGTGAAGAAGTTTCTCCTCATCTCTGTCCTAAATGGTCTACCCGGTATTTTTAAGCTGTGTCCTCTGGTTCAGCACTCACCCATCAGTGGAAACATGTTTCCTGCCTCCAGAGTGTCCAATCCTTTAATAATCTTATATGTCTCAATCATATCCCCTCTCAGTCTTCTAAACTCCAGGGTATACAAGCCCAGTCGCTCCAGTCTTTCAGTGTAAGGTAATCCTGCCATTCCAGGAATTGACCTTGTGAACCTACGCTGCATTCCCTAAATAGCCAGAATGTCTTTCCTCAAATCTGGAGACCAGAACTGCACACAGTACTCCAGGTGTGGTCTCACCCCAGGGCCCTGTACAGCTGCAGAAGAACCTCTTTGCTTCTATACTCAATCCCTCTTGTTATGAAAGCCAGCATGCTATAAGCCTTCTACCTGATGTATCTTCATGCTTACCTTCATTGACTGGTGTACAAGAACACCTAGATCTCTCTGTACTGCCCCTTTACCTAAATTGATTCCATTTAGGTAGTAATCTGCCTTCCTGTTCTTGCCACCAAAGTGGATAACCATACATTTATCCACATTAAACTGCATCTGCCATGCATCTGACCACTCACCTAACCTGTCCAGGTCACCCTGTAATCTCCTAACATCCTCATCACATTTCACCCTGCCACCCAGCTCAGTATCATCAGCAAATTTGCTAACGTTATTGCTAATACCATCTTCTATATCATTAACATATATTGTAAAAAGCTGTGGTCCTAGTACTGATTCCTGCGGTACCCCACTGGTCACTGCCTACCATTCCGAAAGTGGTGGAGTGGACTCAATGGGCCGAATGGCCTGACTTCCACTCCTATATCTTATGGACTTGTGTTCTTATCAAACCCAGTCCAGTGGGCTCTAATACTAAGTCCATATAATTACAAATTGCAACATTGTCCAGGAGGCTAAGTAGCAAAGTGGATGTATTGAGCTGCCTTCTCCCAGGCAGATACACCATGGGTGGTACTGCCACGCTCTCAGGCACAGCTGATAATCTCAGAGTTTGGACGCTGAGACACCTGGTCCTGGCAACACTGAAGCAGCTGGTGGTGATGGGGGAAACCAAAAGGGCCGTCATCACCAGAATGGAGAGAGTGCAGGTCCTTTCATGGGCTCAATGTTCTTAGTCATTGTGGATGTCCACTCAAAGTGGATGGACGTGCAGAGTGCATTTGTCAAACATGGGGACGAGAATAGGAAAACCGTGCCCATTTTTTTGCAATACACAGACTCTGGGAGATGTTGGTCACAGGTAATGGTCCAGCAGGGAATTTCGATATTTCCGAAAGTTGAATGGGATTTGACACGTAAGGACAGCTCTATACTACCCATCATCCAATGGTCTGGCAGAAGGAGCAGGCCAAAATTTGAAGTCTGGTTTGAAGACAGAGTCTGCAGCCTCACTAGATTGGTGCTAGATTAGATTCCCTGCAGTGTGGAAACAGGCCCTTCGGCCCAACAGGTCCACACCGACCCTCTGAAGAGCAACCCACCCAGACCCATTCCCCTACATTTACACCTGCACCTAATACTACGGGCAATTTAGCATGGGCCAATCCACCCAAACCTGCACATCTTTGGACTGTGGGAGGGAACCGGAGCACCCAGAGGAAACCCACGCGGACATGGGGAGAACGTGCAAACTCCACACAGTCAGTCGCCTGAGGGTGGATACCTAGTTGTCATGCTTCTTATTTGATTATGGGATCACCAGCACCAGCCGAATTACTAATGGGTAAAAGACTCTGCACCAGCTTAAGTCTGATCATACTGAATCTGGTGAGGAGGACCAAGTGTCATCAGGAACACCAATGCCAGATACAAGCCTCCGCCAAGTGAGAGAGACACTTTGATACATTGGACAAAGTCAGATGTACAAATCATGGAAATAGCCCCATGTGGGTAAGAGTCATGGTTGACCGGTGATGAATAAAGTTCAGGTGGGTATGACAGCACTGAACGTGGACCAGATGAAAGCTGCAACTTTGCAAATGGTATGGGAGCAAAACATGTGCTGCCCCTCAGACATGTTGGAAAGGCTGCCAGAACCCATGTGTCACCCTCGCCATCAAACGTTGACTAGTCCTCGGAATCAGAGATGAG
Organism: Chiloscyllium plagiosum; assembly: GCF_037043375.1. Classification (NCBI taxonomy): domain Eukaryota; kingdom Metazoa; phylum Chordata; class Chondrichthyes; order Orectolobiformes; family Hemiscylliidae; genus Chiloscyllium; species Chiloscyllium plagiosum. Next base: position 16,222,292 of record NW_028270185.1, on the reverse strand, counting down.
CATGACAAATGTAGCCCCCTCGATGTTTCTGCTGCCTGAAGAAGAGGGCAAATTCAACCGAAGTGCTCCTGGCACAAGAGGTGAGCTCCCGTATGTTACATGCCACCCAAAATCAGATGTCAAATGGGAGGAACCTGTCCCAGTGCTAAAAAGCTCCAGGAGCCTCTCCCAGAAAAAAAAATGCCGATGTCCTCAAATTCTGGGGGAGGGATGTAGTGTTTCTAATGAGGTCAGCCAGGAGGACCTCATAGAATGTGAGTTCCCTGAATGAGGCTGTTAACCTGGTCTAAAGAGCCCGGCCTGACAGATACTAAGAGATGTGGCAGAAATACTGACACTCTGAGAGCTGGCTCTGAAGAGGCACTGTCAAAGTCAAGGACTGTCCATGTGTAAATTAAGGGTGATTCGCTACCAGCCTCTGTGGGGTTGCTTTGGTCTGATCGGGCAGCGTTATCTCAGAGTCTGATGTGCAACATCAACTCCTTCTCTTTAAGGTGTGGATGTCATTGGCAAGGCTGGCATGTAAATCCCTGCCCTAATTGCCCTGAACTGTGTGTGGCTTACCATCCAGTTGAGACTCAACCCCCCCCCCCCGCCCCCCCATTGTTGAGAGCCTGGAGTTAGGTGTAGGCCTGATCTGATAAGGAAGGCAGATTTCCTTCCGGAAGGGACTTGGGTGAACCAAATGGGGTTTTTCCAACAACCCATTGTGGTTGTCATGGTCACTGAGATTAGTTGACAGTTGCAGATTTTATTGTTTGGAATTCCTGAAGCCATTGAATTCCTTGGACGTCTGGGTAATGAGCAGGTCCAGTAAACGCACAAGGTAGAAAGGAAGAGACAAATATTTGATAAGCTTTGAAGAGGGAATGAGGTGACAGATTTATATGGCGCATTAACTCTTTCACCACCATCATGGGCCGAATGGCCTGTGCTGTAAATTTATGGATTGCCATGTCTCGAACAGTTCCAGATACAAACCACCTGCCCTCCCCCCCCCTCCCGAACTAACCTGTGGGGACAGGTAAGCACATTGAGGGTTGATTTCAAAATGGCGCCCGGAGGGTGAACCATTGCCAAAGCTCCGGGCACGGGGGGAAGAGGTTTAAAAACAAAATGCAAAAAATTCGATTGAAATCCAAGACTTTGGTGCCAACCCTGAGCGTTGCCGTGGAAACCGGATGCTGTTAGTTTGAGCGCGTCGCTTCAGTCTCTTCATGGTGCTTGCTGGAGGTGGGGAAGGAAGGGGAGTTGGGAGTATTGCGGGACAAATTAACACCTGCTCCTCGTATGACGGTGTCAGAGAAACATCCTGAACCAGGTTTATGGGGCCCTGAGTTATTTGTGAAAAGCAATGTGGAGCACATCACCACATCAGAGGAGAAAGTCCTTTTATAAATTCATTTATGGGATTATGAGCATTGCTTGTTAGAATCATAGAATCTCTGCAGCTCTGAGAGAGACCATTTGATCCATTAAGTCAACCCCAACCCTATGAAGGTCATCAATCCCAGATTCACTTTCCCTACCCTATCCCTGTAAACCTTCATTCCCCATGGCTAACCCACCTAGCCCAGACATCCCTCAACACTATGGACAATTTAGCACGGCCAATTCACCCTAACCTGCACATCTCTGGACTGTGGGAGGAAACCGGAGCACCCGGAGGAAACCCACACAGACACGGGAAGAACTCCACACAGACAGTCGCCCGAGGCTGGGATCGAACCCGGGTCCCTGGCGCTGTGAGGCAGCAGTGCTCACCACTGAGCCACCGTGCCGCCCCCAGTTCTTCCTGGTAATCTCAGCCGGTGCGGGAATTGAGCCCACGCTGTTGGCATCACTCATAGCAAAAGCAAGCTGTCCAGCCAACTGAGCTACCTGACCCTTAAATGCCTAATGTAGGCCAAACCAGTTAGGGATGGCAGATTTTCCTTCCATTAGTGAACCAGATGGGCTCTTTAACACAATAATAAAGACCATCGTCCCCATTCCCCTCACTGAGGGATCCTGATTTCCAATCCAAATCTGTTAATTGAATTTAAATTCCGCCGTGGTGGGATTTGAACCCATATCCCTGGAGCATCTGTCTGGATTCCTGGCTTATTCCATTGCCCAAACATTGCCCCCTCAATCTAGATTTGTCTGTAACTACTCTGCAAGGTTTCTCACATATGAGCCTACATTTTTCCAAACATCGCTTTGGTTTCCCTATCGATGCGAAGTTACCAGCTTCACCCCACCCCTGGGGTTTTTAGCGTTGCTGTCCCGTCCCCAGGATTCACCTCCAAGCTCCCTCGTATCACTCGCCTATCCCAGCAGACGGTCCACTGTCCCATTGAGACCCAGGACCACTCTGCGAGAGTTTCTCATTTTGAACGTTATGGATACTTTGGGAGGACAGAGGGCGAAAGTAGCGCCTTTTCTTTTAAACAGTGAAAGACCAGGGAAGGAATATACAGGAGAAGCCCATTCGGCCCATCTAGCTTGACTTGCCATTCACTAAAGGTGGTGCCTGACCTGATTACTGCACACTCACACGCTCTCCCGATAATCTTTCACCCCCTCGGTTCGGTTATCGAGAATCTGTCTTTGTTTGTCTTTTATTCATTCACAGGATGAGGTTGTTGGTGGCTGGGCCCAGTATTTATCACCCCATCCCTAAATACCCAGAGGGCAGTTAAACCACAACCCCATTGCTATGAGTCTGGAGTCACGTATAGGCCAGACCAGGTAAGGATGGCCGATTCTTTCCTTAAAGGGGCTTTAGTGAACTAGATGGGCTTTGGATTCATCTTCATCATTAGATGATTAATTCCAGGTTGTTAATTGGATTCAAATTCCACCAACTGCCGTGGCAGGATTTGAACCCAGGGCCTGAGAACGTTACCTGGATTAGCGATAATACCGCTGGGCCTTCACCTAGTCCACCCCCGCCTTAAAAAAAAATTCAACGGCTCTTCTTCCACTGCCTTTTGAGAGTTCCAAAGATCCATCTGTAAACAGGCTTGGGCCCTTTAGCTAAGGACTGGCACTGTAGGCAGAAGGAAGGTTTACCTAACTGACCCCAGGTATGGAGGGAGTGCTTCCTGAACAGACCTCCTGGACTCAGTGCAGTTTACAAGAATGAGAGGCAAACTTATTGAAACATAAAATTCTTAGGGGACTTGACAGGAGAGATGTGGAGAGGTTAGAACGTAGAACATTCCAGCGCGGTACAGGCCCTTCGGCCCGCCGTGTTGTGCCGACCAGTGGAACCAATCTGAAGCCCATCTAACCTCCACTACTCTGTTCTCGTCCATATGTTTATCCGATGACCATTTCAATGCCCTTAAAGTTGCAGGAAGTGCGCTGTTTCCCCTTGTGAGACAATTCGGAGCCAGAGGGACGGCGCCTCAGAGTAAAGGGGTCGCCCATTGAAGACGGAGATGAGGAGGAATTTCTTCCCTGGGAGCGGAGTGAATCTGTGGAATTCTTTCTCACAGAGGGCTGGGTCACTCAGTAGGTTCAAGGCTGGAAGATAAACAGGAAGGGGATTGAGGAAAAGGCAGGAAGTTGGAGTTGACGATGAACAGACCATCCACGATGGTATTGAGTGGTGGAGCAGCGTTGATGGGCTGAATGGCCTCCTTTCACCATTGGGATTTCTGACCTTTTCCTGTTTTGCCGCAGATTGAGATTCAGAACAGCTGGTGGGGGCTGGGCACTGACTCGAGACGACGTGTGGGAGCAGGGTGCACAAACTGACAGGATCACTGAGGGGGGGAGAGCCCCATCTCAGCCTCCTCCAGTGGTCCCCAGATACAAGTCACACAACGGCTCAGGTATTGGTCGGGAAGCCCAGCCTCTGCAAATGCATCAGGCCGTTGGTGGTTGGTGGTGGGGGGGGTTGTGGGGGTGGGGGGGGGAGGTGGAGGGGGGGGTTTTCAAACCGCCTCGATCGGCTTGGCTTCCAACTGGGAGATCCAGTCGGAGAAAGCCCCAGGTCTACACACATCATACCCTTCTGAAGGAGCCAGGTTTCGGGAGATGGAGGAGGGGGAGGAGCTGCGTCCACACCTTTACCCCGTTCCACTAACTTTGAGACGGTCACCACTTGCAGGTCGAAAGCTGAAATGCCTCGGGGTGGAGGATATCATTCCAGAGATCCATTCATCCCCGTGGATATCCAAATCCATCATCGTATTGTGGGAGAAAATCCGCTTCCCTGTCCACCCACAGCATAGCCATGAAGAACATCAGGAACCATGTCTGTCTCGGCCACAACAGAAACTACCCAGAGTGCCTGAGCATTGACCACATTGGCTAACTAAGACACTTGGCAGCAAACAGGAGATGACTCGAGCCACTTCCAGACTGGGGAATAAACTTCCCGAGACAGCCTGACAATAGACTTCCTAACACTGCTGCAACTGCTGCCGAAGCCTTAAGGGCAGCCTCGCTCCTCTCACATACTGGAACTCCATAAAGGATGCTCAGACTGAAAGGCACAAAGGTACCTTGCTACAATGGAAACCCATTAAAACATTAGCAGCTAATCTCAGAGGGTTGAAATCTCCTAACTCAATCACAGACTGATTGCTGCTATCAGACGGCTGATTGCTGATTCAAACTATATTACTGCACCCCTATAAAACTGCCTCTGGCCTCTGCTTGAGGAATAGAACCCTTGATCCACCTGTACAGACTGTTGGCTCTGTGTCAGCCTGGTCAATTTCTCTTCCAGCCTTATCGCTTGTAATAAACAGCTTGTCACTTTCACCCGATCCACGCTCGGGTGGTCTCTGTTCAATTGGGTAACTTCTCCGGCATGCACCCCCAGACACAACCCCGAATCGGGTCAACACATTGACCTCAAGGTGGCCGACAGTAAAATCGATCTCAGACGCATATCCACTTGCACGGAGTTAAGAACTTTCCGGAATGGTTTCGCGACTCCACTGTCTTCCTGTGGCTGGACGAGTGACTGATTTATCTCCAGATGCAGTTGGTGGTCCACAGCTGATCACTTTCAGAAGCGTTAGACTGGACTTGGGACATTGAGCTACAGGGAGAGGCTGAACAGGTCAGGGCTGTTTTCCCTGGAGCGTCGGAGGCTGAGGGGTGAGGTTTATAAAATTATGAGGGGCATGGATAGGGTAAACAGGCAAAGTCTTTTCCCTGGGGTCGGGGAGTCCAGAACTAGAGGGCATAGGTTTAGGGTGAGAGGGGAAAGATATAAAAGAGACCTAAGGGGCAACTTTTTCACGCAGAGGGCGGTACGTGTATGGAATGAGCTGCCAGAGGAAGTGGTGGAGCCTGGTACAATTGCAACATTTAAAAGGCTTCTGGATTGGTATGTGAATAGGAAGGGTTTGGAGGGATATGGGCCGGGTGCTGGCAGGTGGGATTAGATTGGATTGGGATATCTGGTCGGCATGGACGGATTGGGCCGAAGGGTCTGTTTCCATGCTGTGCATCTCTATGACTCTATGACTCTCTGTCTCTCCACAGAGGCTGCCAGACCTGATGAGTTTCTCCAGCAATTTTCTTACATGCCCCTGTTACTCAGGCCCAGAATTCCCAACGCCCAGGAGCCAATGGGACAAAGCTGAGCATGCCCATTGGCTATTAGAGGTTACCCACTTGACTTGGTCAATACTGTGTGTCCATCAACAAGAGCAAGTTGTTCTCCTGAAACTGATTTTGAAGGGTACATCTTGATAGCAACTAGAGGAAAGGACCAGCTGTTCTGATTGGACTTGAACATGAATCTTCCCCTCAGAGATGACCCAATGGAAAGAGGAGCTGAGGGAGTTCTCAGTTTCGGTGGAGATCTGCTGCCACCTGGTGTTGCTAATGATAAACAACAGGCTGCGATCTCCCAAGCCTCACACATAACTGAGAATTATTCTTTTTTGTTTAATAAATGAACAGAAAAGGAAGAAAATAGGCTGACTCCTCCCAATTCAGTTTCAGAGAAGGAGTGCCATTAAATTCTGCATCAATGAGATGCCAATTGACCTATTTATTTGGTTTCATTGTGTCCATTTACCTACCACCTCCTCGTGTTCACTGTCTCCCAGCCCAGGAATGACTGCACTTTAAAGTTTGCGTCTTTGTCTCTAACGTCTCCAGAATCTCGCCTCTCCCTGTCTCTGTAGCCTCTGCCCGTTCTGTCACCCTCCGAGATCTCTGTGCTCCTCCTATCCTTGTCTCTTGTACGTCCCCAAGGTCAATTCACTTTGCCAGTGAGGTCTGTGCTTTCAGCTCCCTGGAACCCCATCTCTGGGTCTCCCTTTCAAATAAAAACCTTTCCATGAGAAACCCTACCTCCTTGTTCAGAGCAGCATCACAGGAGGCCATTCAGCCCCTTAAGCCAATTCTGCCATTTGATCTGATTTGATATATTATGGTCACATGTACCTCAGTACAGTGAAAAGTTTTGTTCTGTGTGCAGGACAGACAGACCATACCATGCAAAGTGCACTGAGGTAATAGACCAGAGCGAGGGATACAATGTTACGGCTGAAGAGAAGGTGCACAAGGATTAGCATTAAATTAAAATTTTGAGAGCTCCATTTTAGCTGTCTAATAACAGCGGGGAAGAAGCTGCTCTTGAATCTGTTGGTACGTGTGTTTAACCTTTTGTATCTCCTGCCTGATGGAAGAGGTTGGAAGAGATTCTAACCGGGGTGGGAGGGGTCTATGATGATGTTGGCTGCCTTCCCGAGACAGTGGGAAGTGTAGATGGAGTCAGTGGGTGGGAGGCTGGTTTGTGTGATGGACTGGGCTGGGTTCACAGCTCTCTGTAGTCTCTTACAGTCCTGGGCAGAGCAGTTGCCGCACCAAACCGTGATGCATCTGGATAGGATGCTTTCTATGGTGCAGCTGTGATAACTGGAGAGAGTCTTTGTGGACACGCCAAATTTCCTTAGCCTGCTGAGGAAGTAGAGACGTTGTTGTGCTTTCTTGACCATCCTGTCGGCCTGGGTGGACAGTTTGTTGGTGATTGTCATGGCGATTAGATCATGCTAACCTCTCCTGTCAGTGAATCCCTTGGGATCTAGCTTCAGTTGGTTCTGAAGTGACTGAAGGTCCAAGGTGTGATCTGTAGACTGTAGCATACTGAGGAGGGTGTGGGAGGGGTTTGGGCAGATGGGCTCTTTGGAGGTTTAACTCTCCCTCTTCTTCAACCTCGTGTTCCCGGTGAAGGGTCTGGATGTATTTGGTCCTCTTTGGAATAATCTGTCCCCACTTTAGAGTCAGCGAGTCATACAGCACGGAAACAGACCCTTCGGCCCAACCAGTCCATGCTGACCACGTTCCCAAACTAAACCAGTCCCACCCTTCTTATTCATATACCCATCCAGCTGCCTCTTAAATGTTGCAATTGTACCAGCCTCCACCACTTCCTCTGGCAGCTCATTCCATACACGTACCACCCTCTGCGTGAAAAAGTTGCCCCTTAGGTCTCTTTTATATCTTTCCCCTCTCACCCTAAACCTATGCCCTCTAGTTCCCGACTCCCCGACCCCAGGGAACAGACTTTGCCTATTTACCCTATCCATGCCCCTCATAATTTTATAAACCTCACCCCTCAGCCTCCGACGCTCCAGGGAAAACAGCCCTGACCTGTTCAGCCTCTCCCTGTAGCTCAATGTCCCGAGTCCAGTCTAACGCTTCTGAAGGCGATCAGCTGTGGACCACCAACTGCATCTGGAGATAAATCAGTCACTCGTCCAGCCACAGGAAGACAGTGGAGTCGCGAAACCATTCCGGAAAGTTCTTAACTCCGTGCAAGTGGATATGCGTCTGAGATCGATTTTACTGTCGGCCACCTTGAGGTCAATGTGTTGACCCGATTCGGGGTTGTGTCTGGGGGTGCATGCCGGAGAAGTTACCCAATTGAACAGAGACCACCCGAGCGTGGATCGGGTGAAAGTGACAAGCTGTTTATTACAAGCGATAAGGCTGGAAGAGAAATTGACCAGGCTGACACAGAGCCAGCAGTCTGTACAGGTGGATCAAGGGTTCTATTCCTCAAGCAGAGGCCATGGGCATGTTGTGTTAAATTATAACCTTACAATAAGTCTTTGATATTTTGCTGCTTAAGTTATGGGGGGGGGATGGTGGGGACTGCAGATGCTGGAGGTCAGAGCCAAGTGTGTGGTGCTGACATTCCTGATGAAGGGCTTATGCCCGAAACGTCGATTCTCCTGCTCCTCAGATACACCCTGAGCTGCTGTGCTTTTCCAGCATCACACTTTTTGATTCAACTTAATTTATGGGCGGCATGGTGGCTCAGTGGTTAGCACTGCTGCCTCACAGCACCGGGGACCCGGTTCAATTCCAGCCTCGGGTAACTGTCCCTACGGAGTTTGCAAATTCCACTCCCAAGTTTCTGTGTGAGTTTCTTCCGGGTGCTCCAGTTTCCTCCCACAATCCAAAGATGTGCAGGTTAGGGTGAATTGGCCATGCACTAGCGTCCAGGTATGTGTAGGTTAGGTGCATTAGTCAGGGATAAATGTAGGGTAGGGAATGGGTCTGGGTGGTTACTCTTTGGGGGATCAGTGTGGACATGTTGGGCTGAATGGCCTGTTCCCACACTGTCGGGGTTCTATGATGCTTTAATTCAACTTATGGCCATTGGTGTATAAATCATTCAGTCCTCTACCTCACTTTAACAAGCAAACCAATGTATCTGTGCAGGGAAAAGGGACGAGCAATTAAGCTGTCTGTGAGCTCACTATATGATTCACACTCACGGTTTCTCTCTCACTCTCACACACACCCTCTCTTATTAATACGCTCTATCTCTCCCATTCACAAACTCTCCCTTATGCCCCCCCTCCCATTCTGTCACTGTCTCTTGTTCTCTCTATCTGGTTGTGGAGTCATGGAGATGTACAGCACAGAAACAGATCCTTTGGTCCAACTCGTCCATGCTGACCAGATTTGTTTGGACAGATTAGATTCCTCTACAGTGTGGAAACAGGCCCTTCGGCCCAACCAGTCCACACCGACACCACCCAGACCCACTTCCCTCTGACTAATGCACCTAACACTATGGGCAATTTAGCATGGCTAATTCACCCTGACCTGCACACCTTTGGACAGTGGGAGGAAACCCACGCAGACACGGGGAGAATGTGCAAACTCCACACAGACAGTCGCCTGAGGCTGGAATCGAACCCGGGTTCCTGGTGCTGTGAGGCAGCAGTGCTAACCACTGAGCCACCGTGCTGCCCATCCAGATATCCTAAATTAATCTAGTCCCATTTGCCAGCACTTGGCCCATATCCCTCCAAACCCTTCCTATTCATATACCCATCCAGATGCCTTTTAAATGCTGTAATTGTACCAGGCTTCACCACTTCCTCTGGCAGCTCATTCCACACACGCACCACCCTCTGTGTGAAAACGTTACCCCTTAGGTCCCTTTTAAATTTTTCCCCTCTCACCCTAAACCTATGCCCTCTAGTTCTGGTGTCCCCCCACCCCAGGGAAATGGGCTTGTTGAAACCAGAACTGCAGACGATATTCCAACAGTGGCCTAACCAATGTCCTGTACAGCTGCAACATGACCTCCCAGCTCCTGTCCTCAATACTCTGATCAGTAAAGGAAAGCAAACCAAACGCCTGCACTCCAAGGTCTCTTTGTTCAGCAACAAGGACCTTACCATTAAGTGTATAAGTCCGACCCTGATTTGCTTTTCCAAAGTGCAGCACCTCACATTTATCTAAATCAAAGTCCATCTGCCACTTCTCAGCCCATTGGCCCATCTGATCAAGATCCTGTTGTAATCTGAGGTAACCCTCTTCGCTGTCAACTACACCTCCAATTTTGATGCCATCTGCAAACTTACTGGCTGCATCTCTTATTGTCTTCACATACTCTTTCACTCTCTCTCTCACATTCTATCACTGTCTTTTACATTCTCTCTCTCACACGGTCTGTTGCTCTCTCTCACTCAGCGTCTTTGTCTCACACGCTCTCTTTACTGTCCCACTCCCACTCTCTATCTCTCATGCCCTCCCTCTCTCTCAAACGTTCTCTCGCTCTATCACTCACACACTCTCTCTCGTACTTAGACGCTCTCTGTCTCTCTCTCATGCTCTTTCTCTCCCATGTGTTCTGTGTCACTCACGCATTCTCTCTCTCTGTTACTTTCCCTCTTTCTCATGGGCTCTCCCAGTCTCTCTCATTCACATGTTTTCTCTCACATGCTCTCTCTTTGTCTCACCTCCCTCTCATTTATTTTGTCTCAATAGCTCTCTTGCTCTCCCTCTCTCTCACGCACTCTTTTGCTCTCTCATATACTCTCTCTTTCTCTCCCCCTCTCACTCACACACTCCCTATGTTCTCTTCCTCAGAGATACCCACTCCCTCCCTCCCTCCCTCCCTCTCTCTCTCTCTCTCTCTCTCACTCTCTCAGCCAGTCGGTGTTTATTCACAGAGTAACAGAGCAGCTTTAACTGGTCAGGCATTGAAGGGCAGAAGGAGCCTACCGAAAACCTTTGTTGAGTCACAAAGTGACAGCAGCCAATGGGAACCTTGACATGGGTGCAGTGCCGAGGGAGTACTGCACTGTCAGAGGGGCTGGGCCGTGGATACGAGTTTAAACTGAGGACCCGCCTGCTGCCAGTGGAAAGCAAAAGATCTCAAGACACTCTCCGAAGATGGGGGGGGCAATATTTCCCAGTGTTTTTGCAGCCCTCAACCAGACTAAAGCTGTTAGGTTTTTTAAAAAATTGCTGATTTTGGGAGTTTGCTGTGATCAACTTCGCAGGTGCATTCCTGAACCTTAACAGCTTCTACATTTCATTTACCTCACAGCGCGCACGCCCTGTCCACCTCTGACCAAGGTCTGGTTCACTCTCTGACCTGAACATCCTTGCTTACTACGATCTGCTCGCAAACAAAGCTTTTCACTGGACTTAGGTACATCCGACAATAAATCAAACCAAAATCAAAAATATAAATGCAAGTTTCTTCACATTTGTGTCAGGAAGTAAATGATTAGCCCCCAACAAAGTGTAGGTTTTGATTGAATTTAATGATTTGTTGTCACTTGTATTTAACAAATAAATAGTGAAATGTGTATAATGCCATTTTGACTGACGGAAGAGATTAAGTTGTAAGATTGAAATTTAGATGTAAGACTTAAATTTAAATTAAATCAGAGTTCTTTCTCCCCCCCGTGCGCTCCACTCGACATCGGGGGGTGGGCCTGGGGTTTCCACAACAGGCTCTGGGCCCGCCCAAGGTCCTGCCCCACAGTCCATTCCGGGAGGGCCAATTCAGGCCTACATCTGCAACTGAAGCCCAACGTCTCCAACTCCGAGGCTGACTGCAGACTGCTGCCTCCTCCGCTGATGTCGCCGTGACAACCACCCCTCCACAATGCATCACCGCGGCCTGCGGTGCACCCAAACCCAACATCGAACTCACCGATCACCATCATCAGGCTCCACCTTTCACCGCTGGGCCTACCTTGCCCCCCCCCCCCCCGCTGATATCGCAACCGCCGACACCTCAGGTCCCATGCTCGCCCCTCCGCCAACTCCCTGCCGCCAACTTACTGGAATATTCCGCCATGAGACTGCGCTAGACTCAGTCGCCACCATTGATGCCGTTGCCGTGACTACGCACTTCTCAGGAGGTAAGAGCAAGAAGGGGGCGAAAGAAAAACAAAGAAAAGAAACGGGGAGAAAAAGAAACAGAGCGGACGAGGCCTGGACTCAGGAGGTCTACTCCGCTGCCCTCTTACGTGAAACATTGTCGGTGCGAAGAGGGGAGTTGAGACTTGGGGAAGGGATGACGTTGTTGGTATTAGCTGAGGGGCCGAAGGGTCTGCGATTTTGATTTCGTCGTGTGGGGCTTAAAGGCGGAAGGATCTTTCTGTCCAAGGCCGAGAGAGCGTCATTTGGTGCTTCACCGCGCCTTATGATGACATCACCAGGAGTTTGCCAATAGCAAAGTGAGTAACAACGGCCCCTTTGAGGCGTTAAACAGAGAAATTCGAAATCTGCGCGCAACATGATCCAGAAAAGTTAATGAGCAGCATATTTCATAAATCCAATTAGAATGTATTAATGAGAATGCTCCCTTTAATAATTGGTAATATATGATGTCTGTATCTTGCATGTCTTATTATAATATATGATGAGGGGTACCGCTCATATCTAATTACAGGACATAATGAGGGACCGGTGACTCTAATATCTGAATATAATATATTTATGAACCCAATTCTTTGAAATCTAATTATAACTTATTAACTGGTTGAGCTTTCAGATCGAAGTATATTAATGAGCCACACCATTTCACATCACATTATAATTTATTAACAACTTATACCTTTAATATCCAATGATAATATATTAATGAGTGAGACTTTGTACCATCAGAGTGCTTTAATAGGGTCTGTTGCTGCGATGGGTACAGGTAATGGGAATGTAACGGACAATAAAGATAATGAATGAGTGAAGGCTTTGAGGAACCAGAGACAGGTCCTGGTGTACAATGTGCTTTCACTAAAGGCACTCAAAGAGAGGTAAAATGATGCACAGCAAGAGCCCAGAACGCGTCTTCGCAATTCCCGGTGTGTTCCGGAGGAGGCCCGGGCTGTTCCCGGAGATGCTTCAGGAGTTCAGAGCACGTGTGCACAAGGAATCCACGCTAGGGGATTGTCCTTGTTGTGAGCGTGCTCAGTACCTGCTGTTCAAAATCCCGTCTCAGTGAGTTCTCACCTGTCACCCCTTCAAATTGTTCGCCATGTCTATCCAGCACAGAGTCATAGAGATGTACAGCACGGAAACAGACCCTTCGGTCCAACCCATCCATGCCGACCAGATATTCCCAACCCAATCTAGTCCCACCTGCCAGCACCTGGCCCATATCCCTCCAAACCCTTCCTGTTCATATACCCATCCAAATGCCTCTTAAATGTTACAATTGTACCAGCCACATCCTCTGGCAGCTCATTCCATACACGTACCACCCTCTGCGTGAAAAGGTTTCCCCTTAGGTCTCTTTTATATCTTTCCCCTCCCACCCTAAACCTATGCCCTCTAGTTCTGGACTCCCCGACCCCAGGGAAAAGACCTTGACCATTTATATATCCGTGCCCCCCATGATTTTACAAACCTCTATAAGGTCACCCCTCAGCCTCCGACGCTCCAGGGAAAACAGCCCCAGCCTGTTCAGCCTCTCCCTGTAGATCAGATCCTCCAACCCTGGCAACATCCTTGTAAATCTCTTCTGAACCCTTTCAAGTTTCACAACATCCTTCCGATAGCAGGGAGACCAGAATTGAATGCAGTATTCCAAAAGTGACCGAATTAATGTCCTGTACAGCCGCAACATGACCTCTTAACTCCTACACTCAGTGCACTGACCAATAACGGCGAGTGTACCAAACGCCTTCTTTACCACCCAGTCTACCTGCGACTCCACCTTCTCAGAGCTCTGAACCTGCACAATCAGTGTTGAGCCATCTGAACTCTCCCAGAGTTAACTGGAGTTCCCAACGCTGGGGAAGTTGATGGGTGATATTTAATAACTCCACAGAGGCCAGTATCCCATCATTAAGTCACCCTTATTTAACATGTTTGAGAGAAAGTGAGGGCTGCAGCTGCTGGAGATCAGAGCTGAAAATGTGTTGCTGGAAAAGCGCAGCAGGTCAGGCAGCATCCAAGGAGCAGGAGAATCGACGTTTCGGGCACCTTTTATCTTAGCCTGCTAGACACACTTTCCACATTCCTGAAGAAGGACTTATGCCCGAAATGTCGATTCTCCTGTTCCTTGGATGCTGCCTGACCTGCTGCGCTTTTCCAGCAACACATTTTCAGCTTATTTAACATGTGTATGGTACATGGGCTCAGAGCCATTCCCTAGACCTTTTGAATCTCCTGTCAGCCCAGACTCCCTAATTGACCCAGGCCCCAATCAGAGAACTCATAGTCATTTAAGATCCACTTGGCTCCAACCATTGCATGATGGAGATATTGAAGATAGAGCAGGAGTAGGCCATTCAGCCCCTCAATCCTGTTCCACCATCCCATCATCGAGCTTGGTACACAAATCCAACCCTCCCCTACAACCCTTCATCCCTTTAGCCATGACATGGGCGTACCAGTGTTGGACCGGGGTGGGCAAGGTCAGAGGTCACATGACACCAGCTGATAGTCCAACAGGTTTATTTGAAATGACAAGCTTTCGGAGCGCTGCTCCTTCGTCAGGTGACCTTCTTCAGCAGCTTGCGACTTCAAATAAACCTCATCTGGTGTCATCTGACTTCATCCCATTAGCCTCAAGAGCTATATCTACCTCCTTATTGAAAACACAATGATTTGGCGTCAACCACTGTCTGTGGTAGTGAATCCCACAGGCTCCCCACTCTCTGGGTGAAGACATTTCTCCTCATCTCAGTCCTAAAAGGTTTACCCCTTGTCCTTAAACTATGACCTCTGGTTCCAGACTCCCCCCACCATCGGGAACATCCTTCCAGTATCTACCCTGTGTAGCCCCTGTTAGAATTTTATAGGTTTCTCTGAGAATCCCCCTCATCCTTCCAAGCTCCAGTGAGTACAATCCCAACCAACTCAACCTCTCCTCACACGTCAGTGCTGCCATCCCAGGATTCGGTCTGGTAAACATTCACTGTATTCTCTCCACAGCAGGAACATCCTTCCAATAAATGCCCAGCAATAACAGATAAGCCTTTTGTTGAATTGAATGAGTTTTATTGCCCCACGAGTTCAGTGAAAAGTTTACAAATCACCATCTTAGACACAATGCTACCTCAGTACAGATACCTTGAGTACAAATTCTTAAGAAAAAAGAATTGGAAAAATAAAGGAATAAATAGTCTGATGTTACAGAAATTCAAAAGTACACAGTAATACGAATAAATTAGAAGAGTACAGAAGTGAAGGGTTCAGACTAACTGTCCTTCCACAATAATGCTGTAAAAAAAAATTAATAAAAGAGAACTTAAGGCAATGTCCACTTGGTCCGTCTCACGGCCCTGGGCTTGAGGACCAGACAGCTCCTCATTCCGATGGAATCCTGGGCCGGAGAAAACTCCACACAGAATCACAGACTGACTGAGGGAACACACAGGGAGCTGTGTTCACAGGATGTGACATCGCTGGCTGGGCCGCCATTTATTGTCCATCCTTGATTGCCCCTTGAGAAGGTAGCGATGAACCACGACAGTGCCCCCTCTTGGGATGTCAAGGTAAGGCCGCTAAGTGCCAGAGAACCATAGGGGCTGTTCTCACATTAGAGAGAGAGAGAGAGACAGACAGACAGAGAGAGACAGAGAGAGGGAGAGTGACAGAGAGACAGACAGAGAGAGACAGAGACAGAGAGAGAGAATGACAGAGAGAGACAGAGACAGAGAGAGAGAGACAGACAGACAGACAGAGAGAGACAGAGAGAGAGAGTGACAGACAGACAGACAGAGAGAGAGAGAGAGACAGACAGACAGACAGAGAGAGACAGAGACAGAGAGAGAGAGTGACAGAGAGAGACAGAGACAGAGAGAGAGACAGACAGAGAGACAGACAGAGACAGAGAGAGAGAGAGTGACAGACATGACAGACAGAGAGAGACAGAGACAGAGAGAGAGACAGACAGACAGACAGAGAGAGACAGAGAGTGAGAGAGACAGACAGACAGAGAGAGACAGAGACAGAGAGAGAGAGTGACAGAGAGAGACAGAGACAGAGAGACAGACAGACAGACAAACAGAAAGAGACAGAGAGAGAGAGAGTGACAGACAGACAGAGAGAGACAGAGAGAGAGAGAGAGACAGACAGACAGACAGACAGAGACAGAGAGAGGGAGAGTGACAGAGAGAGACAGAGACAGAGAGAGAAAGAAACAGAGAGAGACAGACAGACAGAGAGAGACAGAGAGAGGGAGAGTGACAGAGAGAGACAGAGACAGAGAGAGAAAGAGACAGAGAGAGACAGACAGAGAGAGAGAGACAGAGAGAGAGACAGAGAGAGAGAGAGACAGATAGACAGACAGACAGAGAAAGGGAGAGTAACAGAGAAAGACAGAGACAGAGAGACAGAGAGAGACAGACAGAGAGAGACAGAGAGAGAGAAAGAGACAGAGAGAGAGACAGAGAGAGACAGAGAGAGAGAGAAAGAGACAGAGAGAGACAGAGACAGAGAGAGAGAGAGAGATAGACAGACAGACAGACAGAGAGAGACAGAGAGAGCGAGAAAACCGACTGGTGTTGGTTTGACCTGAGGACCATCATGCCTCAGGCAAATGGGAGAATGTGGAAGCTTTGAATGTGGATTGACCCACAATGCCCTGAGGGAGGGAATTCCAGGATTTTTGACCCAGTGACAGTGAAGGAACGGCGATATATTTCCAAGTCGGGATGGAGAGTGGAGAGGAACTGGCCGGGGGTGGTGTTCCCGTGGATCTGCTGCCCTGGTCCTTCTAGATGGAAATGGCCATGGGTTTGGAAGGTGCTGCCTGAGGATCGTTGGTGAGTCCCTGGCCCTTGTCCTCATGCTGTTTGTCAGAGATTGTTGCACAGATATCAGCTGCTGCTTTTCCGATGTCACAACAACAACAAGTTGCATTTATGTAGCACCTTCGAGGCGCTAAAAGTGCTTCAAAGGAATGCTGGTAATGTTTGAAGCAGACCTCACAATCCGATGGTTAAAACAGAAGGAATATCTTGAAGGGGGAGAGGGAGAGAGAGGCGGAGAAGGGGAGAGAGAGTGGGGAGATGGAGGGAGATACGGGGAAATGGAGAGTGTGACAGAGAGATTGAGGGGGAGAGGGAATGGAGAGTGAAACAGAGGAGGAAAGAGAGAGTGGGGGATGGAGAGAGAGAGAAAGAAAGAGAGGGCAAAACAGAGAAAGATAAGGAGAGAGGGAAAGAGAGACAGAGGAAGAAAGGGAGGGGGTAGTAGGTGAGAGAGAGGGTGATGGAGGGAAAGAGAAAGAGAAATGTGAGAGGGAGACAGAGAAGGAGAGGTGGAGAGAGGGATACAGGGAGAGGGTTAAATGGAAGGAGAGGGAGGATGAGATGGAAAGGAGGAGATGGAGACATGGAGTCTTAGAGTCATAGGGATGTACAGCATGGAAACAGACCCTTCGGTCCAACCTGTCCATGCCGACCAGATATCCCAACACAATCTAGTCCCACCTGCCAGCACCCGGCCCATATCCCTCCAAACCCTTCCTATTCATATACCCATCCAAATGCCTCTTAAATGTTGCAATTGTACCAGCTTCCACCACTTCCTCTGGCAGCTTATTCCATACCCGTACCATCCTTTGCGTGAAAAAGTTTGATTAGATTAGATTAGATTAGATTAGATTAGATTAGATTCCTTACAGTGTGGAAACAGGTCCTTCGGCCCAACAAGTTGCCCCTTAGGTCTCTTTTATATCTTTCCTCTTTCACCCTAAACCTATGCCCTCTAGTTCTGGACTGCCCGACCCCAGAGAAGAGACTTTGTCTATTTATCCTATCCATGCCCCTCATAATTTTGTAAACCTCTATAAGGTCACCCCTCAGCCTCCGACGCTCCAGGGAAAACAGCCCCAGTCTATTCAGCCTCTCCCTATAGCTCAAATCCTCCAACCCTGGCAGGGAAAGAGAGAGAGAGAGAGGAGGAGGAGGGGACGAGAGAGAGAGGGGAGATGGAGATAGAGACAGAGAGAGGCAGTGAGGAGGAGCTGGGGAAGAGAAGAAGGGGAGAGAGGAGGAGAGGGAGAGGGAAAGAGTGAGGAAGAGAAAGAGACAGATAGAGGTGGAGAGGGGGAGACGGGTAGAGAGGAAGAGAGGGAGAGGGGAAAAGGCAGAAAGAGAAAAATACAGAGAGGAGGAGATAGGAATGAGAACAGAGGAAGAGGGGAAAACGCAGGAAGAGAAAGTGAGAAGGTTTTGGGAGGAATTTCACAGCATCTGGCCTTGTATGACAATACTTCAGAAGTATCTCATTGACTGAAAAGCACAGTGGGCCTTCCTTTGGTTTTGGAGGGTGCTACACAAAGGTGAAACCTCCCTTTGTCCTGGAAGTAGGTCCGTGGTCTTTAATATTGGGTGAGGTATTACAGGGAGTTGTTCCATACTCTGCCAGCAGGTGCCGGACTATGCATGACAACGGGGCTGACAGGTCGCTAACAACACTCGCTGTTCTGAATCCTGGAAGAAAATATCCTTCCTTATTATAGTTGGGGTCTCCACAATCGGGGCATTAGCACTGACTCGGAGTGGATATCGGATGGTTCAGAAACCTTCTGTCAATGTCACACCTTAGACAGGGTGAAGTGATTTCACCTGATGAAGGAGCAGCGCTCCAAAGGCTTGTGAATTTAAATAAACCTGACATTGTCCACCCCATTCCAACACCGGCACCCCCACATCATGGACTGCCTGAGACAGAATACGCTGCATCAGTCTCTCTTTATTCCAATAGGATTTTACCCTGTTCCACATGAACGCTTTTTAAAAATCCCATGAGAAGTTTATGAAAGTATAAAGAAGGAGCAGGAGGTGCCCACTCAGCCCCTCGAATTCTGTTATTCAATACAATTGTGGCTAATCTGATTGTAACCTTGGGTTAACGGGTAGGTATGGTGGCTCAGTGCTGATCACTGCTCCCTCACAGCGCCAGGTAACCCGGGTTACTTGGACGACTGTTCATGTGGAGTTTGCACATTCTCCCCGTGTGTGTATGTGTGTGTGTGTGTGTCTGTGTTGTCTGTGTTGTGTGTGTGTGTCTGTGTTGTGTGTGTTGTGTGTGTGTGTCTGTGTTGTGTGTGTGTCTGTGTTGTGTGTGTGTCTGTGTTGTGTGTGTTGTGTGTGTGTCTGTGTTGTGTGTGTCTGTGTTGTGTGTGTGTCTGTGTTTTGTGTGTGTGTGTCTGTGTTGTGTGTGTTGTGTGTGTGTCTGTGTTGTGTGTGTCTGTGTTGTGTGTGTGTCTGTGTTTTGTGTGTGTGTGTCTGTGTTGTGTGTGTTGTGTGTGTCTGTGTTGTGTGTTGTGTGTGTGTCTGTGTTTTGTACGTGACTGTGTTGTGTGTGTGTGTCTGTATTGTGTGTGTGTGTCTGTGTTGTTTGTGTTGTGTATGTGTGTGTCTGTTTTGTCTGTGTGTGTTTTGTGTGTGTGTCTGTGTTTTGTGTGTGTGTCTGTGTTGTGTGTGTCTGTATTGTGTGTGTGTGTCTGTGTTTTATGTGTGCGTCTGTGTTGTGTGTGTTGTGTATGTGTGTGTCTGTTTTGTGTGTGTGTGTCTGTGTTGTGTGTGTGTTTTGTGTATGTGTCTGTGTTGTGTGTGTGTGTCTGTGTTGTGTGTGTCTGTGTTGTGTGTGTGTCTGTGTCTGTGTGTCTGTGTTGTGTGTGTGTGTTGTGTGTGTCTGTGTTGTGGGTGTCTGTCTGTGTTGTGTGTGTGTGTTGTGTGTGTGTCTGTGTTGTGGGTGTCTGTCTGTGTTGTGAGTGTGTGTGTGTCTGTGTTGTGGGTGTCTGTCTGTGTTGTGTGTGTGTGTCTGTGTTGTGGGTGTCTGTTGTGTTGTGTGTGTGTCTGTGTTGTGGGTGTGTGTTGTGTGTGTGTCTGTGTTGTGGGTGTCTGTCTGTGTTGTGGGTGTTTGTCTGTGTTGTGTGTGTGTGTGTCTGTGTTGTGGGTGTCTGTCTGTGTGGTGTGTGTGTGTGTGTCTGTGTTGTGGGTGTCTGTCTGTGTGGTGTGTGTGTGTGTCTGTGTGGTGTGTGTGTGTGTCTGTGTTCTGTGTGTCTGTGTTGTGGGTGTCTGTCTGTGTGGTGTGTGTGTGTCTGTGTTGTGGGTGTCTGTCTGTGTGGTGTGTGTGTGTCTGTGTTGTGGGTGTCTGTCTGTGTGGTGTGTGTGTGTCTGTGTGGTGTGTGTGTGTGTCTGTGTTGTGTGTGTATGTGTGTCTGTGTTGTGGGTGTCTGTCTGTGTGGTGTGTGTGTGTATTTCCTCTGGTTCCCCCCCACATTCCAACGATGTGCAGGTTAGGGTGGATTGGCTGTGCTAAAGTGTTCAGTGATGTGGGTTAGCAGATGGGAAATGCAGGGCTACAGGGGCAAGGGTGGGTCTGGGTTAGGACGCTCTTTGGAGGGTCGGGCTGGACCTGATGGGCTGAATGGCCTGTTCCCACCCTTCACCAGCCTTTTGCTCATCGAGAAGCGACCTTCAAATTTCTTGAGGGTTCCACTTCCATAATTTTTCGGGGTTGGAGTCTCAAAGATTCATGACCCTCTGACAGAAAAAATATTGCCTCATCTTCGTTGGAAATCCCTGATTTTCACACAGTTACCCTACCCCCCTCCCCTCCAGATCCTTCCATAAGAGGGAATACCCTCTCCACATCTACCCCTCAGGTTAAAGATGCCTCAGGATCATCTGTTCTCAAAGGGAGAGGGGATGGCCGAGTGTTGCTATCACTAGGCAGTTAACCCAGGTAATGCTCTGAGGAACCCTGGTTTGAATCCTGCAGGTACTGGAGTTTGAATTCAATAAATATTAGGAATTAGGAGTCTTATAATGACCATTATTTCATTGTTGGAAAAGTCTATTTGGTTCACTAATGCCCCTTTTAGGGAAGGAAACGGTCATCCTTACCTGGTCTGGCCTACATTAACAGCACAGAGGTGGAATGAGTGGAGAGTGTCAAGCTCCTGGGAGTGGTCATCCACAACAAGCTTTCTTGGACTCTTCATGTGGACGCACTGGTTACAAAGACCCAACAGCGTCCCTTCTTCCTCAGACAGCCGAGGAAATTTGGCATGATGGTGTATACCCTTACCAACTTTTATAGGTGCGCCATCGAGAGCATTCTGTCTGGGTGTGTCACTACCTGGTATGGGAGCTGTACCATTCAAGATCGGAGACGGTTACAGAGAGTGGTGAACTCAGCCCGGGCAATCACAAAGGCCAACCTCCCATCTATAGAATCCATCTACCAGGCCCGCTGTCAAGGAAAGGCTGGCAGCATTCTCAAAGATCCATCCCACCCTGGCAACGTTTATCTACAACCTCTACCATCGGGGAGAAGGTACAGAAGCCTAAATACACACACCTGCCAGTTTTGAAGCAGCTTCTACCCTACTGTTGTTAGAATACTGAACGGACTCACAAACTCTTAACATTCTCCTGTACCTGTGTTTTTGTTTTTGCCGCTGTTTACCTATTATTTACTTATCGATGCTACTTCACTCTGTGATCTGCCTGTATTGCTCACAAAACAAAGCTTTTCACTGTGCCTCTGTACACATGACAATAAATTCAATTCAATTCAATTCAATGTGACTCCAGACCCACAGCCGTATGGTTGACTCTTAACTGCCCTCTGGCAATTAGGGATGGGCACATTCTCCCTGTGCCTGTGCAGGTTTCCTCCCACAGTCCAACGATGTGTAGGTTAGGGTGGATTGGCAATGCTACGTTGCCTGTAGTGTTCAGGGATGGGCAGGCTAGGTGGGGTAGCCATGGGGAATGTGGGGTTACAGGGACAGGGATGGGTCTGGCTGGGATGTAGAGGCTAGGTGGGGTAGCCATGGGGAATGCAGGGTTACAGGGACAGGGGTGGGTCTGGCTGGGATGTGCAGGCTAGGTGGGGTAGCCATGGGGAATGCAGGGTTACAGGGACAGGGGTGGGTCTGGCTGGGATGTGCAGGCTAGGTGGGGTAGCCATGGGGAATGCAGGGTTACAGGGACAGGGGTGGGTCTGGCTGGGATGTGCAGGCTAGGTGGGGTAGCCATGGGGAATGCAGGGTTACAGGGTGGGTCTCGCTGGGATGTTCTTTGGAGGCCTGGCCAGCAACACCCTCATCCTGTGTGTGAATGAAAACAAAAGGATACAAACCCAGTTCCTCATGAGAGGGTAGCTCTCATTCCAGAGATTAATCTGGTGAAGCTTAGAATCCCTACAGAGGGGAAACAGGCCATTTGGCCCATTGAGTCTATACTGACCCCCTGAAGAACAGCCTATCCAGATCTACCCTGTCCCTGTAACTCTGCATTTCTCATGGCGAACCCACCTAGCATGGATACTATGGGGCAATTTAGCTTGGCCAATCCACCCTAACCTGCACATCTTTGGACTGGATCATCTCATAGAGGTTTATAATATCACGAGGGACATGGATAAGGTGAAAAACCAAAGTCTATCTCCAAGGGTAGGGGGGGTTCAAAACTAGAGGGCATAAGATTAAGGGAGGAAACCCACTCAGACACTGGGAGAATACGCAAATGCCACACAGACAGTCAGGAATTGAACCGGGGTCCCTGGTGCTGTGAGGCAGCAGTGCTAACCACTGAGCCACCACCACTGTGGACAGCGAGCTATTTCTAACACCGTTATGTCCTTCCTTCAGTAAGACCTATGTCCATCACACCTTGGTCCTGTCCTCTGAGTTCCCTCTACACCACAGTAAGAGCCCCACCCCTTCCCCATCGAGATCTCCATCCCTCACAGTGAGGGAAAATGTGTGGATTTGTAGTCACCATCTTTGAAGGTACCACAAGATGCTGGTTCTGAGAGTCTCCCACTCTCACCTCCTGCCATAGACACATCTGAAGTTGACCTTTGACCTGTTAAGCCTTGTTTCTGAACACACCTAACCCCGCCCCCCCCCACCTCACCCATCAATGGGACTCAAACTCACAATGTCTGGGTCAGAGGCGAGGGACATCACCCACTGCCCCACTGATGTTCAAGTCCCGCCTCCCTGCCTGAGGACTGCACTTGGGCCCTTCAGCTCCTGAGCAAGGGACGCAGCCTCCCATGCTGAGCTGCAGACTTCTCTTGCTCGTCCCCTGGCAGTGGCTTGCTTGCATTTAAGTAGCGTCTTCCACAAGGAAAATCTTCCCACGGCACCCCACAGGGGCATGACAAAGCTGAAGAGGAGATGTGAAGATGGTGGGGGGGGAGGTCAGTGAGGGGGGGTCCGTGGGGAGACAGCAAGAATATGGTCAGAGAGGCGCGTTTTGAAGAACACGAAGAGATAATCTTAAAACCCTCTGGACACTTTTCGGACCCTGCTTAACCCTCCCCCGGTGAACAAGGGATTTTGAGACTGGGGTCCCAATATCCCCTGATGTGGGTGAGTTTGTTTCTCATTCTTTGGCAAGGTTCCATTGTGGGAAAGGTGCCATATAAATGCACATGTTGTTGGTGTCTGACTTGCTCAGTCGAAATGGCCGAGGGATCAGCTGACAGTCCACGTGCCTTTAAGACTCTATGATGTGGGAACAGAAGTAGGCCATTCAGCCCATCGGGTCTGGTCAGATAATCCTGAACTCCACTTCCCAGCCTTTTCCCTCGATTCCTCCTCGTCTCAGGCTGAATTAGCCCAGCCTCGACAGATCCACTCCCCTCGATGAGGAGAAATTCCTCCTCGCCTTCCTCTCAACCCCTTACTCTGAAGTGATGCCTCTTTGACCCTGGACTCTTCCACAAGGGGAGCCAACCTCTCCACTTTTCTCACCCCCCACCCCCCAGTCAGGCCCTTCATTAATCTTGCAGGTTACTATCAGGTCACCTCTCGTTAAAAACCCCAGCGAGTACCGACCCAGTCTGCACGGCCTCTCTCCGTGAGACAGTTCCCCAAACCCTCCTGTTCCGACGTGTGTGGAAGCTTCCCTCCTCTTACAGGTGTGACACAGCCCCCCAGTGGAACCTGGCCTGGGTGGTGCTGTGCCTTTAAGAGATGCTCAATGTTAATCAAAGATCCATCAATCAACTGTGAGGCATGATCTGCCTGCTGGACATTGAAGGTAGGTTCGATCGTGGGGGATGAGAGGGCGTTCTGAAGCAATGACAGTCCAACACTAATGCCAACACCCCCCCCCCCCCTTCTCTCTCCCTCCCTCTCTTGCTTTGTCCACAAAATGCTTTATTAATTGACTTTGTCTCTCTTGCTTACTGCTGCCTGGCATCCACCTCCCCAGTGAATGCGGTCAGAGTTCCTCCTTTTGTTGCACTCTGACAGGGGTATAATTAAATGATTAATGTCCCTGCGTTACCCTGTCATTGCCTGCTGGTGCTGGACCTCAGACAAGAGGTTACTGTTGCTGCTGTGATCCTCCCCTTGCTCGAAGACCCCATCGTTTCTCTCCCCTCACCTCCCCCCCCCCCGCCACCTCAGCGAACCACACCATCTGTTTATAACCTGGGCTTTTGCTTTTAAATGTTCATTTCTGTTGTTGTTGTGGGAAAGGGGGCTTGATTTCCCCGTACCAATCCACGTCGACGTCAATCTCGGTGGAAGGCCATTTTGTGGCTTGGCGCACCCTGCAGCCTTGATTCGGGCTGACGTGATGCCGGGTTCGAAAAGGTTTTCTGCTTCAGAGAATTCGGCTCGGCGCGAGAAAGGGGACATTCGGCCTGCTCCGTCAGTGCTGGCCCTCTGGCCCAGCCACCTTCAGATTAAGTTTCGATTAATTCTGGGGAGACCAGCATCGAACGCAGAATTCCAAAGGTGGCCTAATTAATACAGCCGCAAACACGCCACTCCAACTCCGATATTCAGTGCTCTAAACGTATCAGACGCTTTCTTCACCACCCTCGCTACCTGCGACTCCACTTTCAAGGAACAATGAACCTGCACTCTCTTTGTTCAGCAACGCGCCCCAGGACGGTACCATTAAGTGTGAAGTCCAGCCCTGAGTTAATCCAAGTGGAGTGGAACCCTCTGGCCCAGGAGGGTGTTTAGACTGGGCGGGGTCTACTAGCACTGCAGACCCTGAGGGTTGGCGGAGAGTGTTGGCGTAAGGGTTATTAAGATCCATGGAACCAAAGTGAGACAATGGAGTCAAACTGCTAATCCACGATCCAATGGAATGGCTGAACAGGCCTAGTGGGCTGAATGGCCTCCCCCTGGCCCTTTAAGGAGTAGCTAAAGGGCACAAGCATGCCCCCACCACCCCCCACCCCCCCCACCCATCCCAAGTGATGTTGGAACAATTTAGTCCAACCAGAGTTCAATGTCTTGTAAAAAGGTCACATTCGTTTGACTGACTCCAGTTCCATCCCTGTCTGCTCAGCCATCTTTGTGTTTGCTGGTCTCTATCCTTTTCAGTTCTTGATGCTATAGTGCCTTTTAATAATTCATTCACGGGATGTGGGGGTCGCTGTCTGGGAAAGCACTCACTGTCCGTCCCTAGTTGCCCCTTGAGAAGGTGGGGGTGAGCTGCCATCTTGAACCGCTGCTATCCGTGTGCTGTGCGTTGACCCACAATGCCCTGAGGGAGGGAATTCCAGGACTTTGACACAGTGACAGTGAAGGAATGGCGATATATTTCCAAGTCGGGATGGTGAGTGGCTCAGAGGGGAACTTGCAGGGGGTGGTGTTCCTGTGTATCTGCTGTCCTTTATCCTTCTAGATGGAAATGGTCGTGGGTTTGGAAGGTGCTGCCTGAGGATCTTGGGTGAATTTCTGAAGAGCATCTCGTAGATGGTACACCCTGCTGCTACTGAGCGTCGGTGGTGGAGGGAGGGGATGTTTGTGGATGTGATGCCAATCAAGCGGGGGCTGCTTTGCCCGACGGTGTTGAGCTGCTTGAGTGTTGTAGGAGCTGCCCCCATCCAGGGCAAGTGGGGAGTATTCCATCACACTCCTGATTCGTGCCTTATAGATGGCAGACAGGCTTTATTCCCAGCCTCTGACCCGCTCTTGTAGATACAGTGTTTATGGGACCGAATTCCAGGATACAGTTGGATTCCTAAAATACCAGCCTTGAGCTACAATACGGCCTTGAGCTATAATACAGGCCCCAGTCTAAATATACTACATGGCCTACAATGCAGGCCTTGGCCTACAATCCAGGCCTTGAGTTACACTACAGGCCCTGGCCTACAATACAGGTCATGACCTACATTTCAGGTCCCGGCCTACAATCCAGGCCTCGGGACACTGCAGACCCCAGTGGAGCCAAACCAAAATCGATGGAACCTCGCAAACAGAAAACCGAAACAGCGACGGGGAGAGAGAACAAAAGCTGGCCAGAAATGTTAAAAGCGGACTGTTTTCATTTTTGATTCTTTTTTCTCGGTGGCATTTTCGCTTTGACGTCTTCACCGCCCCCATCCAAAAATTAACCCTCCCCCCCAACCAACCTCGATTAAAAAAAAAACACACCGCCCGCAAAATGAAAAGCAAAAAGATAAATTGAACGACGTAATCCAGCCGCTTGGAGCTGCTCCTGGGAAATGGGTACGAGTGCATTATTATCCCCCACAAGAACAATTTGGCTTGATGTAAAAGCTGTTTTATTTGTGACG
Source organism: Chiloscyllium plagiosum (assembly GCF_037043375.1). NCBI lineage: Eukaryota > Metazoa > Chordata > Chondrichthyes > Orectolobiformes > Hemiscylliidae > Chiloscyllium > Chiloscyllium plagiosum. The sequence continues at coordinate 16,196,033 of NW_028270185.1, read as the reverse complement.
GTTGGTCACCAATAGGGAGCCCCGCCTCCCCTGTCAAACGGAGTAGGCCGAGGATGATAAATGAGCGAAGCCGTCGTGGAAGAAGGCCGAGGGATTGGGAAAATGGAGCCATTCATCATTGCTTGACATGTGTCACTCAGCCGGCCCGCTCTCGGCTGAATCGGTGGCTTGTAATTTTGTCCTTGCCTCAAATGAGTAATTTTTAAACGCGTTTGCCTCACATTGTCTTTCTCTCTCTCTCTCTCTCTCTTCAGCCAGCCAGCTCCCACCCCGTCCGCTGACCCTGAATCGCTAAGCAGGATGAAAAACAGGAGGAATTAAATAAAAAATCCCAGACGGCAAAATCGTCCTGTCCCCCAGTCTCCCGCCCTCCCACCCCCCCGGGGAGAGGGGACAGGAACCCTCTTGGCAGAATACGATTTTAATTAGATTTGATCATGTTCCAGCCTGCCTTTTGGCAAGCTAATGTGAGGGATTTGAAATGGAAGTTGATTTTTTTCTGGAAAGAGGTTCCATCTCGTTTTCCAGAGGTCATGGGTCATTATTTTGTTTTAACGCTTCTTGTCTTTAATGCAGAATTGTCCGTTGAAATCATTTTAAAGGACCGGGCGCTGTTTTTTTAAAAAAGAAATTTGCTCATGGGAGGTGGGCACGGGTGACAAAGCCAGTGTTCGCTGACCCACGCTCAACCCAGCTCCATCTTAATTCGTCCTTCAGGAAGGGGATGCTGGGCAATGACGCCCCGAAGCCGGCAGGGTCTATCATCGTGCCGATGAATGGCCTCTGCACGGAGTTCCCAGCAGCAGGAATGGAAACATGACAGGGAATCTCAGTGCTCCATTTTGCAGTCCTCCTGCTGTGGGTAGACCCACAATGCCCTTAGGGAAGGAATTCCAGGATTTTGACCCAGCGACACTGAAGGAACGGCGATATATTTCCAAGTCAGGCTTGGCAAGGGGGGTGGTCTTCCCATGTGTCTGCTGCCCTTTTCCTTCTAGATGGAAGTGGTCATGGGGTTTGGAAGGTGCTGTCTGAGGATCTTTGGCGAATTGCTTGTAGATGGTACACCCTGCTGCTACTGAGCGTCGGTGGGGGAGGGAGGGGATGTTTGTGGATGTGGTGCCAACCAAGTGGGGGCTGCTTTGTCCTGGATGGTGTTGGGCTTCTAGAGTGTTGTTGGAGCTGCCCCCATCCAGGGGCAAGTGGGGAGTACTCCCTCAGAAATTGTGTAATCTGATTGCCTCTGCCACCTGTTAAAAATATATATTCAGTGGCCTCTTAGTGTGTCTGTGTTTCATGTCAGAGTTTTTTAAGCTTGGCTTTAAAGACCTATGGAATCCTGGGAAGCTAGATTGACCAAATTTTGACAATTTCTCATAACAAGCGTTAAAAATCCCACAACACCAGGTTATAGTCCAACAGGTTTATTTGGAAGCACTAGCTTTCGGAGCGCTGATCCTTCATCAGGTGGTTGTGCACAACACTGGCATCTCCAAATCATCATTAAAACCGGGTCTTATTTTTCCAAAACTATTGCATAAATTTAAATGTTGGAACCTTTAAGTTGAATGTGCTATGAATGAGGGATTCTGTTTAGCACTAGCATAAATCCCTGACTTGCGCCTTGTAGATGGTGGACAGGCTTTGGGGAGTCTGGAGGTGAGTTACTCGCTGCAGGACTCCCAGCCTCTGACCTGCTCTTGTAGCCCCTGTGTTTATGTGGCTAGTCCAGGTGAGCTTCTGGTCAACGGTAACCCCCAGGATGTTGGTAATGGGGGATTCAGTGGCGGTAACACCATTGAATGCCAAGGGGTGATGACCTGTCCGAATAACAGAACATAGAAAAGTACAGCACAGAACAGGCCATTTGGCCCACAATGTTGTACCGGGGTTTAATCCTAATGTAAAATACAATAACTTAACCTACGCACCCCTCAACTCACTGCCCTATCCATGTACATGTCCAGCAGTCGCTTAAATGTCCCCAATGACTCTGCTTCCACCACCACAGCTGGCAGCACATTCCATGCATTCACAACTCTCTGTGTAAAGGACCGACCTCTGACATCTCCTCTATACCTTTCTCCCAATCCTGCCCTGGGGAAAAGTTTCTGGCTATTGACTCTATCTATTCCTCTCATTACCTTGTACACCTCGACCAGGTCTCCTCTCTTCCTCCTTCTGTCCAGAGAGAAAAGTCCGAGTTTATTCAACCTCTCTTCATGAGGCAAGCCCTCCGGCCCAGGCAGCATCCTGCTAAACCTTCTTTGCACCCTCTCCAAAGCCTCTGCATCTTTCCAGGTAATGACGATGATCACTGCCTGTCCACTGTGTGGGTTCAGCTGTTTACTGCCTGTCGCACTGCCTGTCTGGTTTGGAAACCATGCAATTGCCCGACATTAGTTCCCATCTCCTTGAACAGAATCCACACTGGTACCCCCTATCCCACACCATCCCCTAGCACCAACCCACTCAGCTTGAGTCCAGGTTCCCACGGTGAGCTGGGCACACAAGATGAGGGCAATCAGCTGTGGGTATTGTCCCTTTCTGCGGGAGGGAGAGCCCCTGGATCCATCCCGAGGTGTTTCCCAATACTAGACCTCAATTTTCACACACATTTAGGGTCAGAGAATCAGAAAAGGAAGCCATTTTCCCCAGCAGGTCAGAACTGGCTCTCTGAACGAGCACTTTAGCCGGTGCCATGTCTCCCCCTAATCCTGCGCACTGTTCCACTCTCGATAAATCTCCCATTCCCTTTGAATTTCCAGTTGAACATATCACCACATCTACTCCCCCCAGTCACATGTTGTGCCACATTTCCATATACGAATTACAGAACCCTTACAACATAGAAAGAGGCCATTCGGTCCATCAAGTCTTCATCAACCCTAGCCTGCACATCCCAGGACTTTGTGGGTAATTCCCCATGGCCAACCCACCCAGCCTGCACATCCCTGGACACTATGGGTAATTTCCCATGGCTAACCCACCCAGCCTGCACATCCGTGGATACTATAGGTAATTTCCCATGGCTAAGCCACCCTAACATGCACATCCCTGGACACTATGGGTAATTTCCCATGGCTATCCCACCCTAACCTGCACATTCCAGGACACTGTTGGTAATTTCCCATGGCTAACCCACCCTAACCTGCACATTCCAGGACACTGTTGGTAATTTCCCATGGCTAACCCACCCTAACCTGCACATCCCAGGACAGTATAGGTAATTTCCCATGGCTAACCCACCCTAACCTGCACATCCCAGGACAGTATAGGTAATTTCCCATGGCTAACCCACCCTAACCAGCACATCCCTGGACACTATGGGTAATTTCCCATGGCTAACCCACCCTAACCTGCACATCTTTCGACTGTGGGAGGAAGCCCATAGAGGCACTGTAGGCTGAGAATTGAACCTGGATCCGAGGAGCTGTGAGACAGTAGTGCTCATCACTGTGCTGTACCAATATCGTCGTTGAAGACAGCCCATTGTTTAGGTCGAATTTTGGAGTAGACTGTTTATCTCCTGTACTCACTCTGCTATTTAATGAGGTACTAATTTATCTGATTGAGCCCTCACACTCACACTCCCACCTGCCCCTAATAATCTTTGCCTCCTTTCCTCGTGAACTCTGTCTTGAAGATATTCAACTGTCCTGCCTGTACTGCTCTTTGGGGAAGAATATTCCAGAGATTCACGACCCTCCATGAGAAAAAATAGTTCTTATTTCCATCTTAAATGGGAGAATTTTAATTTTTTAAATGGTGTCCCTAATTCTAGTCTCTCCCACAACAAGGGTAGGACTTGTATGATAAATGATAGGGCCTTGGGTAGTGTCGTGGAACAGAGGGACCTCGGGGTCCAGGTACATGATTCTTTGAAGTTTGTGTCATGTATAGACGGGGGGGGGACGGGGGACGGGGGGTTAAAAGGCATTTGGCACGCTTGCCTTCTCAGTCCTTTGAGTATAGAAGTTGGAACGTCACGTTGAGGTTGCGCAGGATGTTGGTGAGGCCACTACCTGAGTACTGTGTCCAGTTCCGGTCGCCTTGTTATTGGAAGGATATTATTAAACTGGAGAGGGTTCAGAAGAGATTTACCAGAATGTTGCCGGGTATAGAAGGTTTCAGTTCTAAAGAAAGGCTGGATAGGCTGGGACTTTGTTCTCTGGAGTGTAGGAGGTCGAGAGACGACCCTGATAGAGGTTTATAAAACAATGATGGGTATAGATAGAAGTAATGGGAGTTACCTTTACCCTTGGATGGGGGATTTCAAGACCAGGGAATACATTTTTAAGGTGAGAGAAGAGAGATTTAAAAAATACATGAGGGGCAAATGATTTTACACAGAGAGTGGTTTGTGTGTGGAACGAACGTCCTGAGGAAGTGGTGGATGTGGATAGAGTTACAACGTTTAAAAGACATTTGGATAAGTTCATGAATAGGAAAGGTTTAGAGGGATATGGGCCAGGAGCAGACAGGCAGGACTAGTTTAATTTGGGATTATATTTGGCGCAGACTGATTAGACCGTGCATATGACTCTATGGCTCTATAATGGGAAACATCCCCTCAGAATCTTCCCTGTTTCAAAAAGATTACCTCCCATGTTTCTAAACTCCAATGGGCACAGACCCAGGCTGTCCAGCTTTTTGTTCATAAAGCAACCTCCTGATCCCACTGGCTTGTTAACCCCGAGACCTGGGCAATGTTCTGGGGACCTGAGTTCGAATCCTATCAAGGCAGATGATGGAACTTGAATTCAATTTTTAAAAAAAATCTGAAATTAAGAGTCTAACGATGGCCATGAAGCCATTGCTGATAGGAAAACCCATCTGGTTCATTAATGTCCTTCCGGGAGGGAGATCTGCCATCCTTACCTGGTCTGGCCTATATGTGACTCCAGACTCACAGCGATGTGGTTGACTGTCAACTGCCATCTGGGTAATTAGAGACGGGCAATAAGTGTTTGGCCCAGCCAGCAATACTTTGGAGAGGGCGCAAAGGTGGTTTACCAGGGTGCTGCCGGGAATGGAGGGCTAGTCGTACGAAGTGAGTTGAAGAAGCTCGGACGTTTCTCTCTGGAGAGAAGGAGGAAGAGAGGAGACCTGATCGAGGTGTACAAGGTAATGAGAAGCATAGATAGAGTCAATAGCCACAGACTTTTCCCCAGGGCAGGGTTGACTGGCACGAGGGGGCCTAGTTTGAAGACATTAGGAGGAAGGTATCAAGGAAATGGTAAAGGTAGCTTCTTTACACAGAGATTTGTGAATGCATGAAATGCGATGGTGGTGGAAGCAGAGTAATTAGGGACATTTAACCGACTGCTGGACATACACATGGATAGCAGTGAGTTGAGGAGTGCGTAGGTTCATTTTAGATTGGGATTAATCCTCTGTACAACACCGAAGGGCCTGTACTGCGCTGTGCTTTTCTATGTTCTATGTTCTAATACCCACATCCCGTGAGAGTGAATGATTCAGTCGAGTGTATGTTCTCTGAACTGATTTGAATGTGTTTTATGAATTGAGTCAGTTTTATTGTCACATGTATTCAAATGAGGAGAATGAAAAGTTTATAAGTCGCCATCTTAGTTACAAGGTTCCTTGGTACAGAATTCCTCAGCACAAATTCTTGGAAAAAGAATTACAAGAAAAAAAAAATCAAAGTCCAACATTACAAAGATTTACAAGGATGTTGCCAGGGTTGGAGGGTTTGAGCTACAGGGAGAGGCTGAACAGGCTGGGGCTGTTTTCCCTGGAGCGTCGGAGGCTGAGGGGTGACCTTATAGAGGTTTACAAAATTATGGGGGGCATGGATAGGGTAAATAGACAAAGTCTTTTCCCTGGGATAGGGGAGTCCACAACTAGAGGGTATAGGTTTAGGGTGAGAGGGGAAAGATATAAAAGAGACCCAAGGGGCAACTTTTTCACACAGAGGGTGGTGCGTGTATGGAATGAGCTGCCAGAGGATGTGGTGGAGGCTGGTACAATTACAACATTTAAAAGGCATTTGGATGGGGATATGAATAGGAAGGGTTTGGAGGGATATGGGCCGGGTGCTGGCAGGTGGGACTAGATTGGGTTGGGATATCAGGACGGCATGGACGGGTTGGACCGAAGGGTCTGTTTCCACGCTATGACTGTATTACAGAGCTTTGTAATAAATCATTTGATATTCTTTCTTTAGTAACGCATGCACAGTACACCGGCTGTATGCTCATCAATGGTCTACATAAGTCCAGAAGAACATTCCTAGTTTTATATTACAGCACAGAAATGCAGATCTGAAGCAAATGCAGAAATCGCTGGAGAAACTCAGCAGCATCTGTGCGGAGAGAAAGCAAAGCGAGTGCAAGGTTCTCATCAGAACCGACAGCAGCTCAGGGATGGGCAAACAGGTAGTTGGAGAGACAGCCCAGAGCGAGAGAGCGGGATATGAAAGGGGATGGGTCAACAGGAGACAGAGGAGAAGCTGAATAAGTGATACATAGGGCTAAGGATGGGAGAGAATCCTGAGGGGCGTGGATAGCCTGAAAATCCAAGGTCTTTTCCCCAAGGTAGGGGAGTCCAAAACTTGAGGGTATCGGTTAAAGGTGACAGGGGAAAGATTTAAAAGGGACCTGAGGGGCAACATTTTAACACAGAGGGTGGAATGAGCTGCCAGAGGAAGTGGTGGAGGCTGGTACAATTACAACATCTAAAAGGCATCTGGATGGGGACATGAATAGGAAGGGGTTTAGAGGGATATGGATCAAGTGCTGGCAAATGGGACTAGATTAGGTTAGGATATCTAGTCAATATGAACGAGTTGGACTGAAGGGTCTGTTTCCATGCTGTGTGACTCTCTGACTCTATGATATGATAAGTGAAGTCGAGAATGTGGCGCTGGGAAAGCACAGCAGGTCAGGCAGCATCCGAGGAGCAGGAGAGTCGACGCTTTGGGCATAAGCCCTTCATCAGGAAGTGGATGAAGATCACCATAAGTGGACTAAGGTTGACTGATTAATTGCTTGTTGTCGCATGCACCGAGATACAGTGAAAAGTGTTGTTTTGCGTGCTATACAGGCAGATGGTACCACGCAAAATGCATTGGGGTAACACAACAGAGTGTAGAATATAGTGTTGGAGCTGCAGAGAAGGTGCAGAGAGAGATCAGAATTAACATTTGAGAAGTCTGTACAGAAATGTCTGATAA